>NC_143052.1:359790948-360093965 GCF_052426305.1 Pelodiscus sinensis | reverse complement strand
CCCTTGGATCCTTGGGGTAGCTCAGCTCTGGATCCTTTTCCGTGTCTCCACATCCTCTCTGGACATTGCTGGCCCAATCTGGACACAGGGCTCCATCAAAGTAGATTGGTGCTAACGTGCCCTGTGGTTTCTGTTCTCTGCCTCTGCTAATGCAAGCCCAGAATTGCTTTGGCTTTTTTTGCAACAGCGCCAAACCCCACAGCTCTGAGGTGTAGCTATGTCAGCCTAATCCCGGCACAGAAAGCATGAAGTCTGTGGAATAATTCTTCCCCAGAGCTAGCTACTGCATCTGGGAGAGGCAGATCACCTATGCTGCCGGGACAGACCTTGTGGTTGGGGTAAGCAGTGTCCACAGCGAAGCGCTATGGCAGCGCGGCTGTAGGATGTGGAGAGCGGAGAAGCCGGCAAACAGATCTTCCAGGAAAGCATCTAGTTTGGATTTGTAGACACTGTTACAGCCCTCTGCAAGTGTTTATGGGCTGTGCCTGGTCCCTTTAGGTCGAGTGCTTCCCTAATACCAGCCCTGGTCTAGCCAAGTTCTGTTCTAGCCTCTTCCTCCCAGCTTAGCTTTGCTTTATGTTAGCAAAGTCTTGTCCACCATTGCCTAGGCCACAGGTCTCACACCAGTCCTGGGATACACGGGTTTCTCCTTAAGGCCTCTTTTCTTTACCCAACCACAGACAACATGAGCACCTGGTAACCCTCTGTGAAGCCACATCCAGATCCTCCACTTCAATGCTGAGGTTCCAGGGAGAGCCACCTGGAGCCCTTCGGCACTGAGATCAAACAACTCCTCATTGATCCTGGTTAGGAAGCCCTGGGACGTGATTCCATCGGAAAGGCTGGTGCAGGGGGGACGGGGCATCTCATGAGAGATGTGGCCAAACCCTCTGGAATGTAAAATGAGTGAACCGGCTGCATATGTCTGTGGTTACCAGACACAAACGACAGAGCACGCCGTCTTTGAATGGTCCATCATGCTGTTCCCAGGGGTGTGAGGGATGTTCCCCGGTTCACTGCTCTGGCTACGTGCTGCCTATCAAACCGAGACACGCTTTGTAACCGTGGGCACCTAACCAAGCCATATGACAGGTGAAGAGTCTCTGTGTCTCTAGTCGGTGCGTTCCTCTTCCAAGAAGAGAACATGGCCTTTGTTTAAACACTTGGGTTGCATAGGGCCAGCTTAGCAGACACTCCTGCATAGTCTGGGCGCCTGTCCCACCTCCCTCGTTGTGACCACTCTGCCGTCAGTCACAAATCTTAACTGAATGGATTTTCTATTTCCTGCCAGGTCAGTCAAAAAAATATCTGAGAGCATCAGGCTAAGAGAATGATCCCTGCAGAACGGCACTAGAAACGCACCATTGCCTGGCAAAGGCCCATTGACAAAGGCTTTCTGACATCTGTCAGTTACCAGAGATTAGTCTGTTTGATGTGCGCTGAACTGATATTGCAGAGTGTTGGTTTATTTATCTGAGGGACTTCCCCTACAGAAATCACGTGTTCCAGAGATTAGACAACAGTGTACTATTATTAATGGTGATAGAAATGTAGCCGTGTTAGTCTGGGGTAGCTGAAGCAAAATGCAGGACAATGTAGCACTTTAAAGACTAACAGGATGGTTTATTAGATGATGAGCTTTCGTGGGCCAGACCCACTTCCTCAGATCAAATAGTGGAAGAAAGTAGTCACAACCATATATGCCAAAGGATACAATTAAAAAAATGAACAAATATGAAAAGGACGAATCACATTGCAGAACAGGAGGGGGGTGCAGGGGGGGGGAGGAAGGAAGGTAAGTGTCTGTGAATTGCTGATATTAAAGGTAGGGAGAGTGGGATGTTTGTGAGTTAATGGTATTACAGGTGATAATTGGGGAAACTGTCTTGGTAATGGGTGAGATAGTTCAAATGTTTGTTGAGTTCTTTTTGGAAAGTGTCGAATTTTAACATGAATGACAGTTCAGAGGATTCCCTTTCAAGTGCAGATGTAAAAGGTCTTTGTAGCAGAATGCAGGTGGTCAAGTCATTGAGAGAGTGTCCTTTCTGGTTAAAGTGGCAAGAAACTGTTTTCTCTTTGTGATCTTGTCTGATATCTGTTTTGTGGGCATTAATCCTTTGGCGAAGTGTCTGAGATGTTTGTCCAATGTACATAGCAGACGGACACTTTCGGCACACGATAGCATAGATTATATTTCTGGATGCGCAGGAATATGTGTTCTTGATCTTATAACTCACTTGGTTAGGTCCAATGATGGTATCAGCAGAATGAATATGTGGACAAAGCTGACAACGGGGTTTGTTGCAAGGGAAGGTTTGTTGCAAGGGAAGGTCTATAGCCAAGCCCTTCGATACAACCGCATCTGCTCTAATCCCACTGACAGAGACCAGAAGCTTCAGGATCTCTACCAAGCATTTATAAACCTCAACTACCCACCCAGAGAAATAAAAAAGAAAATTGAAAGAGCCAGACGAATACCTAGAAACCATCTACTTCAAGACAGACCCAAGAAAACCAACAATAGAACACCACTTGTCATCACCTACAACCCTCAACTTAAACCTGTCGAACACATTATCAATAAACTACAGCCTATACTGGAACAGGATACCATACTCCAAGAGGCTCTGGGAGACAGACCCATAGTCTCCTATAGACAACCACCTAACCTCAAGATGATTCTTACCAACCACCACAGGACATACCACACTAAAACCAACCCTGGTACCTTCCCTTGCAACAAACCCCGTTGCCAGCTTGGTCCACATATTCATTCTGCTGATACCATTTGATCTGAGGAAGTGGGTCTGGCCCACGAAAGCTCATCATCTAATAAACCATCTTGTTAGTCTTTAAAGTGCTACATAGTCCTGCATTTTGCTTCAGCTATTATTAATGGATGAGACTGGATTCATTTGACAAGACTTAGTTTCCATAAACCATGTTGTTGACTGGCATTTATTATATTCCTTGATTCCTTGATTTTCTGACCAATCCCACATCAGCTTTTAACTGTTGCATCACCTTGTCAATACGAACAACAAGATGTCCTGTGGCACCTTATAGACTAACAGATTTATTGGAACATAAACTGTCATGGGCAAGGACCCACTTTGTCAGATGCATAGAAGGTGCCACAGGGCTTTTCCTTGTGTACGCAGATTCAGACTAACCCAGCTACCACTGTGATACTTGTCAATATTGTGAACTATCTATTTTCTTTGAATAGTTTGCATTTAATACACAGCTGCCCTTCATCTGCCTTTAAGAGAAAATATCTGGTGTTGCTGTAGCCGGGTTGTGTATTTTTAGTTCCAACTGAGGCGTGTGGTTTATCACACAGTTCATAATTCCTGGGTTGGTGAATCTGCGTTTCTACTGTAGATGCTGTTTGACAGCTTCCTTGACTGCTAATGCACTGGTGAGTATTTCATCCCCTGATGCGATACCAGAACCTCATCGTGCTTTGGGAATGCAGAAGCCTTGTGAATACATCGACCTTTCCTGTAACATTAAGAACCTCTGCAAGGAAATGGCAAAAGCCTTGTTTAAGGATTTCTTTTATTCAGAATCCAATTAATAATCTCATTTTTGTTATCCTTAACCTGCCACGCACGGGATTTCCCAAGGTCTCTAATATCACTTATCAATAGTCACAACTTCCCTTTCTATTGCTGTACATTCCTCTCCCACTAGCAGCTGTTCTCACTGCATCTGAAGAGGGGGAAAGTTCTCTGCTTTCCTGACTGCGGAATGCTGGCTTTGGAGCTCTCCATTAATGCCTTCTTAAGAACTCCCAGTTTGCATCCCTGTTGTAAAGTTGAGTTTCCTGTTTAGTTTGGCTCATAATTTCGCTCAGCTGTGGGGCCAGTACTATTGAAGCACTAAGTGCCTGTCGATATCACTGCCTGGGGTCTGTTCCCTGTTGGTCCATTTGAATGTAGTTGTTGGGATATGGAAGAGTTAATAGGGGTCCAGGAAGGCAATACACGAGTGGCAGGGGCCTGGCCAGAGCAGGCATTCTCCTTTCTGATGCATAAACACGGTGTTTCCTCTTTCCTTGCGGTCTGAAAAACCAGGTGAGCATACGGTTGCACCAAGACAGTGAGTTGGAGGAAAGCATCTTTGTTAACAGCATTTTCTTCACTTTCCCTTGCTTGTTCCCACTCGCTCTGTAAACACACTTCCAGGTCACATCCTTTGTATCATCTGTCACCTGCTGACTCGGGAAGTGTGGCATGGGGAAGAGTGCTGAGCTCACTGAAAATCCTGTAAACAGGGGCAGGTCTGATAATAGTCATCACCTGCCTCTCAATAGTCATCGCATGGGAGTCACTAAAGTCACTAAACGAGGATTCGGGAGACATAGTGAGAGACGTGTGAATTCACGTACAAAAATGGATAAAGGAGAATAACCGGTACTAAAGCATTGCCACTCAGAACTGTGCGTTGGGGTATCTGAACTTTGTGCTTGTTTTACCCACTACAGCGAATCAGCGAGTGATTCCACTGACCTGTAATTAATGCCACTCAGGGGCTGACCCTCAGGGCGTCCTAGCTCTGTTTGTCACCGGGCACAAGCCTTTGGTTTTCCCACTCCCTGATTCTGAGCCATCAGGTAAACAGGGAAACCTGCCTGGGTTTCATTGCGATACGGAGCAATGGCGGGTAATGTGTGTCCAAATTCAGATTTGTTCCTGCTGCCACAAGCTTTAGGGATTGGTGGCCCAGCGAGCACCATCCGACATGGGACGGACCCTGCAGGGCCAGTTGTACAAAGGGAATTTCACTGACTAGCAAAAGTGACATTTTCAGTGTGTGCAGAGACTGACGTGCTTCCCCCATGAGCAGAGCCTTCAGTAATGCGTTCTCTCCCTCCAGGCGTGTGTCCTGCGAGTGTCATCTTCAACCCTGGGCGCACAGAAGAAGTCGGGGGCTTGTACGGTGGATGCAGGAGACACTGATCTGCATCAGAGTTGGACACCTTCTCCGCAGTTCTATGGCACATTCCAACACAACACACTTCACCAACCCCTCTACCTTCATCCTTCAGGGCATCCCTGGCCTGGAGGAGGCCCATGGCTGGATCTCCATCCCCTTCTGCACTATGTACGTCATAGTAATCTTGGGGAACTTCACCATCCTGTTCATCGTGAAGAGGGAGTCGAGCCTCCATGAGCCCATGTACTATTTCCTCTGCATGCTGGCCGTCTCCGACCTCATCGTAACTACGTCCATCCTGCCCAAAGCACTGAGCATCTTCTGGTTCAATGCCAGGGAGATCGATTTCAGTGCCTGCCTCACCCAGATGTACTTCATTGACTGCTTCCATTTGGTAGGATCTGGGATATTGGTGGCCATGGCGTTGGATCGCTACGTGGCCATCTGCCATCCCCTGAGACATTCCACCATCCTGACAAGCCCCATGGTGGCCAAGATCGGCCTGGCTGTGCTGCTGCGCAGTGGCCTGCTCATGTTACCCCGTCCCTTTCTGGCCAGGCAGTGGCCATATTGCAGAACCAACATCATCCCCCAGCCGTACTGTCTGCACATCGCCGTGGTGAGCCTGGCCTGCGCCGACATTCGTGTCAGTAGCTACTACGCCCTCGCTGTGACATTGTCTCTGACAGGTCTGGATGCGCTACTGATCACCGTATCCTATATCCTCGTCCTCAGGGCCATCTTCAAACTCCCCACAAAGGACGCCCGGCTCAAGACATTTGGAACCTGCAGCTCCCACCTGTGCTCCATCCTCGCCTTTTACATCCCTAATCTTTTCATCATGCTCATAGCCCGGCTTGGCCAGATTTTGCCCCTGCACTTCCACATTCTTTTTGCCTACCTGGTTGTTTTGATGCCTACCACGCTCAACCCCATCATCTACGGGGTGAGGACCAAACGGATCCGGGCCAGGCTGCTCTCCCTCTTTACTCAAAAAGGGGTCTAATGTTTTTCCCGGTGCTCTGGTTTGGAGACTCAGCTCAGTGAAGGGCTGGTTGGTGACACACGGCTGGGGACTCATCCCTGAGTCACTGACTGCACAGAGAAATCACCAGTAACCTCCTTCCTGGCCTCCCTGGGCTGTGTCAGCAGAAGAAACTGAAGTCTCAGTGTGTAGAACTCATATACCCCCAGTAGCTTGGGAGAGAGGCAAAGCCCTGTCCCTAGGACTCGTCCTGGAGTAAGAAGACGGGTTTAAAGAATAGCCAGAGGCCTGGTGGGAGGCTCGTAATATAGGGAATAATGCTAAAGACTTTGTTAAAACTGGGAGGAAGAGGCAGGCCTTGATCACAGCACGTTGCTAGAACAGGGCTGGTTTTCAGAAATGCTTGTGCCCCAGAGGCACTAGGCAGAGGCTGTGAGCACGCTGTAGAGGGCTGGTACCAGAGCAGCTCGATAGGAGACTGTCCGGTAGCTTCACACTCCCCACAGGTAATAGGGACAGGCCATCCGACGGCCAGGGTAAGGTCTGACATGACAACATGTGTGAGAGCGATGATTTGAATGAACCCCCAAACCACCAGATGGGCGTGTCTACACTACTGTGCTATTTCGATTTAACTGAATTCAAAATAGTTAATTTGAATTAAGCTAATTCGAATTAACGCATCTGCACACATGTTTTGCTATTTCTAAATAGCGCGTCCACACTGATTGGATGCTGGATCACATTTTAGGGCAGCTGAAACTGGTTCCAGCAGGGCATCAGGTCAGTAGTTGCGTTGTGTGGCTGCTGTCTGAGGCTATCTGAGGGTCGTGTTTAAAGGGACCCCCCTGGACAGCCGGTTCTCAGCTTTCCCGCTTGCTTGCCTACTTCACTGAGGGACAGCAAAGAATTTTCCTCTGTTTCGGTCGCTCTCGTTTGGGACACCACAGCAGTCGGCACCATGGAGCCAGAGCTGCCCCTGGGCACACTGGTGCTCATGTTGAACGTCTTGCTGCAAGCCTGGCAGCAATTGCTGGAGGCTGCCTGGCACCTTCTGCTGCAGGCCAGCCCCCTGGCCCTCACCCTACCCCCCTCGGGGCTGTGGAGGAGCGACGCCCGGATGCCAGCGTGCCCCGCGTCTGACACCAGCAGTGACTGGTGGGACCACATCATCCTGGAGCGCTGGGGAGACCAACAGTGGACCCAGAACTTCAGGATGAAGAAGGACACCTTCCTGGAGCTCTGCGAGTGGCTCGCCCCTGTTCTGCAGTGATGGGACACATGCATGAGGCCCTCTATTCCCCTCCACAAGCGGGTGGCCATCGCCCTCTGGAAGCTCTCCACGCCGGACAGCTACCGATCCGCCGGCAATCAGTTTGGCATGGGGAGATCCACCGTCAGAGTGGTGCTCTTGCAGGTACGGCACTCACCAGCCACTGAGTCAGGAGGGGGGATGCAAGTCGGACACAGGCTGGCCCAGGGAAACGTGGGGGAGGTGGAGTAAGTGCCCTCCCCAGGAGAGTTCGGTCTGTCCCAGCCACGCTACAGACCATCCGCGGTGGCCAACGGGAGTTGCTCCTGGGAGTGGGGCGTGAAGCAGTGGCGGGGAACGAAGACGCCCAGCCACCCGGGCATCCCAGTGACCCTCGGTTTTGTGTGTCTCTCTGCAGGTGGTCAAGGCCATCAACAGGGTGCTGCTCCGCATAGTCGGCGGCCTCATCGACCTGGACACAGTCATCCAGGGCTTCCCCAACTGTGGGGGGGGGCAATCGACAGGATGCACATCCCCATCCGTGCCCCAGACCATCAGGCCTCCCTCTACATCAACAGG
This sequence comes from Pelodiscus sinensis, assembly GCF_052426305.1. Classification (NCBI taxonomy): domain Eukaryota; kingdom Metazoa; phylum Chordata; order Testudines; family Trionychidae; genus Pelodiscus; species Pelodiscus sinensis. The sequence goes on along the minus strand of NC_143052.1, from coordinate 360,086,208 downwards.
AAAAGGTACTTCTTCGTGCTCCTGCAGGCCGTGTTTGAACAACAGGGCCAGTTCACGGACATCAAAGTGGGCTGGTCCGGCAAGGCACACGATGCGCGAGTGTACCGCAACTCCTCCGTGTGCCAGAGGCTGCACACCGGGACTTTCTTCCCTGACCGCCAGATGCCTGCTGGGGACGTGCCAGTATGCCTGCTGGGGGATGCAGCCTACCGCCTACAGCCCTGGCTGATGAAGCGCTACACGGGACACCTCAACCCCTCCCGGCAGGCCTTCAATGCCAGGCTCAGCAGGGCCCGCATTGTGGTCGAGGGGGCCTTCGGCCAACTGAAAGCACGATTTAGATGCATCCTCACCCGCCTCGACCTCTCCCAGCACAATATTCTGCATGTGGTGGCAGCGTGCTCTGTGCTCTACAATTTGTGTGAGAGGAACGGGGAGGCTTTCCTGCCAGCCTGGATGGCAGAGGCTGCCTGCCTGGCTGGCCAGTATGCACAGCCCCACACGGCTGCCAGCGAGGAGGCCCTTTAGGGGACTGTCCGCATTTGCGAAGGCCTGCATGCCCCAGTAGGGCCTTGTGCCCTGCATTCCACCCCCACCTCCTTCCCCTTTCTCCTCCCTAACCCCCTTATTGATGTACAATAACAACACCTGCATTACCACAAAAAATTCTTTAATTTAACATAACTGGGCTGAGGGGAGGAGGGGAATGAGGGCGGGAAAGGGGAGAGGGGAAAACTAGGAGGAGGGAGCTGGAAGCGGGAGGCAAGGGGAGGAATGGGGAGGGGAGGGAAGCTCAGGGTTGGGGGTCTTGCCGGCCCTCCCATCTTTCAGCACTGTGGGGGCGGGGGCCTCGGCGTTCCCGGGGGGAGTGGGTATGGCGGGTGGGGCAGGAGGGACAGGGGTGTGGAAGAAGCGGGAGGGGGAGCAGGGGTGGGAGGAGGAGCGATCGCTGGGGAGGCCGCAGGGGCTGGCGCAGCAGGAGGCACCAATCGGTCCGCCAGGGCCTGCAGGTACTCGCAGAGGGCACGGCCCTGCTCTCACAGCTCCCACAAGCTCTCCCGCCGCAGCTGCAGGTCTTCTTGCGCCCAGTGCTCCTGGCTGTGGACCTGCTGTCCCTGTAAGCGCAGCTGCTGCCTCTGAAACTCCTCCTGATTGTGGGTGCACCTGCTGGCCTGGCTGCGGATGAATGGTTCAGGCGGGGTGGTGTGCCCTGCACCCGCAGGTGCTGCGGCTGTGGTGAAGCAAGAGAAGTGGTCAGTTCTCCCTGGGGACACAGTGGGTGAAACCCAGGCCCCCTCTGCAAGGCGAGGACGGCAGGTCTCCGCACCATCCCATCCTGCTATCCCCGGGAGTGTGAGCTGGCCCAGGACTGCACCCTAGCCCCTGTGCTGCCAATAGTGTGGTGTGGGGGGGGAAGGGAGATGTGTCCTGCCTCTGTGTAGAGGGGGCGACTGGAGGAAGGGCAGTGCAGTGTCTCTTCCTGGGGTCAGGAGCCAGTCATGTGCCTTCACGCGCAGACGCGTGTGGGAACAGGCCAGGGCCCCTGCATGGCACCCAGTTGGGGCCACAAGTCCCGGCTGCCACGGCAGATGCACAGGTTGCCGCTTGCTCCGTGGTCAGCAAGGCGCACAGTCCCTGGGCTCCTCCCACCCGCCTCTCATGAGGTTTGGCACTCACATGTGGAGGGCTCCCCAGCCTCAGGTGAGGCTGCTGACGGGCTCTCCGGTTTGGCTCGGGGGTCCTGGGTGCAGGGCACGCTCCCCACAGGCTCCTTGCTGTCATCCTCCTCCTCTTCCTCCTCTTCCCCTGTGTCGGGGCAGGGCCCTCTGCCCCGGTGTCAATGACCACTAGAGGGGCACAGAGTGTCTGACCCCCCAGGAAGTGGGCCAGGGCCTCATACTGCGGGCAGGCCTCCGGGTCAGACCCCGGTTGGGAGGCCCTGGCATCCCGTCATTGAGAGAGCCAGCCCATGGCAACGGGCACACGTGTGAGAGTGTCTGACAGAGAAAGCTGGGTACGAGGACCTGGCTTCATTTGCAATAAAGTCGTGAGGTTCCTTCGCCCTTTATCTGATTGTGTGTTCATTGGGGATCTCTCAGACTCTGCTACACCAGCTGCTTGCACAGAGCCGGTGTAACACATGGAGGAGCCCACACGCACAGCCGAATGGTTATCGGCACAGAGCCGCTGTAACACATAGGGGAATGTCTACACAAAGCCATATGGGTATCAGCACAGAGCCAGTGTAACACACAGGGGAGCCCCATCACACAACCGAATGGGAATCGGCAAAGATCCCGGTGCAACACATGGGGGACCCCCCCACACACCACTGAATCATAGAATACTAAGACTGGAAGCGACCTCGAGAGACATCGAGTCCAGTCCCCTGCCCTCTGACAGGACCAAATACTGTCTAGACCATCCCTGATAGACATTTATCTAACTTGCTCTTCAATATCTCCAGAGACGGGGATTCGACCTCCTCCCTGGGCAATTTATTCCAGTGTTTCCCCACCCTGACAGGTAGGAACTTTTTCCTAATGTCCAACCTAAACCTCCCTTGCTGCAGTTTAAGCCCATTGCTTCTTGTTCTATCCTCAGAGGCCAAGATGAACAAGTTTTCTCCCTCCTCCTCATGACACCCTTTTAGATACCTGAAAACGGCTATCATGCCCCCCCTCAGTCTTCTCTTTTCTAAACTAAACAAACCCAATTCGTTCAGCCTTCCCTCATAGCTCATGTTCTCTAGACCTTTCATCATTCTCGTTGCTCTTCTCTGGACCCTCTCTAATTTCTCTACATCTTTCTTGAAATGCGGTGCCCAGAACTGGACACAATACTCCAGCTGAGGCCCAACCAGCGCAGAGTAGAGCGGAAGAATGGCTTCTCGTGTCTTGCTCACAACACACCTGTTAATACATCTCAGAATCGTGTCTGCTTTCTTTGCAACAGCATCACACTGCTGACTCATATTTAATTGTGGTCCACTATAACACCCAGATCCCTTTCTGCCGTACATATGAATGGGTCTACAGGGATCCGACCAAAAACCCATCTAGTCCACACAGACTGGTGCCCAGAGGAGAGGAACAGGGAAAACATCATCCACTGAGCCACCGCCACAGAGCAGGGGATCAGCAAGTGACCAGAGAGGGTTTGTGTTTCCCTTTTCTATTCTTTTCTAGATCTCTCAGTGTATCTTTATTAATGACTGGCTGAGGGGATGGGTTGCACCCTTGGCAAGTTCGCAGATGACACTTAGCTGGGGGGGAGGTAGATGCGCTGGAGGGCAGGGATAGGGTCAAGAGTGACCTGGACAGATTAGAGGATTGGGCCAAAAGAAATCAGATGAGGTTCGGAGTCCTGCCTTTGGAAGGGAAGAATCCCAGGCATTGTTCCAGTCTGGGGACCGACTGGCTAAGTAGCAGTTCTGCAGAAAAGGACCTGGGGATTCCAGTGGAAGCTGGAGATGAGTCAAGAAGGTTCTCGTAGCCAAGAAGGCTAATGGCAGATGAGGGTGCATTAGGAGGAGCATTGCCAGCAGGTCCAGAGACGTGATTGTTCCCCTTTATTCAGCTCAACTGAGGCCACATCTGCAGTACTGCGTCCACTTCTGGGCCCCCCACTACAAAAAGGATGTGGACGAAAGTGAGAGGGTCCATTGGAGGGCGACCAAAATGATTAGGGGGCTGGAGCGCATGACCTACGAGGAGAGGCTGAGGGACTTGGGTTTGTTCAGTCTGCAGAAGAGAAGAGTGAGGGGGGATTTGAGAGCAGCCTTCAGCTGCCTGAAGGGAGGTTCCAAAGAGGACGGAGAGAGGCTGTTCTCAGTGGTGAGGGAGGGCAGAACAAGGAGAAATGGTCTCAAGTTACATTGGAGGAGGCTTAGGGTGGAGATTAGGAAAAACAATTTCCCTAGGCGGGTGGGAAGCGCTGGGATGGGTTCCCTAGGGCGGGGACGGAATCACCATCCCTAGAGGTGTTTAAGTCCCAGCTTGACAAAGCCCTGGCGGGGATGGTTGAGTTGGGGTTGGTCCGGCTTGGGACAGGGGGCTGCACTCGATGACCAGCTGAGATCTCTTCCAGCCATAGGATTCTCTCTGCCCTTCCCTCCTGGGCATTTCTAGGCTATGGGACCCTATCGGCACTAGGCATAGTCCCAATTCTTCTATTAATGAATGATTATTTAAAATACACAAACACAGAGAGGAGCCAATTCCTCCCTGACTCAGCCCAGAGGCCAAGACGTCTCCTCTCCCTTTGGGAAGAGACTTTAATTGCTGTGGAATCCTCACTATGGATGGAGAATTCAGCAGCACAGACAAGCTTGTCTCCAGCCTATTTACACGGAGACGGTTGCTCATTCATTAGAGGCTGAGGGAATCCCCTTGGGATGGCCCAGAGCTGTATTATAGTCAGTGCCCAGCCCTGTGCCGGCTCTCGGCGCGGGACTCTGCTGCAGACGCTGGGCTGAGAGAGGTGCGGGACGCGGCTGCCTGAGGGGGGTTCCAGGGAAGACACGTCCCTCTCAGCACTCACAGGTACCAGCTCGAGCTGACGGGCTTTCCTGCCCCACACACCCAGCACTACAGTGTGTGGGACGGGATAGTGAATAGGTCTGGGGCCCTCTCTGCCCTGCCCAGACATTCCACATCCCTGGGCCCTTGTCACAGGGGATGAGTTTGCTCCGGTGTCACAAGCCAAAAGGTCCCTCTTTTCAATGCCCCCACCCCAGCTGATGGCCTCTAGGCCGGAGGTGGCTGCATTTCCGTGGCCCGGGGATCCTCCAGGACGTACGATTTCAGGACATGCACATCACAAGGCTAATTCTGAAGCCAAGACCTGGACTCAGTCAGGTTCCTCTTAGTGAAAACTGCTGTTGCCGTGAGAGCTGAGCAAAGAGCTGAGCAGCCAGTGGTGGGTGAGTTCACAGACACTGTCCCCTCCTCCTCCGGCCTCTCAGGGCTCCATCTGTTCACGGAGGGGGTTCCTCACGACCTGCAGGGCAAGGGGCTACTCGATGAAGCTGCCAGGGCCCCTCCTGGGAACATCTGTTAGAATTTCTCCACATCAGGGAGACACCCCGAGTGGGAAGTTTCAGTCCAAACCATCTGTCACATTACCAAATTGGAGGGAAGCAGCCAGATCGCTGCTGCACCCCTAGGTGGGGGTGTTGGCCCCAGAAATTGGTATAAAAGGGAGCCATGTGGGGTATTGAATGGGAACTTATTGTTTGCTGATCTTATGTACGTTATTTATGTGAGTGTATAATGTCTGTGTGTGTAGGTAGGAATCTGTAATCTGTGTGGAAGCTGAATATTTCTGTGAATGTGGTTAAGCATGGCTATGGACAGGCTGATTAGCCAGGCCCTGTAGGACAATGGCACTTGATGGGCCAAAGACACACCCAAAGAATGGGGGCTGTCACCTGAGGGCAGCCAGCAGGAAACACAGAGATTGGCCTCTGACCAGGTGACTTGCTGCATACAAGAAGAGGCCAGGAAGGGGGTATAAAGAGGCCATGTGGTAGATGCCATTTGGTTCTCAGCTCAGCACTTCATCCCAGAGGCAGCATTGCAGGGATTGAAGGGCCCGAAAGACCTGTGGACCCATCCTGATCGTAGGATGTGCAATAAGAACTTGTAAACCAGCAGCTGTAACATCTCTGCTAGAGCCTGCATCGAGAACTGGGAGATTCGGTGCATGTAACATACTGTACTTTAATAACCTTACTCTCAGGCTTTTCTTTCTTGTGTTAATAAACCTTTAGTTGTTAGATGCTTAAGGATTGGCCGAGCGTGATTTGTGGGTAAGGTTCAAAGTATAAATTGGCCAAAGATCTGTGGCTGGTTTCTTGGAACCGGACAGAACTTGTTCGGGGTAGGTGGGATTGGGTGCCAGGACCCCCCACCCGTGTATAGGCCCGGGGCCATCTGGGGCACGGATATTGCTGGGGTGTCGGAGGGGTTTTGCTCGTGAGGCTTCAGGCAGGCTGCTGAAGCGCTCTGGGACTGGTTTGTGGCCTGTGTGGAGAGGTCACCAGTAGGGAGGCTGTAAGCAGCTCCGGATTCGAGCAATTCACCCTGAGTGGACGCCCTCAGCTGTGCCCAGACACGGCCCGGTCCGTCACAGCGGCGTAGTCGGCAGGATCCACAGATCTTGGTCAATTGAGCTTTGGGATCAGGACCCCACGCTGTCTAAATTTGATTTTTAGTACTGAGAGTTTGGTTGGGTAAAGGGCAGCCGAAATGAGTCAGTGCCAGTATGAGAGCCTAAATAGAGAGGCGCTGAAGGATTTGTGCTCGGGGAGAGGCATTGCCTTTAGGAAAAGGGCCTCTAAACTAGATCTGGTAGTGCTGTTATTAACCAGAGATGTGGATGAAAAGGAGCAGAAGCGAGCCAAGGAAGCTGCTGAAAGAAGGCGGAAGGCAGATGAAGAAATTGCTAAGAGAAAGCAGGAGATGGATCGGGAAAATGAGATGAGAAAAGCAAAACATGCAGAGAGAAGGGCAGAGCATGCAAAGAAGATGGCCCTCAGCTGTGCCCAGACACGGCCCGGTCCGTGACACCATCACAGTCTGGGGACAGGCAAATGCCATTTTTTGGGGAGTAACGTTAGTTTGATCCAAACAGCTGCATTTCAAACAGTTCGCTGGGCGACATCTTGCTAATGAAGTGCGAGATATTTAAATCCCACCTTCATTAGCAATTTCAGTCGCCTACATTTGTATCCCTGGTCTGAACCAGGAAGCAAATGTAGATGTGCCCAGATTAAATTATTTCCCTAGGAGGATGGGGAAGCACTGGGATGGGTTCACTAGGAGGTGGTGGAATCTCCATCCCTAGAGCTTTTTAAGTCTCGGTATTACAAAGCCCTGGCTGTGATGATTGAGTTGGGCTGGTCTTGCCTTGGGCAGAGGGCTGGTCTTGGTGACTCCTGAGGTCTCCTCCAGCCCTGGGGGTCTGTGATTCTATGAAATGCCCGGGACACTTTCTTGATCTGTAGATACAAAAGGTTACACCCAGGAGGGACCTTTTGTCCATCACATCTGAGCTCTTGGTCCACACAAGGCATTAAGTGTCATGGAGACACCCTATGCTGAGCGCCAGCACGTGTGTTTCACTGAGGCCTGGGCCACAAATGTCTTTTACTTCCTGAAAACGTGGAGGAGTAACAGCTAATCCAAACTAAGGACTTACTTCGGATTAACTTCTGACTGCTGCGCGTAGCCGCGGGCAGACAGTTCGAACTAAGGGGATTTAAAAATGGCACCCACACTGGAACATGCAAATTAAGCCAGGGCTATTTAAATCCCAGGCGTCATTTGCAAGTTCGAATGCCTACATTAGCCGCCCTAGTTCGAACTAGGGGGCTAGTGTAGACATACCTTTAGGGTGTTTTCCCTGGGATTTAATCTAAACTGGCTCTACTGGTCTGTGGCTAAAGATTGCAACAAGCATCTGAAGACCCTTTTCGTGTCTCCCCTTAATATCCAAAATCAAGCTGTCCGGTTCCTTTACCCTTGGCTCTGTGCCCTGCATTCCACCCCTTGGATCCTTGGGGTAGCTCAGCTCTGGATCCTTTTCCGTGTCTCCACATCCTCTCTGGACATTGCTGGCCCAATCTGGACACAGGGCTCCATCAAAGTAGATTGGTGCTAACGTGCCCTGTGGTTTCTGTTCTCTGCCTCTGCTAATGCAAGCCCAGAATTGCTTTGGCTTTTTTTGCAACAGCGCCAAACCCCACAGCTCTGAGGTGTAGCTATGTCAGCCTAATCCCGGCACAGAAAGCATGAAGTCTGTGGAATAATTCTTCCCCAGAGCTAGCTACTGCATCTGGGAGAGGCAGATCACCTGCGCTGCCGGGACAGACCTTGTGGTTGGGGTAAGCAGTGTCCACAGCGAAGCGCTATGGCAGCGCGGCTGTAGGATGTGGAGAGCGGAGAAGCCGGCAAACAGATCTTCCAGGAAAGCATCTAGTTTGGATTTGTAGACACTGTTACAGCCCTCTGCAAGTGTTTATGGGCTGTGCCTGGTCCCTTTAGGTCGAGTGCTTCCCTAATACCAGCCCTGGTCTAGCCAAGTTCTGTTCTAGCCTCTTCCTCCCAGCTTAGCTTTGCTTTATGTTAGCAAAGTCTTGTCCACCATTGCCTAGGCCACAGGTCTCACACCAGTCCTGGGATACACGGGTTTCTCCTTAAGGCCTCTTTTCTTTACCCAACCACAGACAACATGAGCACCTGGTAACCCTCTGTGAAGCCACATCCAGATCCTCCACTTCAATGCTGAGGTTCCAGGGAGAGCCACCTGGAGCCCTTCGGCACTGAGATCAAACAACTCCTCATTGATCCTGGTTAGGAAGCCCTGGGACGTGATTCCATCGGAAAGGCTGGTGCAGGGGGGACGGGGCATCTCATGAGAGATGTGGCCAAACCCTCTGGAATGTAAAATGAGTGAACCGGCTGCATATGTCTGTGGTTACCAGACACAAACGACAGAGCACGCCGTCTTTGAATGGTCCATCATGCTGTTCCCAGGGGTGTGAGGGATGTTCCCCGGTTCACTGCTCTGGCTACGTGCTGCCTATCAAACCGAGACACGCTTTGTAACCGTGGGCACCTAACCAAGCCATATGACAGGTGAAGAGTCTCTGTGTCTCTAGTCGGTGCGTTCCTCTTCCAAGAAGAGAACATGGCCTTTGTTTAAACACTTGGGTTGCATAGGGCCAGCTTAGCAGACACTCCTGCATAGTCTGGGCGCCTGTCCCACCTCCCTCGTTGTGACCACTCTGCCGTCAGTCACAAATCTTAACTGAATGGATTTTCTATTTCCTGCCAGGTCAGTCAAAAAAATATCTGAGAGCATCAGGCTAAGAGAATGATCCCTGCAGAACGGCACTAGAAACGCACCATTGCCTGGCAAAGGCCCATTGACAAAGGCTTTCTGACATCTGTCAGTTACCAGAGATTAGTCTGTTTGATGTGCGCTGAACTGATATTGCAGAGTGTTGGTTTATTTATCTGAGGGACTTCCCCTACAGAAATCACGTGTTCCAGAGATTAGACAACAGTGTACTATTATTAATGGTGATAGAAATGTAGCCGTGTTAGTCTGGGGTAGCTGAAGCAAAATGCAGGACAATGTAGCACTTTAAAGACTAACAGGATGGTTTATTAGATGATGAGCTTTCGTGGGCCAGACCCACTTCCTCAGATCAAATAGTGGAAGAAAGTAGTCACAACCATATATGCCAAAGGATACAATTAAAAAAATGAACAAATATGAAAAGGACGAATCACATTGCAGAACAGGAGGGGGGTGCAGGGGGGGGGAGGAAGGAAGGTAAGTGTCTGTGAATTGCTGATATTAAAGGTAGGGAGAGTGGGATGTTTGTGAGTTAATGGTATTACAGGTGATAATTGGGGAAACTGTCTTGGTAATGGGTGAGATAGTTCAAATGTTTGTTGAGTTCTTTTTGGAAAGTGTCGAATTTTAACATGAATGACAGTTCAGAGGATTCCCTTTCAAGTGCAGATGTAAAAGGTCTTTGTAGCAGAATGCAGGTGGTCAAGTCATTGAGAGAGTGTCCCTTCTGGTTAAAGTGGCAAGAAACTGTTTTCTCTTTGTGATCTTGTCTGATATCTGTTTTGTGGGCATTAATCCTTTGGCGAAGTGTCTGAGATGTTTGTCCAATGTACATAGCAGACGGACACTTTCGGCACACGATAGCATAGATTATATTTCTGGATGCGCAGGAATATGTGTTCTTGATCTTATAACTCACTTGGTTAGGTCCAATGATGGTATCAGCAGAATGAATATGTGGACAAAGCTGACAACGGGGTTTGTTGCAAGGGAAGGTTTGTTGCAAGGGAAGGTCTATAGCCAAGCCCTTCGATACAACCGCATCTGCTCTAATCCCACTGACAGAGACCAGAAGCTTCAGGATCTCTACCAAGCATTTATAAACCTCAACTACCCACCCAGAGAAATAAAAAAGAAAATTGAAAGAGCCAGACGAATACCTAGAAACCATCTACTTCAAGACAGACCCAAGAAAACCAACAATAGAACACCACTTGTCATCACCTACAACCCTCAACTTAAACCTGTCGAACACATTATCAATAAACTACAGCCTATACTGGAACAGGATACCATACTCCAAGAGGCTCTGGGAGACAGACCCATAGTCTCCTATAGACAACCACCTAACCTCAAGATGATTCTTACCAACCACCACAGGACATACCACACTAAAACCAACCCTGGTACCTTCCCTTGCAACAAACCCCGTTGCCAGCTTGGTCCACATATTCATTCTGCTGATACCATTTGATCTGAGGAAGTGGGTCTGGCCCACGAAAGCTCATCATCTAATAAACCATCTTGTTAGTCTTTAAAGTGCTACATAGTCCTGCATTTTGCTTCAGCTATTATTAATGGATGAGACTGGATTCATTTGACAAGACTTAGTTTCCATAAACCATGTTGTTGACTGGCATTTATTATATTCCTTGATTCCTTGATTTTCTGACCAATCCCACATCAGCTTTTAACTGTTGCATCACCTTGTCAATACGAACAACAAGATGTCCTGTGGCACCTTATAGACTAACAGATTTATTGGAACATAAACTGTCATGGGCAAGGACCCACTTTGTCAGATGCATAGAAGGTGCCACAGGGCTTTTCCTTGTGTACGCAGATTCAGACTAACCCAGCTACCACTGTGATACTTGTCAATATTGTGAACTATCTATTTTCTTTGAATAGTTTGCATTTAATACACAGCTGCCCTTCATCTGCCTTTAAGAGAAAATATCTGGTGTTGCTGTAGCCGGGTTGTGTATTTTTAGTTCCAACTGAGGCGTGTGGTTTATCACACAGTTCATAATTCCTGGGTTGGTGAATCTGCGTTTCTACTGTAGATGCTGTTTGACAGCTTCCTTGACTGCTAATGCACTGGTGAGTATTTCATCCCCTGATGCGATACCAGAACCTCATCGTGCTTTGGGAATGCAGAAGCCTTGTGAATACATCGACCTTTCCTGTAACATTAAGAACCTCTGCAAGGAAATGGCAAAAGCCTTGTTTAAGGATTTCTTTTATTCAGAATCCAATTAATAATCTCATTTTTGTTATCCTTAACCTGCCACGCACGGGATTTCCCAAGGTCTCTAATATCACTTATCAATAGTCACAACTTCCCTTTCTATTGCTGTACATTCCTCTCCCACTAGCAGCTGTTCTCACTGCATCTGAAGAGGGGGAAAGTTCTCTGCTTTCCTGACTGCGGAATGCTGGCTTTGGAGCTCTCCATTAATGCCTTCTTAAGAACTCCCAGTTTGCATCCCTGTTGTAAAGTTGAGTTTCCTGTTTAGTTTGGCTCATAATTTCGCTCAGCTGTGGGGCCAGTACTATTGAAGCACTAAGTGCCTGTCGATATCACTGCCTGGGGTCTGTTCCCTGTTGGTCCATTTGAATGTAGTTGTTGGGATATGGAAGAGTTAATAGGGGTCCAGGAAGGCAATACACGAGTGGCAGGGGCCTGGCCAGAGCAGGCATTCTCCTTTCTGATGCATAAACACGGTGTTTCCTCTTTCCTTGCGGTCTGAAAAACCAGGTGAGCATACGGTTGCACCAAGACAGTGAGTTGGAGGAAAGCATCTTTGTTAACAGCATTTTCTTCACTTTCCCTTGCTTGTTCCCACTCGCTCTGTAAACACACTTCCAGGTCACATCCTTTGTATCATCTGTCACCTGCTGACTCGGGAAGTGTGGCATGGGGAAGAGTGCTGAGCTCACTGAAAATCCTGTAAACAGGGGCAGGTCTGATAATAGTCATCACCTGCCTCTCAATAGTCATCGCATGGGAGTCACTAAAGTCACTAAACGAGGATTCGGGAGACATAGTGAGAGACGTGTGAATTCACGTACAAAAATGGATAAAGGAGAATAACCGGTACTAAAGCATTGCCACTCAGAACTGTGCGTTGGGGTATCTGAACTTTGTGCTTGTTTTACCCACTACAGCGAATCAGCGAGTGATTCCACTGACCTGTAATTAATGCCACTCAGGGGCTGACCCTCAGGGCGTCCTAGCTCTGTTTGTCACCGGGCACAAGTCTTTGGTTTTCCCACTCCCTGATTCTGAGCCATCAGGTAAATGGGGAAACCTGCCTGGGTTTCATTGCGATACGGAGCAATGGCGGGTAATGTGTGTCCAAATTCAGATTTGTTCCTGCTGCCACAAGCTTTAGGGATTGGTGGCCCAGCGAGCACCATCCGACATGGGACGGACCCTGCAGGGCCAGTTGTACAAAGGGAATTTCACTGACTAGCAAAAGTGACATTTTCAGTGTGTGCAGAGACTGACGTGCTTCCCCCATGAGCAGAGCCTTCAGTAATGCGTTCTCTCCCTCCAGGCGTGTGTCCTGCGAGTGTCATCTTCAACCCTGGGCGCACAGAAGAAGTCGGGGGCTTGTACGGTGGATGCAGGAGACACTGATCTGCATCAGAGTTGGACACCTTCTCCGCAGTTCTATGGCACATTCCAACACAACACACTTCACCAACCCCTCTACCTTCATCCTTCAGGGCATCCCTGGCCTGGAGGAGGCCCATGGCTGGATCTCCATCCCCTTCTGCACTATGTACGTCATAGTAATCTTGGGGAACTTCACCATCCTGTTCATCGTGAAGAGGGAGTCGAGCCTCCATGAGCCCATGTACTATTTCCTCTGCATGCTGGCCGTCTCCGACCTCATCGTAACTACGTCCATCCTGCCCAAAGCACTGAGCATCTTCTGGTTCAATGCCAGGGAGATCGATTTCAGTGCCTGCCTCACCCAGATGTACTTCATTGACTGCTTCCATTTGGTAGGATCTGGGATATTGGTGGCCATGGCGTTGGATCGCTACGTGGCCATCTGCCATCCCCTGAGACATTCCACCATCCTGACAAGCCCCATGGTGGCCAAGATCGGCCTGGCTGTGCTGCTGCGCAGTGGCCTGCTCATGTTACCCCGTCCCTTTCTGGCCAGGCAGTGGCCATATTGCAGAACCAACATCATCCCCCAGCCGTACTGTCTGCACATCGCCGTGGTGAGCCTGGCCTGCGCCGACATTCGTGTCAGTAGCTACTACGCCCTCGCTGTGACATTGTCTCTGACAGGTCTGGATGCGCTACTGATCACCGTATCCTATATCCTCGTCCTCAGGGCCATCTTCAAACTCCCCACAAAGGACGCCCGGCTCAAGACATTTGGAACCTGCAGCTCCCACCTGTGCTCCATCCTCGCCTTTTACATCCCTAATCTTTTCATCATGCTCATAGCCCGGCTTGGCCAGATTTTGCCCCTGCACTTCCACATTCTTTTTGCCTACCTGGTTGTTTTGATGCCTACCACGCTCAACCCCATCATCTACGGGGTGAGGACCAAACGGATCCGGGCCAGGCTGCTCTCCCTCTTTACTCAAAAAGGGGTCTAATGTTTTTCCCGGTGCTCTGGTTTGGAGACTCAGCTCAGTGAAGGGCTGGTTGGTGACACACGGCTGGGGACTCATCCCTGAGTCACTGACTGCACAGAGAAATCACCAGTAACCTCCTTCCTGGCCTCCCTGGGCTGTGTCAGCAGAAGAAACTGAAGTCTCAGTGTGTAGAACTCATATACCCCCAGTAGCTTGGGAGAGAGGCAAAGCCCTGTCCCTAGGACTCGTCCTGGAGTAAGAAGACGGGTTTAAAGAATAGCCAGAGGCCTGGTGGGAGGCTCGTAATATAGGGAATAATGCTAAAGACTTTGTTAAAACTGGGAGGAAGAGGCAGGCCTTGATCACAGCACGTTGCTAGAACAGGGCTGGTTTTCAGAAATGCTTGTGCCCCAGAGGCACTAGGCAGAGGCTGTGAGCACGCTGTAGAGGGCTGGTACCAGAGCAGCTCGATAGGAGACTGTCCGGTAGCTTCACACTCCCCACAGGTAATAGGGACAGGCCATCCGACGGCCAGGGTAAGGTCTGACATGACAACATGTGTGAGAGCGATGATTTGAATGAACCCCCAAACCACCAGATGGGCGTGTCTACACTACTGTGCTATTTCGATTTAACTGAATTCAAAATAGTTAATTTGAATTAAGCTAATTCGAATTAACGCATCTGCACACATGTTTTGCTATTTCTAAATAGCGCGTCCACACTGATTGGATGCTGGATCACATTTTAGGGCAGCTGAAACTGGTTCCAGCAGGGCATCAGGTCAGTAGTTGCGTTGTGTGGCTGCTGTCTGAGGCTATCTGAGGGTCGTGTTTAAAGGGACCCCCCTGGACAGCCGGTTCTCAGCTTTCCCGCTTGCTTGCCTACTTCACTGAGGGACAGCAAAGAATTTTCCTCTGTTTCGGTCGCTCTCGTTTGGGACACCACAGCAGTCGGCACCATGGAGCCAGAGCTGCCCCTGGGCACACTGGTGCTCATGTTGAACGTCTTGCTGCAAGCCTGGCAGCAATTGCTGGAGGCTGCCTGGCACCTTCTGCTGCAGGCCAGCCCCCTGGCCCTCACCCTACCCCCCTCGGGGCTGTGGAGGAGCGACGCCCGGATGCCAGCGTGCCCCGCGTCTGACACCAGCAGTGACTGGTGGGACCACATCATCCTGGAGCGCTGGGGAGACCAACAGTGGACCCAGAACTTCAGGATGAAGAAGGACACCTTCCTGGAGCTCTGCGAGTGGCTCGCCCCTGTTCTGCAGTGATGGGACACATGCATGAGGCCCTCTATTCCCCTCCACAAGCGGGTGGCCATCGCCCTCTGGAAGCTCTCCACGCCGGACAGCTACCGATCCGCCGGCAATCAGTTTGGCATGGGGAGATCCACCGTCAGAGTGGTGCTCTTGCAGGTACGGCACTCACCAGCCACTGAGTCAGGAGGGGGGGATGCAAGTCGGACACAGGCTGGCCCAGGGAAACGTGGGGGAGGTGGAGTAAGTGCCCTCCCCAGGAGAGTTCGGTCTGTCCCAGCCACGCTACAGACCATCCGCGGTGGCCAACGGGAGTTGCTCCTGGGAGTGGGGCGTGAAGCAGTGGCGGGGAACGAAGACGCCCAGCCACCCGGGCATCCCAGTGACCCTCGGTTTTGTGTGTCTCTCTGCAGGTGGTCAAGGCCATCAACAGGGTGCTGCTCCGCATAGTCGGCGGCCTCATCGACCTGGACACAGTCATCCAGGGCTTCCCCAACTGTGGGGGGGGGCAATCGACAGGATGCACATCCCCATCCGTGCCCCAGACCATCAGGCCTCCCTCTACATCAACAGGAAAAGGTACTTCTTCGTGCTCCTGCAGGCCGTGTTTGAACAACAGGGCCAGTTCACGGACATCAAAGTGGGCTGGTCCGGCAAGGCACACGATGCGCGAGTGTACCGCAACTCCTCCGTGTGCCAGAGGCTGCACACCGGGACTTTCTTCCCTGACCGCCAGATGCCTGCTGGGGACGTGCCAGTATGCCTGCTGGGGGATGCAGCCTACCGCCTACAGCCCTGGCTGATGAAGCGCTACACGGGACACCTCAACCCCTCCCGGCAGGCCTTCAATGCCAGGCTCAGCAGGGCCCGCATTGTGGTCGAGGGGGCCTTCGGCCAACTGAAAGCACGATTTAGATGCATCCTCACCCGCCTCGACCTCTCCCAGCACAATATTCTGCATGTGGTGGCAGCGTGCTCTGTGCTCTACAATTTGTGTGAGAGGAACGGGGAGGCTTTCCTGCCAGCCTGGATGGCAGAGGCTGCCTGCCTGGCTGGCCAGTATGCACAGCCCCACACGGCTGCCAGCGAGGAGGCCCTTTAGGGGACTGTCCGCATTTGCGAAGGCCTGCATGCCCCAGTAGGGCCTTGTGCCCTGCATTCCACCCCCACCTCCTTCCCCTTTCTCCTCCCTAACCCCCTTATTGATGTACAATAACAACACCTGCATTACCACAAAAAATTCTTTAATTTAACATAACTGGGCTGAGGGGAGGAGGGGAATGAGGGCGGGAAAGGGGAGAGGGGAAAACTAGGAGGAGGGAGCTGGAAGCGGGAGGCAAGGGGAGGAATGGGGAGGGGAGGGAAGCTCAGGGTTGGGGGTCTTGCCGGCCCTCCCATCTTTCAGCACTGTGGGGGCGGGGGCCTCGGCGTTCCCGGGGGGAGTGGGTATGGCGGGTGGGGCAGGAGGGACAGGGGTGTGGAAGAAGCGGGAGGGGGAGCAGGGGTGGGAGGAGGAGCGATCGCTGGGGAGGCCGCAGGGGCTGGCGCAGCAGGAGGCACCAATCGGTCCGCCAGGGCCTGCAGGTACTCGCAGAGGGCACGGCCCTGCTCTCACAGCTCCCACAAGCTCTCCCGCCGCAGCTGCAGGTCTTCTTGCGCCCAGTGCTCCTGGCTGTGGACCTGCTGTCCCTGTAAACGCAGCTGCTGCCTCTGAAACTCCTCCTGGTTGTGGGTGCACCTGCTGGCCTGGGTGCGGATGAATGGTCCAGGCAGGGTGGTGCGCCCTGCACCCGCAGGTGCTGCGGCTGTGGTGAAGCAAGAGAAGTGGTCAGTTCTCCCTGGGGACACAGTGGGTGAAACCCAGGCCCCCTCTGCAAGGTGAGGACGGCAGGTCTCCGCACCATCCCATCCTGCTATCCCTGGGAGTGTGAGCTGGCCCAGGACTGCACCCCAGCCCCTGTGCTGCCAATAGTGTGGTGTGGGGGGGAGGGGAGATGTGTCCTGCCTCTGTGTAGAGGGGGCGACTGGAGGAAGGGCAGTGCAGTGTCTCTTCCCGGGGTCAGGAGCCTGTCATGTGCCTTCACGCGCAGACGCGTGTGGGAACAGGCCAGGGCCCCTGCATGGCACCCAGTTGGGGCCACAAGTCCCGGCTGCCACGGCAGATGCACAAGTTGCCGCTTGCTCCGTGGTCAGCAAGGCGCACAGTCCCTGGGCTCCCCCCACCCGCCTCTCATAAGGGTTGGCACTCACATGTGGAGGCCTCCCCAGCCTCAGGTGAGGCTGCTGACGGGCTCTCCGGTTTGGCTCGGGGGTCCTGGGTGCAGGGCACGCTCCCCACAGGCTCCTTGCTGTCATCCTCCTCCTCTTCCTCCTCTTCCCCTGTGTCGGGGCAGGGCCCTCTGCCCCGGTGTCAATGACCACTAGAGGGGCACTGAGTATCTGACCCCCCAGGAAGTGGGCCAGGGCCTCATACCGTGGGCAGGCCTCCGGGTCAGACCCCGGTTGGGAGGCCCTGGCATCCCGTCATTGAGAGAGCCAGCCCATGGCAACGGGCACACGTGTGAGAGTGTCTGACAGAGAAAGCTGGGTACGAGGACCTGGCTTCATTTGCAATAAAGTCGTGAGGTTCCTTCGCCCTTTATCTGATTGTGTGTTCATTGGGGATCTCTCAGACTCTGCTACACCAGCTGCTTGCACAGAGCCGGTGTAACAGATGGAGGAGCCCACACGCACAGCCGAATGGTTATCGGCACAGAGCCGCTGTAACACACAGGGGAATGTCTACACAAAGCCATATGGGTATCAGCACAGAGCCAGTGTAACACACAGGGGAGCCCCATCACACAACCGAATGGGTATCGGCAAAGATCCCGGTGCAACACATGGGGGACCCCCCCACACACCACTGAATCATAGAATACTAAGACTGGAAGGGACCTCGAGAGACATCGAGTCCAGTCCCCTGCCCTCTGACAGGACCAAATACTGTCTAGACCATCTCTGAGGGTACGTCTACACTACAGCGCTAGTTCGAACTAACTTAGTTCGAATTAGTTAATTCGAACTAAGCTAGTTCGAACTAACGCGTCTAGAACTAAAAACTAGTTCGAACTAGCGTTTTGCTAGTTCGAACTAGTAAGTCCACATTGAGTGGACTCTGAACAGGGCTTAAGGATGGCCGGAAGCAGTGCCGGCAGGGCATAAAAGGAGGACTTAGAGCATGGAGATGCTGTCTCAGGCTAGCCGAGGGCTGCGCTTAAAGGGTCCCGACCCCCACCCCGGACACACAGTTCTAAGGGGTGCCCCGCTTCCAAAGAAGTTCTGGCTTGGAGTGCCCACACTGGGCACATCACACCACTCGGCCATCAGCCCGGCTGCACTTGCCGCAGGCTGCCATCTGGGGAGAGGGAGTAATTGGGGGGCTGCAGGAGAGCTTCCACCCCCAGAAGCCCGCAGAGCCAGCCCAGTCCTCCCCATCGGGGGCTCGTACCCCATTCCTCCCTCACCTCCTTCCACTTACCCTTCCCTAGCCCCTCTTCTTATTGATGTACAAAATAAAGATAACGTTTCTTCCAACATTGACTCTGTCTTTATTGAAAAAAACTGGGGGACACTGGGAAAAGGAGGTGGGAGAGGGGAAGAGAAAGGCTGGGAGAGGGGAGGGCAACTAACATGATCAGGGGTTGGGAACAGGTCCCAGATGAAGAAAGGCTACAGAGACTGGGACTGTTCAGCTTAGAAAAGAGGAGATGGAGGGGGGACAGGATAGAGGTCTCTAAAAGCAGGGGTTGGGTGGAGAGGGTGCATTCAGAAAAGTTCTTCCTGAGTTCCCATCAAGAAGGACTAGAGGACACCAAAGGAAAGGACTGGGTAGCAGGCTTGAAACTAGTAAGAGAAAGTTGTTCTTCTTGACAAAGCAAATAGTTAACCTGTGGAACTCCTTGCTGCAGGAGGCTGTGAAGGCTACAACTAGAACAGAGTTTAAAGGGAAGTGAGATAAAGTGATGGAGGTTGGGTCCATGGAGTCCTATTAGCCAGAGGGTAGGAGTGGTGTCCCTGCCCAAAGTTTGTGGAAGGCTGGAGAGGGATGGCACGAGACAAATGGCTTGGTCATTGTCTTCGGTCCATCCCCTCCAGGGTCCCTAGGGTTGGCCGCTGTCAGCAGACAGGCTACTGGGCTAGATGGACCTTTGGTCTGACCCAGGACGGCCATTGTAAGCTCAGGGCTCAGTGTCGGGGGTCTCAGTGGACCCCCTTGATTTTCATGCACACCTGGTCCTGGGTGGCCAGGCTGGCAGCTCTCCTGCCCTAGACAGCCACTTTCCTGTGCCTAGTGCGGAGATCGTGGACGAGGTCCACGATGTCCGCACTAGCCCAGGAAGGTGCCCGCCTCTTGCGGTCCAGGGCAAGCTCCCGGGAGCCGCCAGCCTGGTCCCGGCAAGAGGGGGTGGGCTGGGGGGCATCGGGTGGGTGGCTCTGTGCCGTGCCAGGTGCAGGGTCTGCTAGCTGGGTGCTGGCTGGCTTGCACCTGGCACGGGCACCGTAGCCAGCCCGTGCCCCTTTAAGGGGTCCGGGGCCGGGAGGGGGGCATAGAGTTTCCCTGGTGTTGGCCAGAGTGGCCACCAGGGAAACCTGGGGAGGGCTAGCCTCCCACTAGTTCGAACTAAAGGGCTACACAGCCCTTAGTTCGAACTAGCTAGTTCGAACTAGGCGTTAGTCCTCGTAAAATGAGGTTTACCTAGTTCGAACTAAGCGCTCCGCTAGTTCGATTCAAATTCGAACTAGCGAAGCGCTAGTGTAGCGCATAGGAAAGTTAGTTCGAACTAACGTCCGTTAGTTCGAACTAACTTTCTAGTGTAGACATACCCTGATAGACATTTATCTAACTTGCTCTTCAATATCTCCAGAGACGGGGATTCCACAACCTCCCTGGGCAATTTATTCCAGTGTTTCCCCACCCTGACAGGTAGGAACTTTTTCCTAATGTCCAACCTAAACCTCCCTTGCTGCAGTTTAAGCCCATTGCTTCTTGTTCTATCCTCAGAGGCCAAGATGAACAAGTTTTCTCCCTCCTCCTCATGACACCCTTTTAGATACCTGAAAACTGCTATCATGTCCCCCCTCAGTCTTCTCTTTTCTAAACTAAACAAGCCCAGTTCCTGCAGCCTTCCCTCATAGCTCATGTTCTCTAGACCTTTCATCATTCTCGTTGCTCTTCTCTGGACCCTCTCCAATTTCTCCACATCTTTCTTGAAATGCGGTGCCCAGAACTGGACACAGTACTCCAGCTGAGGCCCAACCAGCGCAGAGTAGAGCGGAAGAATGACTTCTCGTGTCTTGCTCACAACACACCTGTTAACGCATCCCAGAATCGTGTCTGCTTTCTTTGCAACAGCATCACACTGCTGACTCATATTTAATTGTGGTCCACTATAACCCCTAGATCCCTTTCTGCCGTACATATGAACGGCTCTACAGGGCTCCGACCAAAGACCCATCTAGTCCACACAGACTGGTGCCCAGAGGAGAGGAACAGGGAAAACATCATCCACTGAGCCACCGCCACAGAGCAGGGGATCAGCAAGTGACCAGAGAGGGTTTGTGTTTCCCTTTTCTATTCTTTTCTAGATCTCTCAGTGTATCTTTATTAATGACTGGCTGAGGGGATGGGTTGCACCCTTGGCAAGTTCGCAGAAGACACTTAGCTGGGGGGGGAGGTAGATGCGCTGGAGGGCAGGGATAGGGTCAAGAGTGACCTGGACAGATTAGAGGATTGGGCCAAAAGAAATCAGATGAGGTTCGGAGTCCTGCCCTTGGAAGGGAAGAATCCCAGGCATTGTTCCAGTCTGGGGACCGACTGGCTAAGTAGCAGTTCTGCAGAAAAGGACCTGGGGATTCCAGTGGAAGCTGGAGATGAGTCAAGAAGGTTCTCGTAGCCAAGAAGGCTAATGGCAGATGAGGGTGCATTAGGAGGAGCATTGCCAGCAGGTCCAGAGACGTGATTGTTCCCCTTTATTCAGTTCAACTGAGGCCACAACGGGAGTACTGCGTCCACTTCTGGGCCCCCCACTACAAAAAGGATGTGGACGAAAGAGAGAGGGTCCATTGGAGGGCAACCAAAATGATTTGGGGGCTGGAGCGCATGACCTACGAGGAGAGGCTGAGGGACTTGGGTTTGTTCAGTCTGCAGAAGCGAAGAGTGAGGGGGGATTCGAGAGCAGCCTTCAACTTCCTGAAGGGAGGTTCCAAAGAGGACGGAGAGAGGCTGTTCTCAGTGGTGAGGGAGGGCAGAACAAGGAGCAATGGGCTCAAGTTGCGGTGGGGGAGGTTTAGGTTGGAGATTAGGAAAAACAATTTCCCTAGGCGGGTGGGAAGCGCTGGGAGGGGTTCCCTAGGGCGGGGACAGAATCACCATCCCTAGAGGTGTTTAAGTCCCAGCTTGACAAAGCCCTGGCGGGGATGGTTGAGTTGGGGTTGGTCCGGCTTGGGACAGGGGGCCGCACTCGATGACCATCTAAGATCTCTTCCAGCCATAGGATTCTCTCTGCCCATCCCTCCTGGGCATTTCTAGGCTATGGGACCCTATCGGCACTAGGTATAACCCCAATACTTTTACTAAGGAACCCCCCTGAGATGGCCCAGAGCTGGGTTATAACCAGTGCACAGCACTGTGCTGGCTCTCGGCCCAGGTCGCTGCTGCCGGCGCTGGGCTGAGAAAGGAGCAGGACGCGGCTGCCTGAGGGGGGTTCCCAGGGAAGACGCTTCCCTCTCCGCACTCACAGGTACCAGCTCTGGCTGAGGGCTCCCCTGCCCCACACACCCAGCACAACAGTGTGCGTGATGGGATAGTGAATAGGTCTGGGGCCCTCTCTGCTCTGCCCAGACATTCCACATCCCTGGGCCCTTGTCACAGGGGATTAGTTTGCTCCGGTGTCACAAGCCAAAAGATCCCTCTTTTCAATGCCCCACCCCAGCTGATGGGCTCCAGGCCTGAGGTGGCTGCATTTCTGTGTCCTGGGGATCCTCCAGGACATGCACATCACAAGGTTAATTCTGAGTCCACGGGCTGGACTCTGCTCAGGCTCCTTATTGTGAAAACTGCCCTTGCCGTGAGAGCTGAGCAAAGAGCTGAGCAGCCAGCGCTGGGTGAGTTCACAGACACCGTCCCCTCCTCCCCGGCCTCTCAGGACTCCGGCTGCTCAGGGTGAAGGAAAAGAATCTGGACACCACAGGTGAAGCAAGCAGGGGAGTTTATTACACACACAGCGCTGGCGGAGGGTCACTTTGCTTGTTAGGCCATGGCGTTGGATCGCTACGTGGCGATCTGCCATCCCCTGAGACATTCCACCATCCTCACAAATCCCGTGGTGGCCAAGATCGGCCTGGCTGTGTTGCTGCGCACTGGCCTGCTCATGTTACCCTGTCCCTTTCTGGCCAGGCAGTGGCCATATTGCAGAACCAACATCATCCCCCAGCCGTACTGTCTGCACATCCCCGTGGTGAGCCTGGCCTGCGCCGACATTCGTGTCAGTAGCTACTACGCCCTCGCTGTGACATTGTCTCTGACAGGTCTGGATGCGCTACTGATCGCCGTATCCTATATCCATGTTCTCAGGGCCATCTTCAAACTCCCCACAAAGGACGCCCGGCTCAAGACATTTGGCACCTGCAGCTCCCACCTGTGCTCCATCCTCGCCTTTTACATCCCTGATCTTTTCATCACACTCATAGCCCGGCTTGGCCAGATTTTGCCCCTGCACTTCCACATTCTTTTTGCCAACTTGTGCATTTTGATGTCTCCCACGCTCAACCCCATCATCTACGGGGTGAGGACCAAACGGATCCGGGCCAGGCTGCTCTCCCTCTTTACTCAAAAAGGGATCTAAGGATTTCCCCGGTGTTGTGGCTCACTGACTCAGCGCAGTGAAGGGCTGGTTGGTGAGACAGGGCTGGGGCCTCCTCCCGGAGTCACTGACTGGACAGAGAAAGTGCCAGTAAACTCGTTCTTGGCCTCCCTGGGCTGTGTCAGCAGAAGAATCTGAAGACTCAGTCTGCGTACAACTCATTTACCCCCCGGTAGCTTGAGGGGTAGGCAAAACCTTTGTCACTAGGACCAGTCCTGGGGTAAGAGGAAGGGCTGAAGCATCAGCTAGGGGCATGGTGTGACGCTGGTGAGAGAGGGAACAGTGCTCAAGACATCATTGAAGCTGGGAGGAAGAGGCAGACCCTGCTCACAGCACTTGGCTAGGATGGGGCTGGTGTTGCCGAAATGCTCGTACCCCACAGGCACTAGGCAGAGGCCGTGAGCACACTGCAAAGGGCTGGTACCAGAGCAGCATGTTAGGAGACAGCTCGATAGCAACACACTCCCCACAGGTGACAGGGATAGAGCGATACAGGGCCAGGGCAGGGTCTGACGTGACAACAGGAGGGAGAGCGATGATTTGATTTCACTCCGATGCAGGTAGTTAAGATCAGAGGGCACAAACTGGACACGTCAGGAGTGAGGTGTGTCGTGTGTACCTGTGTAGAACAATGTTCTCTAAGGGGGCTGCACTTTTCTGCCCAAAGGGCGAGTGGAGAATCCCGTCATTGAGAGAGCCAGCCCATGGCTACCGGCACACATGTGTCTGACAAAGGCAGCTGGGTTTGAGAACCTGGCGTAATTTGCAGTAAAGCTGTGAGCTTCCTTAGCCCTTTATCTGTTTGTGTGTTCATTGTGCATCCCTCAGACTCTGCTGCACCAGTGGTGTGCCACATGGAGGAGCCGTGCACAGTCGAATGTGTATCACCACAGAGAAGGTGTAAGACACAGAGAAGCCCCCACGCACACCCGAATGGGTAACAGCTCAGAGCCGGTATAACAAGGGGGGAGCCCCCGCACGCAGCTGAATGGGTATCAGCAAATAAGAGGTGAGCAGTTTGAACCGGGGGCAGAGTCACATCTTCCATGTGCCCACAGAACATATGAATGGCCATGTGGGGTCCGAGCAAAGGCCCATGGAGCCCAGCGTCCTCTCTCCACACAGACTAGTGCCCGGAGGAGAGGAACAGGGAATCATCATCCACTGAGCCACCGCCACAGAGCAGGGGAGCATCAAGTGACCAGAGAGGATCTGTGTTTCCCTTGTCTCGTCTTTTCTAGATCTCCCTGTCTATCCCTCAGCAAGTTTGCAGATAACACTAGGCTGGGGGGAGAGGTAGATACGCTGGAGAGCAGGGATAGGGTCCAGAGTGACCTGGACAAATTAGAGGATTGGGCAATGAGAAATCTGATGAGGTTCAACAAGGACAAGTGCAGACTCTTGAACTTGGGATGGAAGAATCCCAAGCATTGCTCCAGGCTGGGGATCGACTGGCTAAGTAGCAGTTCAGCAGGAAAGGCCCTGGGGATTGCAGTGGATGAGAAGCTGGATAGGAGTGAACTGGGCGCCCTTGTAGCCAGGAAGCTGAATGGCATATTAGGTGCGTTAGGAGGAGCATTGCCAGCAGATCCAGAGAAATGATTCTCCCCTTTTATTTGGCTCTGGTGAGGCCACATCTGGAGTATTGCGTCCAGTTTTGCCCCCCATTATAGAAAGGATGCGGACGGACTGAAGAGGGTCCCCTGGAGGGCAACCAAAATGACTAGGGAGCTGGAGCACATGACCTATGAGGAGAGGCTAAAGGGTTTGGGCTTGTTTAGTCTGCAGAGGAGGGGAGATTTGAAAACAGCCTTCAACTTCCTGAAGGGGGGTTCCAAAGAGGCTCGAGATATGCTGTTCACATTGGTGAGGGAGGGCAATGGTTTCAAGTTACAGTGGGGGAGGTCTAGGTTGGAGATAAAGAAAAACTATTTCCCTAGGCGGGGGGGGGGGGGGGGGATGAGCACTGTGCTGGGTTCCCTAGGGCGGGGACAGAATCACCATCCCTAGAGGTGTTTAAGTCCCAGCTTGACAAAGCCCTGGGCTGGGATGGTTGAGTTGGGGTTGGTCCGGCTTGGGACAGGGGGCTGCACTCGATGACCATCTGAGATCTCTTCCAGCCATAGGATTCTCTCTGCCCATCCCTCCTGGGCATTTCTAGGCTATGGGACCCTACGGGCACTAGGCATAGTCCCAACTCTTCTATTAATGAATGATTATTTAAAATACACAAACACAGAGAGGAGCCAATTCCTCCCTGACTCAGCCCAGAGGCCAAGACGTCTCCTCTCCCTTTGGGAAGAGACTTTAATTGCTGTGGAATCCTCACTATGGATGGAGAATTCAGCAGCACAGACAAGCTTGTCTGCAGCCTATTTACATGGAGACGGTTGCTCATTCATTAGAGGCCGAGGGAACCCCCCTGGGACGACCCAGAGCTGTATTATAGTCAGTGCCCAGCCCTGTGCCGGCTCTCGGCGCGGGACGCTGCTGCAGGCGCTGGGCTGAGAGAGGTGCAGGACGCGGCTGCCTGAGGGGGATTCCCAGGGAAGACACGTCCCTCTCAGCACTCACAGGTACCAGCTCGAGCTGACGGGCTCCCCTTCCCCCCACACACCCAGCACAACAGTGTGTGGGACGGGATAGTGAATAGGTCTGGGGCCCTCTCTGCCCTGCCCAGACATTCCACATCCCTGGGCCCTTGTCACAGGGGATGAGTTTGCTCCGGTATCACAAGCCAAAAGGACCCTCTTTTCAATGCCCCCACCCCAGCTGATGGCCTCTAGGCCGGAGGTGGCTGCATTTCCGTGGCCCGGGGATCCTCCAGGATGTAAGATTTCAGGACATGCACATCACAAGGCTAATTCTGAAGCCAAGACCTGGACTCAGTCAGGTTCCTCTTAGTGAAAACTGCTGTTGCCGTGAGAGCTGAGCAAAGAGCTGAGCAGCCAGTGGTGGGTGAGTTCACAGACACTGTCCCCTCCTCCCCCGGCCTCTCAGGGCTCCATCTGTTCACGGAGGGGGTTCCTCACGACCTGCAGGGCAAGGGGCTACTCGATGAAGCTGCCAGGGCCCCTCCTGGGAACATCTGTTAGAATTTCTCCACATCAGGGAGACACCCCGAGTGGGAAGTTTCAGTCCAAACCATCTGTCACATTACCAAATTGGAGGGAAGCAGCCAGATCGCTGCTGCACCCCTAGGTGGGGGTGTTGGCCCCAGAAATTGGTATAAAAGGGAGCCATGTGGGGTATTGAATGGGAGCTTATTGTTTGCTGATCTTATGTACGTTATTTATGTGAGTGTATAATGTCTGTGTGTGTAGGTAGGAATCTGTAATCTGTGTGGAAGCTGAATATTTCTCCGAATGTGATTAAGCATGGCTATGGACAGGCTGATTAGCCAGGCCCTGTAGGACAATGGCACTTGATGGGCCAAAGACACACCCAAAGAATGGGGGCTGTCACCTGAGGGCAGCCAGCAGGAAACACAGAGATTGGCCTCTGACCAGGTGACCTGCTGCATACAAGAAGAGGCCAGGAAGGGGGTATAAAGAGGCCATGCGGTCGATGCCATTTTGTCTTCAGCTCAGCACTTCATCCCAGAGGCAGCATTGCAGGGATTGAAGGGCCCGAAAGACCTGTGGACCCATCCTGATCGTAGGATGTGCAATAAGAACTTGTAAACCAGCAGCTGTAACATCTCTGCTAGAGCCTGCATCGAGAACTGGGAGATTCGGTGCATGTAACGTACTGTACTTTAATAACCTCACTCTCATGCTTTTCTTTCTTGTGTTAATAAACATTTAGTTGTTAGATGCTAAAGGATTGGCCCAGCGTGATTTGTGGGTAAGGTCCAAAGGATAAGTTGGCCAAAGATCTGTGGCTGGTTTCCTGGAAGCGGACAGAACTTGTTCGGGGTAGGTGGGATTGGGTGCCAGGACCCCCCACCTGCGTATGAGGTCTGGGGCCATCTGGGGCACGGATATTGCTGGAGTGTTGGAGGGGTTTTGCTCGTGAGGCTTCAGGCAGGCTGCTGAAGCGCTCTGTGGGACTGGTTTGTGGCCTGTGTGGAGAGGTCACCAGTAGGGAGGCTGTAAGGAGCCCCGGATTCAAGCAATTCACCCTGAGCGGACGCCCTTAGTTGTGCCCAGACACGGCCCGGTCCGTCACAGTGGCGTAGTCGGCAGGATCCACAGATCTTGGTCAATTGAGCTTTGGGATCAGGACCCCACGCTGTCTAAATTTGATTTTTAGTACTGAGAGTTTGGTTGGGTAAAGGACAGCCGAAATGAGTCAGTGCCAGTATGAGAGCCTAAATAGAGAGGCTCTGAAGGATTTGTGCTCGGGGAGATGCATTGCCTTTAGGAAAAGGGCCTCTAAACTAGATCTGGTAGTGCTGTTATTAACCAGAGATGTGGATGAAAAGGTGCAGAAAGAAGCGAGCCAAGGAAGCTGCTGAAAGAAGGCGGAAGGCAGATGAAGAAATTGCTAAGAGATGGATCGGGAACTTGAGATGAGAAAAGCAGAACATGCAGAGAGAAGGGCAGGCATGCAAAGAAGATGGCCCTCAGCTGTGCCCAGACACGGCCCGGTCCGTCACACCATCACAGTCTGGGGACAGGCAAATGCCATGTTTTGGGGAGTAACGTTAGTTTGATCCAAACAGCTGCATTTCAAACAGTTCGCTGGGCGAGATCTTGCTAATGAAGCGCATGATATTTAAATCCCACCTTCATTAGCAATTTCAGTCGCCTACATTTGTATCCCTGGTCTGAACCAGGGAGCAAATGTAGATGTGCCCAGATTAAATTATTTCCCTAGGAGGGTGGGGAAGCACTGGGATGGGTTCACTAGGAGGTGGTGGAATCTCCATCCCTAGAGCTTTTTAAGTCTCGGTATTACAAAGCCCTGGCTGGGATGATTGAGTTGGGCTGGTCTTGCCTTGGGCAGAGGGCTGGTCTTGGTGACTCCTGAGGTCTCCTCCAGCCCTGGGGGTCTGTGATTCTATGAAATGCCCGGGACACTTTCTTGATCTGTAGATACAAAAGGTTACACCCAGGAGGGACCTTTTGTCCATCACATCTGAGCTCTTGGTCCACACAAGGTATTAAGTGTCATGGACACACCCTATGCTGAGCGCCAGCACGTGTGTTTCACTGAGGCCTGGGCCACAAATGTCTTTTACTTCCTGGAAACGTGGAGGAGTAACAGCTAATCCAAACTAAGGACTTAGTTCGGATTAACTTCTGACTGCTGCGTGAAGCCGCGGGCAGACAGTTCGAACTAAGGGGATTTAAAAATGGCACCCACACTGGTACATGCAAATGAAGCCAGGGCTATTTAAATCCCAGGCTTCATTTGCAAGTTCGAATGCCTACATTAGCCGCCCTAGTTCGAACTAGGGGGCTAGTGTAGACATACCTTTAGGGTGTTTTCCCTGAGATTTAATCTAAACTGGCTCTACTGGTCTGTGGCTAAAGATTGCAACAAGCATCTGAAGACCCTTTTCGTGTCTCCCCTTAATATCCAAAATCAAACTGTCCGGTTCCTTTACCCTTGGCTCTGTGCCTTGCATTCCACTCCTTGGATCACTGGGGAAGCCTAACTCTGGATCCTTTTCCGTGTCTCCACATCCTCTCTGGACATTGCTGGCCCAAACTGGACACAGGGCTCCATCAAAGTAGATTGGTGCTAATGTGCCCTGTGGTTTCTGTTCTCTGCCTCTGCTAATGCAAGCCCAGAATTGCTTTGGCTTTTTCTTTGCAACAGCGCCAAACCCCACAGCTCTGAGGTGTAGCTGTGTCAGCCTAATCCCGGCACAGAAAGCATGAAGTCCGTGGAATAATTCTTCCCCAGAGCTAGCTACTGCATCTGGGAGAGGCAGATCACCTGCGCTGCCGGGAAAGACCTTGTGGTTGGGGTAAGCAGTGTCCACAGCGAAGCGCTATGGCAGCGCGGCTGTAGGATGTGGAGAGCGGAGAAGCCGGCAAACAGATCTTCCAGGAAAGCATCTAGTTTGGATTTGTAGACACTGTTACAGCCCTCTGCAACGTGTTTATGGGCTGTCCCTGGTCCCTTTAGGTCGAGTGCTTCCCTAATACCAGCCCTGGTCTAGCCAAGTTCTGTTCTAGCCTCTTCCTCCCAGCTTAGCTTTGCTTTATGTTAGCAAAGTCTTGTCCACCATTGCCTAGGCCACAGGTCTCACACCAGTCCTGGGATACACGGGTTTCTCCTTAAGGCCTCTTTTCTTTACCCAACCGCAGACAGCATGAGCATCTGGTAACCCTCTGTGGAGCCACATCCAGATCCTCCACTTCAATGCTGAGGTTCCAGGGAGAGCCACCTGGAGCCCTTCGGCACTGAGATCAAACAACTCCTCATTGATCCTGGTTAGGAAGCCCTGGGACGTGATTCCATCGGAAAGGCTGATGCAGGGGGGACGGGGCATCTCATGAGAGACGTGGCCAAATCCTCTGGAATGTAAAATGAGGGAACCGGCTGCATATGGCTGTGGATACCAGACACAAAAGACAGAGCACGCCGTCTTTGAATGGTCCATCACGCTGTTCCCAGGGGTGTGAGGGATGTTCCCCGGTTCACTGCTCTGGCTACGTGCTGCCTATCAAACCGAGACACGCTTTGTAACCGTGGGCACCTAACCAAGCCATATGACAGGTGAAGAGTCTCTGTGTCTCTAGTCGGTGCGTTCCTCTTCCAAGAAGAGAACATGGCCTTTGTTTAAACACTTGGGTTGCATAGGGCCAGCTCAGCAAACACTCCAGCATAGTCTGGGCGCCTGTCCCACCTCCCTCGTTGTGACCACACTGCCGTCAGTCACAAATCTTAACTAATGGATTTTCTATTTCCTGCCAGGTCAGTCAAAAAAATATCTGAGAGCATCAGGCTAAGAGAATGATCCCTGCAGAACGGCACTAGAAACGCACCATTGCCTGGCAAAGGCCCATTGACAAAGGCTTTCTGACATCTGTCAGTTACCAGAGATTAGTCTGTTTGATGTGCGCTGAACTGATATTGCAGAGTGTTGGTTTATTTATCTGAGGGACTTCCCCTACAGAAATCACATGTTCCAGAGATTAGACAACAGTGTACTATTATTAATGGATGAGACTGGATTCATTTGACAAGACTTAGTTTCCATAAACCATGTTGTTGACTGGCATTTATTATATTCCTTGATTCCTTGATTTTCTGACCAATCCCACATCAGCTTTTAACTGTTGCATCACCTTGTCAATACGAACAACAAGATGTCCTGTGGCACCTTATAGACTAACAGATTTATTGGAACATAAACTGTCATGGGCAAGGACCCACTTTGTCAGATGCATAGAAGGTGCCACAGGGCTTTTCCTTGTGTATGCAGATTCAGACTAACCCAGCTACCACTGTGATACTTGTCTATATTGTGAACTATCTATTTTCTTTGAATAGTTTGCATTTAATACACAGCTGCCCTTCATCTGCCTTTAAGAAAAAATATCTGGTGTTGCTGTAGCCAGGTTGTGTATTTTTAGTTCCAACTGAGGCGTGTGGTTTATCACACAGTTCATAATTCCTGGGTTGGTGAATCTGCGTTTCTACTGTAGATGCTGTTTGACAGCTTCCTTGACTGCTAATGCACTGGTGAGTATTTCATCCCCTGATGTGATACCAGAACCTCATCGTGCTTTGGGAATGCAGAAGCCTTGTGAATACATCGACCTTTCCTGTAACATTAAGAACCTCTGCAAGGAAATGGCAAAAGCCTTGTTTAAGGATTTCTTTTATTCAGAATCCAATTAATAATCTCATTTTTGTTATCCTTAACCTGCCACGCACGGGATTTCCCAAGGTCTCTAATATCACTTATCAATAGTCACAACTTCCCTTTCTATTGCTGTACATTCCTCTCCCACTAGCAGCTGTTCTCACTGCATCTGAAGAGGGGAAAGTTCTCTGCTTTCCTGACTGCGGAATGCTGGCTTTGGAGCTCTCCATTAATGTCTTCTTAAGAACTCCCAGTTTGCATCCCGGTTGTAAAGTTGAGTTTCCTGTTTAGTTTGGCTCATAATTTCGCTCAGCTGTGGGGCCAGTACTATTGAAGCACTAAGTGCCTGTCGATATCACTGCCTGGGGTCTGTTCCCTGTTGGTCCATTTGAATGTAGTTGTTGGGATATGGAAGAGTTAATAGGGGTCCAGGAAGGCAATACACGAGTGGCAGGGGCCTGGCCAGAGCAGGCATTCTCCTTTCTGATGCATAAACACGGTGTTTCCTCTTTCCTTGCGGTCTGAAAAACCAGGTGAGCATACGGTTGCACCAAGACAGTGAGTTGGAGGAAAGCATCTTTGTTAACAGCATTTTCTTCACTTTCCCTTGCTTGTTCCCACTCGCTCTGTAAACACACTTCCAGGTCACATCCTTTGTATCATCTGTCACCTGCTGACTCGGGAAGTGTGGCATGGGGAAGAGTGCTGAGCTCACTGAAAATCCTGTAAACAGGGGCAGGTCTGATAATAGTCATCACCTGCCTCTCAATAGTCATCGCATGGGAGTCACTAAAGTCACTAAACGAGGATTCGGGAGACATAGTGAGAGACGTGTGAATTCACGTACAAAAATGGATAAAGGAGAATAACCGGTACTAAAGCATTGCCACTCAGAACTGTGCGTTGGGGTATCTGAACTTTGTGCTTGTTTTACCCACTACAGCGAATCAGCGAGTGATTCCACTGACCTGTAATTAATGCCACTCAGGGGCTGACCCTCAGGGCGTCCTAGCTCTGTTTGTCACCGGGCACAAGCCTTTGGTTTTCCCACTCCCTGATTCTGAGCCATCAGGTAAATGGGGAAACCTGCCTGGGTTTCATTGCGATACGGAGCAATGGCGGGTAATGTGTGTCCAAATTCAGATTTGTTCCTGCTGCCACAAGCTTTAGGGATTGGTGGCCCAGCGAGCACCATCCGACATGGGACGGACCCTGCAGGGCCAGTTGTACAAAGGGAATTTCACTGACTAGCAAAAGTGACATTTTCAGTGTGTGCAGAGACTGACGTGCTTCCCCCATGAGCAGAGCCTTCAGTAATGCGTTCTCTCCCTCCAGGCGTGAGTCCTGCGAGTGTCATCTTCAACCCTGGGTGCACAGAAGAAGTCGGGGGCTTGTACGGTGGATGCAGGAGACACTGATCTGCATCAGAGTTGGACACCTTCTCCGCTGTTCTATGGCACATTCCAACACAACACACTTGACCAACCCCTCCACCTTCATCCTTCTGGGCATCCCTGGCATGGAGAAGGCCCATGTCTGGATCTCCATCCCCTTCTGCACCATGTACCTCATAGTAATCTTGGGGAACTTCACCATCCTGTTCATCGTGAAGAGGGAGTCGAGCCTCCATGAGCCCATGTACTATTTCCTCTGCATGCTGGCCGTCTCCGACCTCATCCTAACTACGTCCGTCCTGCCCAAAATGCTGAGCATCTTCTGGTTCAATGCCAGGGAGATCGATTTCAGTGCCTGCCTCACCCAGATGTACTTCATTGACTGCTTCTATTTGGTAGGATCTGGGATCTTCATAGCCATGGCGTTGGATCGCTACGTGGCCATCTGCCATCCCCTCAGACATTCCACCATCCTGACAAACCCCATGGTGGCCAAGATCGGCCTGGCTGTGTTGCTGCGCAGTGGCCTGCTCATGTTACCCCGTCCCTTTCTGGCCAGGCAGTGGCCATATTGCAGAACCAACATCATCCCCCAGCCGTACTGTCTGCACATCGCCGTGGTGAGCCTGGCCTGCGCCGACATTCGTGTCAGTAGCTACTACGCCCTCGTTGTGACATTGTCTCTGTCAGGTCTGGATGCGCTACTGATCGCCGTATCCTATATCCACGTCCTCAGGGCCATCTTCAAACTCCCCACAAAGGACGCCCGGCTCAAGACATTTGGAACCTGCAGCTCCCACCTGTGCTCCGTCCTCACCTTTTACATCTCTAATCTTTTCATCATGCTCATAGCCCGGCTTGGCCAGATTTTGCCTCTGCACTTCCACATTCTTTTTGCCAACTTGTGTCTTTTGATGCCTCCCACGCTCAACCCCATCATCTATGGGGTGAGGACCAAACGGATCCGGGCCAGGCTGCTCTCCCTCTTTACTCAAAAAGGGGTCTAATGTTTTTCCCGGTGCTCTGGTTCGGAGATTCAGCTCAGTGAAGGGCTGGTTGGTGACACAGGGCTGGGGTCTCAACCCCGAGTCACTGACTGCACAGAGAAATCACCAGTAACCTCATTCCTGGCCTCATTGGGCTGTGTCAGCAGAAGAAACTGAAGACTCAGTCTGTGTAGAACTCATATACCCCCAGTAGCTTGGGAGAGAGGCAAAGCCCTGTCCCTAGGACTCGTCCTGGAGTAAGAAGACGGGTTTAAAGAATAGCCAGAGGCCTGGTGTGAGGCTCGTGATATAGGGAATAATGCTCAAGACTTTGTTAAAACTGGGAGGAAGAGGCAGGCCTTGATCACAGCACGTTGCTAGAACAGGGCTGGTTTTCAGAAATGCTTGTGCCCCAGAGGCACTAGGCAGAGGCTGTGAGCACGCTGTAGAGGGCTGGTACCAGAGCAGCTCGATAGGAGACTGTCCGGTAGCTTCACACTCCCCACAGGTAATAGGGACAGGCCATCCGACGGCCAGGGTAAGGTCTGACATGACAACGTGTGTGAGAGCGATGATTTGAATGAACCCCCAAACCACCAGATGGGCATGTCTACACTACTGTGCTATTTCGATTTAACTGAATTCAAAATAGTTAATTTGAATTAAGCTAATTCGAAGTAACGCATCTACACACAAAAACTATTTTGAAATAATGTTTTGCTATTTCTAAATAGCGCGTCCACACTGATTGGATGCTGGATCACATTTTAGGGCAGCTGAAACTGGTTCCAGCAGGGCATCAGGTCAGCAGTTGCTTTGTGTGGCTGCTGTCTGAGGCTATCTGAGGCTCGTGCTTAAAGGGACCCCCCTGGACAGCCGGTTCTCGGCTTTCCCGCTTGCTTGCCTACTTCACTGAGGGACAGCAAAGAATTTTCCTCTGTTTCGGTCGCTCTCGTTTGGGACACCGCAGCAGTCGGCACCATGGAGCCAGAGCCGCCCCTGGGCACACTGGTGCTCATGTTGAACGTCTTGCTGCAAGCCCTGGCAGCAATTGCTGAAGGCTGCCTGGCACCTTCTGCTGCAGGCCAGCCCCCTGGCCCTCACCCTACCCCCCCTCAGGGCTGTGGAGGAGCGACGCCCGGATGCCAGCATGCCCCGTGTCACATTACCGAATTGGAGGGAAGCAGCCAGATCGCTGCTGCACCCCTAGGTGGGGGTGTTGGCCCCAGAAATTGGTATGAAAGGGAGCCATGTGGGGTATTGAATGGGAGCTTGTTGTTTTCTGATCCTGTGTACACTATTTATGTGAGTGTATAATGTCTGTGTGTGTAGATCTGTAATCTGTGTGGAAGCTGAATATTTCTCTGAATGTGGTTAAGCATTGCTATGGACAGGCTGAGTAGTGAAGCCCGGTGGAACAATGGCCCTTGATGGCCCAAAAACACACCTAAAGCAGGAGGGCGGAGACCTAAGAGAGGCCAGCAGAGAGAGGCTAAGGACCAGGTGACCTGCTGTATACCAGAAGAGGCCAGGAAGGAGGTACAAAGAGGCCATGTGGTCGATGCCATTTTGTTCTCAGCTCAGCACTTCATCCCAGAGGCAGCACTGCAGGGATTGAAGAGCCCGGAAGACCTGTGGACCCATCCTGATCGTAGGATGTGCAATAAGAACTTTTAAACCAGCAGCTGCAACATCTCTGCTAGAGCCTGCATCGAGAACTTCCCTGACCACCAGATCAGGGTCGGGGATGTGGACGTGCCAGTATGCGTGCTGGGGGATGCAGCCTAGCTCCTACAGCCCTGGCTGATGAAGCGCTACACGGGACACCTCAACCCCTCCCGGCAGTCCTTCAATGCTAGGCTCAGCAGGGCCCGCATTGTGGTCGAGGGGGCCTTCAGCCAACTGAAAGCCCGGTTTAGATGCCTCCTCACCCGCCTCTACCTCTCCCAGCACAATATTCTGCATGTGGTGGCAGCGTGCTGTGTGCTCTACAATTTGTGTGAGAGGAACGGGGAGGCTTTCCTGCCAGCCTGGATGGCAGAGGCTGCCTGCCTGGCTGGCCAGTATGCACAGCCTCAAACGGCTGCCAGCCAGGAGGCGCTTTAGGGGACTGTCCGCATTTGGGAAGGCCTGCGGGAGAGATTCCAGGCAGATGAGGACTGAAGTCCCCCTGGCGTGCCCCACTAGGGCCTTGTGCCCTGCATTCCACCCCCACCTCCTTCCCCTTTCTCCTCCCTTACCCCCTTATTGATGTACAATAACAACACCTGCGATACCACAAAAAATTCTCTTTATTTAACATAACTGGGCTGAGGGGAGGAGGGGAATGAGGGCGGAAGAGGGGAGAGGGGAGAGGGGAAAGCTAGGAGGAGGGAGCTGGAAGTGGGAAGCAAGGGGAGGAATGGGGAAGGAGGGGAACGTCAGGGTTGGGGGTCTTGCCGACCCTCCCATCTTTCAGCACTGTG
Source organism: Pelodiscus sinensis (assembly GCF_052426305.1). NCBI lineage: Eukaryota > Metazoa > Chordata > Testudines > Trionychidae > Pelodiscus > Pelodiscus sinensis. The sequence continues at coordinate 360,050,957 of NC_143052.1, read as the reverse complement.
GGGGCGGGGGCCTCGGCGTTCCCGGGGGGAGTGGGTATGGCGGGTGGGGCAGGAGGGACGGGGGTGTGGAAGAAGCGGGAGGGGGAGCAGGAGTGGGAGGAGGAGCGATTGCTGGGGAGGCTGCAGGGGCTGGTGCCTGCTCTCACAGCTGCTCTCACAGCTCCCACAAGCTCTCCCGCCGCAGCTGCAGGTCTTCTTGCGCCCAGTGCTCCTGGCTGTGGACCTGCTGTCCCTGTAAACGCAGCTGCTGCCTCTGAAACTCCTCCTGGTTGTGGGTGCACCTGCTGGCCTGGGTGCGGATGAATGGTCCAGACGGGGTGGTGCGCCCTGCACCCGCAGGTGCTGCGGCTGTGGTGAAGCAAGAGAAGTGGTCAGTTCTCCCTGGGGACACAGTGGGTGAAACCCAGGCCCCCTCTGCAAGGCGAGGACGGCAGGTCTCCGCACCATCCCATCCTGCTATCCCCGGGAGTGTGAGCTGGCCCAGGACTGCACCCCAGCCCCTGTGCTGCCAATAGTGTGGTGTGGGGGGGGAGGGGAGATGTGTCGTGCCTCTGTGTAGAGGGGGCGACTGGAGGAAGGGAAGTGCAGTGTCTCTTCCCGGGGTCAGGAGCCTGTCATGTGCCTTCACGCGCAGACGCATGTGGGAACAGGCCAGGGCCCCTGCATGGCACCCAGTTGGGGCCACAAGTCCCGGCTGGCACGGCAGATGCACAGGTTGCCGCTTGCTCCGTGGTCAGCAAGGCGCACAGTCCCTGGGCTCCCCCCTCCCGTCTCTCATAAGGGTTGGCAGTCACATGTGGAGGCCTCCCCAGCCTCAGGTGAGGCTGCTGACGGGCTCTCCGGTTTGGCTCGGGGGTCCTGGGTGCAGGGCACGCTCCCCACAGGCTCCTTGCTGTCATCCTCCTCCTCTTCCTCCTCTTCCCCTGTGTCGGGGCAGGGCCCTCTGCCCCGGTGTCAATGACCACTAGAGGGGCACGGAGTGTCTGACCCCCCAGGAAGTGGGCCAGGGCCTCATACTGCGGGCAGGCCTCCGGGTCAGACCCCGGTTGGGAGGCCCTGGCATCCCGTCATTGAGAGAGCCAGCCCATGGCAACGGGCACACGTGTGAGAGTGTCTGACAGAGAAAGCTGGGTACGAGGACCTGGCTTCATTTGCAATAAAGTCGTGAGGTTCCTTCGCCCTTTATCTGATTGTGTGTTCATTGGGGATCTCTCAGACTCTGCTACACCAGCTGCTTGCACAGAGCCGGTGTAACACATGGAGGAGCCCACACGCACAGCCGAATGGTTATCGGCACAGAGCCGCTTTAACACACAGGGGAATGCCTACACACAGCCATATGGGTATCAGCACAGAGCCGGTGTAAAACACAGGGGAGCCCCATCACACAACCGAATGGGTATCGGCAAAGATCCCGGTGCAACACATGGGGGACCCCCACACACACCACTGAATCATAGAATACTCGGACTGGAAGGGACCTTGAGAGACATCGAGTCCAGTCCCCAGTCCCCATGGCAGGACCAAATACTGTCTAGACCATCCCTGATAGACATTTATCTAACCTGCTCTTCAATATCTCCAGAGACGGGGATTCCACAACCTCCCTGGGCAATTTATTCCAGTGTTTCACCACCCTGACAGGTAGGAACTTTTTCCTAATGTCCAACCTAAACCTCCCTTGCTGCAGTTTAAGCCCATTGCTTCTTGTTCTATCCTCAGAGGCCAAGATGAACAAGTTTTCTCCCTCCTCCTTATGACACCCTTTTAGATACCTGAAAACGGCTCTCATGCCCCCCCTCAGTCTTCTCCTTTCTAAACTAAACAAACCCAATTCTTTCAGCCTTCCCTCATAGCTCATGATCTCTAGACCTTTCATCATTCTCGTTGCTCTTTGGACCCTCTCCAATTTCTCCACATCTTTCTTGAAATGCGGTGCCCAGAACTGGACACAATAATCCAACTGAGGCCTAACCAGCGCAGAGTAGAGCGGAAGAATGACTTCTCGTGTCTTGCTCACAACACACCTGTTAATACATCCCAGAATCATGTCTGCTTTCTATGCAACAGCATCACGCTGCTGACTCATATTTAATTGTGGTCCACTATGACCCCTAGATCCCTTTCTGCCGTACATATGAATGGGTCTACAGGGGTCCGACCAAAAACCCATCTAGTCCACACAGACTGGTGCCCGGAGGAGAGGAACAGGGAAAACATCATCCACTGAGCCACCGCCACAGAGCAGGGGATCAGCAAGTGACCAGAGAGGGTTTGTGTTTCCCTTTTCTATTCTTTTCTAGATCTCTCAGTGTATCTCAGTGTATCTGAGGGGATGGATTGCACCCTTGGCAAGTTCGCAGATGACACTTAGCTGGGGGGAGAGGTAGATATGCTGGAGGGCAAGGATAGGGTCAGAGTTCTGTCGACAGAAGGTGTTATTGCCTGTAGGGTTGCGTCTAGACTACACTGCCATGTCGACAAAGCAGCTTGCTTTGTCGACAGAACTCAATGTAGCCTAGACGCTCTTTGTCGACAGACGTTTTGTCGACAGTATCTGTCGACAAAACGTCTGTCGACAGAAGCCTGTAGTCTCGACGTACCCCATGTGTCCTCAACTCTGCTGCTCGTCCTGTTCCCCTGAGTAGCAGTGAACCGGTACGTGTGGCTGCAGCCTCCTCCCCTCCTCCCAAAATAGTGCCTGTGCCCCTCACACTGCTCAGCACCCTGCCCTGCCCCTCTCCCATCCCACTGCTCTGATTCCTGCACCTGCCCTGAACCTTCAGCTCTGCCATGATTCCTGCACCTCCATGTCCCTGCCCTGAGCCTTCCCAGCTGTCACGTTATTGGATTTTAAGGGGAGCAGCGAGATCACTGCTGCACCCACAGTGGGGAGGGGAGGGTGTTTGACCCAAAGTCTGTACAAAGGGGCCATGTGAGGTGTCAAATGGAAGCTTCTGTTCTACTGATTCTATGTGTGCTGCTCGTGTGCTGGTGTGACGGCTGCATGTGGAGTTATGACTATGGGCTCTGTGGTGATACCGTGAATGTTCTCTGCCTGAGACAGAGCAAGGGCCTAGACTGCCTGGTGTAAAGAACAATTGCTCGGTCAATGACTATGCTCCTTAGCACGGCTCCAAGGACAATGGCTCTCAGAGAGGCCAATGCACACCTGAGGAATGCGTCTGGGAACCTGCAAACCAGCCAGGGCAAAATGGCTGCTGGCAGGTGGAACAGAGACAGGTCACTTGACCATGTGACCTGCTCCACTGGGGAGACACCAGGAATGGATCTAAAATGCCATGAGGTGTCTCCATCTGGTCTTCAATTCTGCTACTGATCCCAGATGCAGCCTTGCGAGGGACAGGGAGCCGGGAAGGGTTGTTGGTCTGTCCTGACATAGGATGTGCACCAGAGACTGCTCAGCTGGCCGTTTGTAACATCTCTGCTGGAAGCCTGCATCGAGAATTGGGGGACTGGAGCGTGTGACGTGTTCTCCTTAACCTCACTCGCCGCCTTTTCTTTCTTCTCTTAATAAACCTTTAGATTTTAGATGCTAAAGGATTGGCCCAGAGTGATCTTGTGGGTAAGATCCAAAGTGTAAACTGACTGGGTATCTGGGGCTGGTTCTCTGGGACTGGGAGAACCTGTTCAGGGTAGGTGAGATCGGGTTCTAGAACCCCTCACCTGTGTGCAGGCCTGGGGCTGATTGGGGCACAGGAGAGCTGGGGTGTCGGAGGGGTTTTGCTCGTGAGGTTCCTGCTGGCCGGATTGGCAGCTGAAGTGCTCGGTGTGACTGGTGTGTGGCCTGTTTGGGAAAGGTCTCTGGTCTGGAGCTGTAAAGAGTCCTGGTTTTGAGCAATTCGCCCTGAGCAGATGCCCTCAGCAGTGCCCAGACCTGGCCCGGTCCGTCACACCAGCCCCAAACCCCTGTCCTTATTCCTGAACCCCAAAACCCTCCTGCCCTAACCTTCCATGCTCTAAACCTCTGCCCACCCTCCACCTCACCCTTACATTTGTTACAGGTACTAACGCAGTGCACCCCCCAAGCGCACAGCCCTGAGCGCCCACTGGGATAAGATACAGCAGTACCCACAAGAAATGTAAGTGACTTTCATCCCTGCTCAAAGCAAGAGGCGATTGCTCTCAGATTTACATTACAGGACATTGGATTTTATTCATGCCGTGGGAAGTGCTGGTTTGTGACTTGCATAACGTCTCTGTGTTTGTTGTTCTTTAAATGAAATACTAGGAGCAATTCAAGCCACACCAATGTATTGAATCCCTCGCTAATACACTGCAGTGATGGGTTACAATCATTAACATTGGCCTAGCGGTAACTCTGAAGAGGTGAGCAGTGAGAGGAGAGGGCCCAGAAACAAACATCACATATGTCCCACCCATCCCGAACAGCTAGTTGTGCCCCTGGGAGACTCCATATATCCACAGAACATAAGCTCATTCGATGGGCCATACGGCGCACCACCCACGGTCCATCTAGCCCGGTGTCCCCTCTCCACACAGTGCCAGTGCCCAGAGGAGAGGAACACGGAACGTAGCATCCAGTGAGCAAACTCAACAGAGCCAGGAATGATCAAGTGACTGGAAAGGGTTTGCATTTCCCTTGTCTCCTCTTCCTGTAGCTCTCTCTGGCCCGTGCCCATCCCTCCTGGGCATGTCCAGACTATCAGCCCCTATCGACCTAGGCATCATCCCCAATTACTTTACTGCAATATAGACACAAATACACAGAGCGGCCAATTCCTTCCTGACTCACCCAGAGCCCAGGAGTTCTCCTCTCCCTGTGGGAAAGGTCCTTAACTGCTGTTTAGTCCTCAGCATGGATGAAGAATTCAGTCTCCTAGACAGGCTTGTCCCAGTCTGGTTATACTGAGAGGGTCACTTACTCCCTAGTGGCTGAGTGAAGCCTCTGGAGATTACTCTGAGCTGTGTTATAGATGGGGCAGAGCCCTGTGCCGGCTCTCGGCGCGGGACGCTGCTGCAGGCGCTGGGCTGAGAGAGGCGGGGACGCGGCTGCCTGAGGGGGGTTCCAGGGAAGACACGTCCCTCTCAGCACTCACAGGTACCAGCTCTGGTGTGCGTGATGGGATAGTGAATAGGTCTGGGGCCCTCTCTGCCCTACCCAGCCATTCCACAGCCCTGGGCCCTTGTCACAGAGGATGAGTTCACCAGATGCAGACCAGTTTTAATCCCACTTTTAGGCTTCTGAACATTGTGTTTGTTTTGGCCAGTGCAGTGAATCAGCAGGTGTCTCCATTGACCTGCAATCAATGCCACCCCGGGGTTGTCCCTCAGGGCGTCCTAGAGGGGTTTGTCACTGGGCACAAGTCTTTGGTTTTCCCACTCCCCGATTCTGAGCAAAGGACCAGGTGCTCCACACCAGAGAAATACCCCTGAAAAGCTACACGAGCAGGCAGAGAGTTAAGGAATCCGAGGGGCCTGTAGCTGGGGCTGTCCTGGACAGTCTGACTCAGCCTAGGACATTACATTTTAATTCCATTCAGGAGACATCGTCAGGAAATGAACCAAACGGGAGAGAACCAATCCCAATGCCAATGTAACCTTGGGTGGGTGAGACGTCTCTTCACTGCCCTTCTCCAAAGCCTGAAAAAATCCAACTCCCATAGAAAAGTCCCCAGAGTCGGACCCAACAACAGACATGAGGGCAGGGGACTGGACTCAATGACTCTCGAGGTCCCTTCCAGTCCTCGTGTTCTATGATTCTATGAGAACACTTGGAGTAGACCCCAAACTACCCCCCACCAGTTCCTGACGCTTCTGGGTGTGAAGTGCTCAATCTTCACATCAGCAAAGAAACGGAAGAAATATCTTTCATCACAGACATTGATAAAATATCGCAGTGAACACAGCGTCGATGTTTCACAACGTAACAGGGCTGTTTTAGAGCCAAGTCTCAGTGACTGTGATCTCCCAGTCTGCACAAAGTGCTGCGTCTGACCCCTCTTCCCTCCGCTCACTGGTAAGACCCCTCAGCAGGGACCCAGGCAGGCGCTGCCTCGGCTGCAGATCCGGGCTGCCAGCTCCCTGGGGAGCCCCGCAGCTAAGGCCCAGATGCGCAGACATCCCCAAACCTGCCCTCTCGATGCTACGCAGACAGAGCGTGAGAGAACAGCCCCCCTTGCTGTGGGTCCAGAGCGGCTCTGGACTCGCACCGGGAGGGAAAGCCGCTGGAACCGTTGGGTAAACCCCGATCCGCACGGCAAGCCCAGAGCTGAGCTGGAGGAGGGGAGTTTCCCTCCCACCCCCCGGTGACAATGGGGACCAGCTGTAGCACTGACCGGCTGCAGGGCGAGGGCCAGCTCCCAGCTCTCTGCTCCCGGCCCCGCGGCTCCCAGCTCACTCAGGGCACCAGGCCCTTAGCAAAGAAGCTGCCCGGCTGGTTGGCTCCTGAGGTCTGACCCAGCCACAGAGACACACCCGGCTGGAGCAGCCCCAAACTACCCCTTAGCTCCAGAAAGTTCTGGGTGTGGAGGCTAAATCTGCCCAGGCACAGCTCACTCCTATCTCCCCTGCTCCATGGGGCTCTTAAAGAGACAGCTCCCTGTGGGGCACATGGGCTACCCAACCACTGATCCAGCCGGCAGCCTGCCTGTAGGGCCCCCTCCGGTTCCAGGGCAGTGTGCGGAGAGGGCAAAGCCGCTGTCCCCAGGACAGGTCCCTGGAGTAGGGAGAGAGCTTAAATGAGCAGCCACAGGCTGGGTGTGAGGCCTGAGGCCTAGAAAAGATGGGTCAAGACTTTGCTCATTCAAAGCAGAGAGAAGCTGCGAGGAGGAGGCAGGCCCTGCTCACACCAGTTGGCAGGGACAGGGCAGATGTTGCAGAAACACTCGTACCCCAGAGCCACCAGGCCCCGGCCGTGAGCACATTGCAGCGCTCTGTGGGACTGGTTTGTGGCCTGTGTGGAGAGGTCACCAGTCTGGGGGCTGCAAGGAGCCCCGGATTCGAGCAATTCGCCCTGAGCGGATGCCCTCAGCTGTGCCCAGACACGGCCCGCTCCGTCACACTTAGTAACCAGTATTGGTTCATTTTTGTGCCTTGGAAGGTCTGTGTGTCCCCTGGAAGGTGGATCTACCTGCCTGACAAGGAGGCAGCCACAACAGACTGCAGTTTGTATTTTCTCCTTTCTTTTCAAGCTCTTTGGGGAAAAGAGCTTGAGGTGCCCTGGGGTTGGTTTCAAGTGTCCACCCCTGTTTGTGGGTTCAAAGCACTTGACGGTGGGCAGTGGATTTTTATCCCCAAATCTAGGTTTTAAAGATGTTGGGGGGAAGTTTTATAGCCTGGAAAGATCAGATTTGGGGGTTGCTTTTGCAGGCCCTCACTTCTGCTTTCAACATGCCAGAGTGGGGGATCAGCCTTGACAACAAGTCTTGGCAAAGCTTTGGTTTTTCCCATGCTCAGATTTTGAGCAATGAGGGGAACGGGGAACATCATTCGGCATGGACTCCCGAGCCTAGGTTTTCCTGCATTATGGAGCAAACCCGCATCTGCACTTGTGTTTGCTCCGGGCGCAATGAAGGTTTCCCACAGCACAACATGTAGGGATTGAGGACAGAGGAGCACCATCAGATATGGATTGGCATTAGTGGGCTCAGGGTTCAATATTTGTTTTTTTGAATAATCAGATAACAATTTCCTGTGTGTGGGGAGACCAATCTGCTTTGCCCAAGAGAACAGCCTCTCTTAGTGCATGGTGTGTCTCATATTGACCTTGCCTCTCCCTCCAGGCTTTTGCACTGTGGCCATCACCCAAGAACCCAGGCACATCCAGGGGGACATCCAATACACTCAGGAGACACCGTTCTGCCTCACAGTTGGTCACCTCCCCTGTTCCATGTCAGATTCCAACACAACCAACTTCACCAACCCCTCCATCTTCATCCTGCAGGGCGTTCCTGGCTTGGAGTGGGCCCATGTCTGGATCTCCATCCCCTACTGTGCCATGTATGTCGTAACCATCTTGGGGAACCTCACCATCCTGTTCATTGTGAAGACAGAGCCGAGCCTCCATGAGCCCATGTACTATTTCCTCTGCATGCTGGCCGTCACTGATCTCATCCTAACTACGTCTGTCCTGCCGAAAATGCTGAGCATCTTCTGGTTCAATGCCAGGGAGATCGGTTTCAATGGCTGCCTCACCCAGATGTTCTTCATTCACTGCTTCTCCACAGTAGAGTCTGGGATTTTCGTGGCCATGGCTTTTGATCGCTACGTGGCCGTTTGTGATCCCCTGAGACATTCCACCATCCTGACAAAGCCTGTGGTGGCCAAGATTGGCCTGGCCGTGGTGCTGCGCAGTGGCCTGCTCATACTGCCCCAGCCCCTCCTGGCGAGGCAGTGGCCATATTGCAGAGCCAACATCATCCCTGACCTGTACTGTGTGCACATCGCCGTGGTGAACCTGGCCTGCAGTGACATACGTGTCAGTAGCTACTACGGCCTTGCTTTGCTATTCTGTCTGACTGGGCTGGATATGATTTTCATCACCATGTCCTATACCCAGATCCTCACGGCCATCTTCCGCCTCCCCACCACGCATGCCCGGCTGAAGACTCTTGGGACCTGTGTTTCTCACTTCTCCACCATCCTAGCCTTTTACATCCCTTGTATTTTTATCGTCCTCACATACCGATTTGGCCAGAATGTGCCCCTGCATTTCCGCGTTCTCATTGCCAACCTGTACATCCTGTTAACTCCCACGCTAAACCCCATCATCTACGGGGTGAGGACCAAACGGATCCGGGCCAGGTTGTTCTCTCTCTTTACTCAAAAAGGGATCTAAAATGTTCCCCAGTGCTCTGGCATAGAGACTGCGCTCCATGAAGGGCTGGCAGGTTACATGGTGCTGCACCCTGTTACTCAAATCACTGACTGGACAGAGAAAGTGCCAGTAAACTCTCCCCTGTCCTCACTGGGCCGTGTCAGCTGAAGAAATCGAAGAATCAGTCTGTGTACAACTCACTAACCCAAAGGGCTTCCACCTTTCTAATTGCTGGTAACTGGGCCCATGAGGCCCCTTCCCCTGCCCCATATAAACCCCCTTCACCAACTCTTCCCCTGAGGTTTCTGCCTTTGTTTTAGCAATACACACAAAGCCCGAACCACTGCATAGAATCCCAGACTAATGAAATTGAAGGAACCTCCAGAGGTAATTTCATCAGTCCCCTGCCCTCGCAGCAGGACCAAGCACTGTCTAGACCATCCCTGACAGGTGTCTGTCCAACCTGCTCCTCAATATCTCCAGGGATGGCGATTCCACAATCCCCGAGGCAATTTACTTCAGTGTCCAACCATGCTGACAAATAGGAAGTTTTTCTTCATGTCTTATTGCAATTAAAGCCCATTGCTTCTTGTCCTATCCTCAGAGTAGGATACATTTTTCCCTCCTCCTTGTAACACCCTTTTAGGTACTTGAAAGCTGCGATCACATCCCCTCTCAGTCTTCTCCTTTCCAAACTAAAGAAGCCCAATTCCTTCAGCCTTCCCTCCTAGCTCATGTTCTCATCATTTTTGTTGCTCTTCTCTGGACCTTCTCCAATTTCTCCTCCTTTTCTTTGAAATGCAGCATTCAGAACTGGACACAATATTCCAGTTGAGGATTGATCAGCACATTGCAGAGAGGAAGAATTACTCCTTGGCTACGTCTACATTGTGCTCTCTTGCACAAGAACATATGCAAATGAGGCACGGTGATGAATATCGTCATGCCTCATTTGCATATATTCTTGCATAAGAGAGTGCAGTGTAGACATAGCCTTCATGTCTTTTTTATTTACAACACTTCTGTTAATACATCCCAGAAGGATGTTTGCCTTTTTGCAATAGTGTCATACTGCTGTTGACTCATATTTAGCTTGTGGTCCACTATGACCCTTAGATCCTTTTCCGCAGTACTCCTTCCTAGACAGTCACTTCCCATTTTGTGTGTGTGCAACTGATTGTACCTAACTAAGTAGATTACTTTGCATTTGCCCTTATTGTACTTCATCCTATTTTTCTTAGGCCATTTGTCCAGTTTGTCCAGATTATTTAGAATTATAACTCTATCCTCCAAAGCACTTGCAACCCCTCTTAGTTTAGTATTTACAAAACTGAAAAGCATACTCTCTATGAGTATGTCTACACTACCACCCTAGTTCGAACTAGGGTGGTAATGTAGGCAACCGGAGTTGCAAATGAAGCCCGGGATTTGAATTTCCCGGGCTTCATTTGCATCTCGCCGGGTGCCGCCATTTTTAAATGTCTGCTAGTGCGGACTCCGTGCCACGCGGCTACACGCGGCACGGACTAGATAGTTCGGACTAGGTTTCATGAGGAGTAACGGTAGTTCGGAATAGGAAGCCTAGTCTGAACTACCTAGTCCGTGCCGCGTGTAGCCACGTGTCATGGAGTCCGCACTAGTGGACATTTAAAAATTCAAATCCCGGGCTTCATTTGCAACTCCGGTTGCCTACATTACCACCCTAGTTCGAACTAGGGTGGTAGTGTAGACATACCCTATGCTATTAGCTAAATCATTGATTTAGATATTGAAAAGAACTGCTCCCAAAATGGATCCCTGTGGAACCCCAGCATGAGTGTGACCCACTTGTAACTAGTTTCTGAGAATGGTTATCCAAACAGGTATGTACCCACCTTATAGTAGCCCCATCTACATTGCATTATCCTAGGTTATTAATGAGAAATTCATGCACAATTGTACCAAATGCTTGACTAAAATCCAAGTATAGCACATCTACCACTTGCCCCCATGCACAAGGCTTGTTATCCTATCAAAGAAAGCTATTTGGTTTGCCATGATTTGCTCTTTACCAATCAATGCAGACTGTTACTTATCAACTTCTTATCTTCCAAATGTTTGCAAATGGATTCCTTACTTATTTGTTCCACTATCTTTCCTGGCACAGAAGTTTATCTGACTGTTGTATAGTTTCCTGGTTTGTCCTTAGGTTTGCCCTTTTCCAGTCTTCTGGAATCTCTCCCATTTCCCATGACTTTTCAAAGATGATAGCTAAAGGCTCGGCTATCTCTTCAATCTGTTCCTTGAGTATTCTCGGATTCATTTCATCAGTCCCTGGGGAGGTGAAGACATACAACTTGGCTAAATTATCTTTAACTTGTTCTTTTGCTACTTTAACTTCTGAACTTACCTCATTTCCCCCAAAATTCATCATGTTAGGAGTCCAAGCGCCACCAACCTTCTTGATAATAGAGGCCCAACTTAAATGTCACGTCCTTTGCCTCCCACTGTGGCACTCGGCTGACTTCTGTGCTGCTAAGCCAGGCCGCTGCAGAAGAGCAAGTGGTGCAAGTGGCTGTTTGGGTGCCGGGGTCCCCATGCAGCACTGGGGGAACGCAGGCCCCAAACAGCTGCTTGCGCCACTTGCTCCCCCGTGGTGGCCTGGCTGAGCGGCACAGAAGTCAGCCAAGCACCACGGTGGGAGGTGAAGGGGGGTGGTGTGGTGACATACACAGCCTGGGGGCAGGGCCTGGCCATGAACATCACCACCCTGCCCCCCTTCACCTCCCGCCATGGCACTCAGCTGACTTCTGCGCCACTCACCTGGGCCGCCACAGGGGAGCCCAAACAGCTGCTTGTGCTCCTTGCTCTCCCGCGGTGGTCTGGCTGAGCAGCGCAGAAGTCAGCAGAGCGCTACGGTGGGAGGTGAAGGGGGGTGGGGTGGTGATGTGCAGCGTGACAGCGGCTCCAGGCCCCACCCCCTGGCTGTGAACATCACTGCCCTGCCTCCATTCACCTCCCGCTGTGACGCTCAGCTGACTTCTGCACTGCTCAGCTGTACTACCTCACGGAAGCAGACGATCGTTTGTGCCCCGTGCCCACCATGCAGTACGGGGAGTGCAGAGTCCAAACAGCTGCTTGGGCTCTGCATTCCCCCGAGTGAGAGGCAGGAGGGGGAAGAGAAGAGAAAGAGAGAGATGGAGAGAGAGGCAGGAGGCAGAGGAGAGGTGGGGGGGGAGGCAGGAGGAGGAGGAGAGAGAGAGAGACGTGGAGGAGAGACCCGAAAATCCCGTCTTATGATGGGCTATTGGCTAGTTTTAACATATAAGGCAACAATTTCTCCCCTTTTCCCCTGCCTGTCCTTCCTGAGTGTGATGCCAACTGTTTCATACTTGTGGTCATTTACTAGCATTTTAAGTTCTTCCTTCATAAGAACATAAGAACGGCCGAACTGGGTCAGACCAAAGGTCCATCTAGCCCAGTATCCTGTCTGCCCATAGTGGCCAGCACCAGGTGCCCCAGAGAGGGTGGACCGAAGATAATGATCAAGCGATTTGTCTCCTGCCATCCCTCTCCAGCCTCTGACAAACAGAGGCCAAGGACACCATTTTATCCCCTGGCTAATAGCCTTTTATGGACCTAACCTCCATGAATTTATCCAGCTTCTCTTTAAACTCTATTATAGTCCTAGCCTTCACAGCCTCCTCTGGCAAGGAGTTCCACAGGTTGACAACACGCTGTGTGAAGAAGAACTTTCTTTTATTAGTTTTAAACCTGCTACCCATTAACTTCATTTGGTGTCCTCTAGTTCTTCTATTATAGGAACTAATAAATAACTTTTCTTTATCGGCCCTCTCCACACCACTCATGATTTTATAGACCTCTATCATATCCCCCCTCAGTCTCCTCTTTTCTAAACTGAAAAGTCCCAGTCGCTTTAACCTCTCCTCATATGGGACCCGTTCCAAACCCCTAATCATTCATATGCCCCAAACTTATCACACAAAGGGAACATCTAGACTACACACTTCTTTCAAACGAGATCATCCTGACAGCCACAACCTTTTCGAAAAAGGGATCCGCTTTTTCGAAAGAAAGCACCCAGGCAATATGGATGCTCTCTTTCGAAAAAGCCCCGTTTACGGTCAAGAATGCCTTTTTTCAAAAGACCCGTTTTGAAAAAAGGCGTTGTTCCTCATAAAATGAGGCTTACCGTGGTCAAAAAAACGCCGCATTCTATCGATTTAATTTCAAAAGAACGCAGCGGCAGTCTAGATGCAGGTGAAGCCGTTTTTCGAAACCCCTTCCCTGCAGTCTAGACATAGTCTAATATACAGACAATTGCAACACAGATTTGATTTTGCCCCAGAGTTGTGTCTTGTCTCTCGGTTACCCTTGCAATTACAGCCAACGATTTTGCCTCCCACCCCCAGTTTTTTACCTCTCTCCCAGGTCACCATTTTTATGATTTACCTGTGGCCTTTATGACTTACATGTGCCCCCTGCTCCCATCAAATCTAGCCAAAAGCCCTCCTCCTCTTGCCCACTCCTCTCCTCCCCTCCCGAACCCTCCTCATTCCCTGGATCCTCTCCACCCCTCCCCCTCTAGCCCCAACTGGGCCCCATCTGCTGTGGGGTGGAGCTAGGAGCTGCTACTGCCGGACAAGGAAGGGCCGTGAGGATGCAGCACTGGGGCTGGCAGGCCAGGCAGGAGCCGAGACAGAAGCCAGGATGCACATACAAAGCAGGTGAGGGTCAGGAGCCCAACGCTCTGCTATGAAGCCTTGAAAGAAGAGCTCCTGGTGCGATTTTCTCTCTTATCTGTCAGCTCCCTTCGGTCTCTCTCTGCTTTGGGCCAGTAGCCTTCAGGATCCCTGTGGTGGGTTTGAGGAGGGACCCCTTTGCCCTGAGACAGGCCTGCAGGGCATGTCCCAGGATCAGCACTGAAGCTGGGAGGACAACAGCTGAGGCAGACGGTTAAATCCTTGGGTCAGGCGGGATGCTGGGCAGCTCGTGGAGCTGATGTGGAGGGAGATCCGTGGCACGGCCCCCATGAGTCGGCTAGTCACACAGGGTATGTCTACACTGCCACCCTCGTTCGAACTAGGGTGGTAATGTAGGCAACCGGAGTTGCAAATGAAGCCCGGGATTTGAATTTCCCAGGCTTCATTTGCATATTGCCGGGCGCCGCCATTTTTAAATGTCCGCTAGTGCGGACTCCGTGCCACGCGGCTACATGCGGCACGGACGAGGTAGTTCGGACTAGGAGTAACGAGGAACGAGGAGTAACGGTAGTTCGGAATAGGAAGCCTAATCTGAACTACCTCGTCCGTGCCGCGTGTAGTCGCGCGGCACGGAGTCCGCACTAGCGGACATTTAAAAATGGCAGCGCCCGGCAATATGCAAATGAAGCCCAGGAAATTCAAATCCCGGGCTTCATTTGCAACTCTGGTTGCCTGCATTACCACCCTAGTTCGAACGAGGGTGGTAGTGTAGACATACCCACACATACATGGCACCTTCCCTGGGACTGCAGGGCCCCTAGTGCCCCACGGCTGGAGCTGAACAGGGAGCCGGAGTCTCACATAAGCTCTGCATGTGGCTTCGCTGGGATCCTGGCAGCACTATGCAGAGAGGTTAACAAGCGTACACAGGTCCGGCTCCTGGCCAGGGCAAGAGGGCAGAAGTCTGGGGTATCCCTGCCTGTGAAGGTGTATTTGAGTGTAGGACTTGCCTGGGGTTTGCGCACAGTGCAAGAGGGAGGCCAGGTGCTTATGTCAGGGCTCTCAGGGCTCTCAGCTGTACTCTTGCTGTCTATCCCTGCGGTCTCTGTGCTTCCCTTGGCACTCGGGCTGTCCTGTCCTTTCCATCTGCAGGACTGGTCTCTGCGGTGTTCTCTGATGCCCCACTGGCTCTCGCTATCATGTTGTGAGTGGCAGCGGAGCTGTTCCTTGCACTGCAAAGCACAGGGTGGCAGTGGCCAGTGCTGACTCTGCCATGCACACATGCTAGGATGTGAGATTCCTTGGGGCACTTGGGAGGGGGCAGGCCTGTGGGGGGAAGGGACAAAGCCTTGGAGAAGATGTGGGACAGAGGCAGACTATGGGTGGAAGAGATGAAACAAGGGGCAGGTTTTGGGGGGTTCAGTTCTGAGCAATTGAAAAGGAGGCCCCCCCAGGGAGTCGTGCACAGACCCATTTCCCCGGTTTGTCATGCTGACCCAGTACATTAAGGTCAGGAGAGTGCTGATTGCTTCATGGGAGTCCTACGGTTACTGTGTTCAATCCATGAAACTCACGTGTTTCAAACCAATCTGTATTCCAGTACACGCAAGCAAGCAAACATTGAGAAACATTCGGCTGCGTGCATGTTCATAGGCTCCCTCAGTATATCATTCCAGCTCTGTGCAGAGAGCTAGCACAATAGACTTCAAGGGAGCTCCCAAAGACCACAGACTCAGGTAAGATACGAAGGCACCAAGTCAGGTTTCCTGTCGAGCAAGGTGCAGCAATAGTTGTCAGTAGCCAGACACCCCCGAGACACTACGCATATGTGCCTGTGACAATGGACCCAGCTCAGTCACTAGTCTGGATTCCACTAGTGCCTGCTAGGCTGGACAAAGAGTAAAGTCGATGTGCCCCGACATTTATAGATGGAGACAATCTCTGAGACAATCAGTAATGACATGCTTGGTACCTCCCCTTCGACTTTGCTCCTGACACTTCAGACACCCAATCGTATTCCCCATCTGTTACGGTACTGGATTTTAAGGGGATAAGACAGAGAGATTTGGGTCTGTTTAGTCTACAGAAGCAAAGAGTGAGGGGGGATTTGATAGAAACCTTCAACTTCCTGAAGGGAGGTTCCAGAGAGTCTGTTCACAGAAGTGACAGATGGCAGAACAAGGAGCAATGGTCTCAAGTTGCAGTGGGGGAGGTCTAGGTTGGATATTAGGAAAAACTATTTCACTAGGTGGGTTGGGAAGTACTGGAATGGGTTCCCTAGGGAGGGGGTGGAGTCTCCATCCCTAGAGGTGTTTAAGTCTCGGCTTGACAAAGCCCTGGCCGGGTTGATTTAGTTGGGATTGGTCCTGCCTAGAGCAGGGGGCTGCACTTGATGACCTCCTGAGGTCTCTTCCAGCTCTATGATTCTATGAAACCCAAACTCTTGGAGTGAGGAAGAGGTGGTGGTTCTGATGGGAAGCCAGGGCTGATGACGACACCCCCGTCAGCCCCAGTACTCCACAGGGTCACAAGGAATAAGGGAAGTCGATGGGAGAGCTCTCCAGCAGCGGGGACACCACCGAAGAGGACTCCAGCTACTCTAGTCATAGAGCTGGAGTTGTGGGTCCTAGTTTGACTTCTTGGCATAGTGTAGGCCTGGCCTCAGTGGCAGACTCGTGCCTCTGCAGAAAGTGTTCAGACCTCAGTCATTTTCCCATCAGTCTACTAACTCCACATCCACCCTGGATGTTTACATGGTATCAGACCCTATGGAGATCTGGCATTATCCCTAATCAGCTATAATTTATAAATATACACAAATGCACAGAACAGCCAAATCCCCTCTGATGCACCCCAGACCCAGGAGTTCTCTTCTCTCATTGGGACATTAAATTAAGGGCCCTTAATTGTGGTTTACTCCCTAACGCTGGATAATGAGCACAGAAGCCCAGCCAGGCTTCTCTCGGCCTGTTTATATCGAGATGTCACTTGTCCCCTAGAAGCCGAGCGAACCCCCCTGGGACGACCCAGAGCTGTTATAACCAGTGCCCAGCCCTGTGCTGGCTCTCGGCGCGGGACGCTACTGCAGACGCTGGGCTGAGAGACGTGCAGGACGCGGCTGCCTGAGGGGGGTTCCCAGGGAAGACACGTCCCTCTCAGCACTCACAGGTACCAGCTTTGGCCGAGGGCTCCGCTACCCCACAGCCCCAGTCACTGCGAGTCATCGGATACAGAGTAAGTCTGGGGTCCTTTCTCCTCTGCCCAGGGATTTAATGTCCCACAGCCTGTTATCACTGACCAAAGGCCCCTCTTTTCTATGCACACCCCCTGCCCTGGCTGGTGGCCGCCAGCCCCACGCTGACTGCACTCCAGAGGCTCAGCAGACCCACCCGGATGAAAGGTGTTCGTAGAGGTGCAATAGAAGGATAAATCCTGCAGCCCTGGCCCGTAAGTTGCTCAGGCTCCACTGGGGAAACTCCCCCTGCAGTAAGAGCTCAGGAGCCAGCGGGGGTGACTGTCCAGACTCTGTCCCTCCTGCATCGCAAGGGGGGTTGGGGCTGTTACATGAATTTTGTCTGCCAGAAAGAAGGGAGGTGCAGGGCACCCCACTGGACCAATTCTAAGAATTTTTCAAAATGGGCAAGACGGCTTCTCTCCTCGCCTCATTCGGGACGTCGCCTAAGCCGTGTGGGAGGTGCCTGTCGCTGTGCTCTGCAGCGTAATCCCTCCCATTCCTTAGCTGATTCTCGTATTCTGCTTCCCTGACCCGTCTCAGTCAGTCCATACAGGGCAGCCTCCCCCATTCTCTCTGTGTCCTCCACAGAGCCAAACGGTGCCCAGTCCAGAGCAGATTACTCTCCATTCCCTTCCATGGGCATTCGAACGTTACCGCTTTCTGGCCACGGGAGCAAACAGACATGGATTGTTCCTTCCTAAGAGGACCACTTTGTATTTGTTCTTATTACACTTCATCCTAATGACCTCAGACCATTTCTCCAGTTTGTCCAGGTCAGTTTGAATTATGACCCATCCTCCAAAGCACTTGTAACCCCTCCCAGCTTGGGATCCTCTGCAAACTTCAGAAGCGTCCTCGCTCTGCCAATATCTCAATCATTGAACATAAGAACATAAGAACATAAGAACGGCCGTACTGGGTCAGACCAAAGGTCCATCTAGCCCAGTATCCTGTCTACCGACAGTGGCCAGCACCAGGTGCCCCAGAGAGGCTGGACCGAAGATAATGATCAAGCGATTTGTCTCCTGCCATCCCTCTCCAGCCTCTGACAAACAGAGGCCAAGGACACCATTTTATCCCCTGGCTAATAGCCTTTTATGGACCTAACCTCCATGAATTTATCCAGCTTCTCTAGATAATTCCACCCTCCCCCTCCCTATGGAACCCCTCCAAGTGTTTCAAGCATCCCAGTGCTTCCCCACCCTCCTAGGGAAATAGTTTTTCCTAATATCCAACCCAGACCTCCCCCACTGCACCTTGAGATCATTGCTTCTCAATCTGCCATCTGTCACTACTGGGAACAGCCTCTCTCGATCCTCTTTGGAACCTCCCTTCAGGAAGTTGCAGGCTGCTCTCAAATCCCCCCTCACTCTTTGCTTCTGCAGACTAAACAAACCCAAATCCCTCAGCCTCTCCTCGTAGATCATGCGTTCCAGCCCCCGAATCATTTCGGTCACCCTCCGCTGAACCGTCTCCAATGTGTCCACGTCCTTTCTATAGTGGGGGCCCCAGAACTGGACACAATACTCCAGATGTGGCCTCACCAGAGCTCAATAAAGGGGAATAATCACTTCTCTGGATCTGCTGGCAATGCTCCTCCTAATGCACCCTAATATGCCATTAGCCTTCTTGGCTACAAGGGCACATGTTGACTCATCTCCAGCTTCTCATCCACTGGAATCCCCAGGTCTTTTTCTGCCAAACAGCTATTTAGCCAGTCGGTGCCCAGCCTATAACAATGCTTGGGACTCTTCTGTCCCAAGTGCAGGACTCTGCACTTGTCCTTGTTGAACCTCATCAGATTTCTTTGGCCCAATCCTCTAATTTGTCCAGGTCACTCTGGACCCTATTCCTGCCCTCAAGCGTATCTACCTCTCCCCCCAGCTTAGTCTCATCTGCGAACTTGCTGAGGGTGCAATCCATCCCCTCAGCCAGGTCATTAATAAATATGTTGAACAAAACTGGCCCTAGAACTGATCCTTGGGGCACTCTGCTAGAAATCGACTGTCAACCTGACATTGAGCCGTTGATCACAACCCATAAGGCTCGACAGTCTAGCCATCTTTCTATCCATCCTACAGTCCATTTATCCAATCCACATTCCCTTAACTTGCTGGCAAGAATATTGTGGGAGACCGTATCAAAAGCCTTGCTAAAGTCATGGTCTATCACATCCACTGACTTTACCAAACTGTTTAGGATAGTCAAGACAGAAGCAGACTGTGAGGGACTCCGAGAAGATCTCACCAAACTGAGTGATTGGGCAACAAAATGGCAAATGAAATTTAATGTGGATAAGTGTAAAGTAATACACATCGGGAGAAATAACCCCAAGGATACGTACAGTATGATGGGGGCTAATTTGGCTACGACAAATCAGGAAAGAGATCTTGGAGTTATCGTGGACAGTTCTTTGAAAACTTCCACACAGTGTGCAGCGGCGGTCAAAAAGGCAAATAGGATGCTAGGAATTATTAGGAAAGGGATAGAAAATAAGACCCAGAATATCTTACTGCTCCTGTATAAAACTATGGTACGCCCACATCTTGAATACTGTGTACAGATGTGGTCTCCTCACCTCAAAAAAGATATTTTGGCCTTGGAAAGGGTTCAGAAAAGGGCAACTAAAATGATTAGGGGTTTGGAACGGGTCCCATATGAGGAGAGGCTAAAGAGACTGGGACTTTTCAGTTTAGAAAAGAGGAGACTGAGGGGGGATATGATAGAGGTCTATAAAATCATGAGTGGTGTGGAGAGGGCTGATAAAGAAAAGTTCTTCATTAGTTCCCATAATAGAAGGACTAGAAGACACCAAATGAAATGAATGGGTAGCAGGCTTCAAACTAATAACAGAAAGTTGTTCTTCACAAAGCAAATAGTCAACCTGTGGAACTCCTTGCTGCAGGAGGCTGTGAAGGCTAGAACTAGAACAGAGTTTAAAGAGAAGTTAGATAAATTCATGGAGGTTGGGTCCATGGAGTGCTATTATCCAGGGGGTAGAAATGGTGTCCCTGGCCTCTGTTTGTGGAAGGCTGGAGATGGATGGCACGAGACAAATGGCTTGGACATTGTCTTTGGTCCATCCCCTCCAGGGTATCCACTGTTGGCCGCTGTCGGCAGACAGGCTACTGGGCTAGATGGACCTTTGGTCTGACTCAGGGCTCAGGGTCGGGGGTCTCAGTTGACCACCTTGATATTCATGCACACCTGCTCCTGGGTGGCCAGGCTGGCAGCTATCCTGCCCTAGATGGCCACTTTCCTGTGCCTGGTGCGGAGGTTGTGGACGAGGTCCACGACGTCCGCACTAGACCAGGTGGGTGCCTGTCTCTTGCGGCCCTGGGCAGGCTCCCGGGAGCCGCAAGCCTGGTCCTGGGAAGAGGGGGAGGGCTGGGTGGCTGGCTTGTGCTGTGCCAGGTGCAGGATCTGCTGGCTGGGTGCTGGCAGGCTTGCACCTGGCATGGGCACTGTAGCCAGCCCGTGCCCCTTTAAGGGTCCGGGGCCGGGAGGAGGGCAGAAGAGTTTCCCTGGTGGTGCCCAGAGTGGCCACCAGGGAAAGCTGGGGAGGGCTAGCCTCCCACTAGTTCGAATTAAGGGGCTACACAGCCCTTAATTCGAACTAGTTAATTCGAACTAGGCGTTAGTCCTCGTAGAATGAGGTTTACCTAGTTCGAATTAAGTGCTCTGCTAGTTCCAATTAAGTTCAAACTAGCGGTTTGCCTGTGTAGCGCCTATCAAAGTTAATTCGAACTAACTTCTGTTAGTTCAAATTAACTTTGTAGTGTAGACATATCCAGGGTGATTAAAGTCCCCCATGAGAACCAGGGCCCGTGATCTGGAAGCTTCTCTCAGTTGTCCGAAGAAAGCCTCGTCTACCTCATCCACCTGATCCGGTCTAGAGCAGACACCGACCACAATGTCACCCCTAGTGCACCCATCTCTACACTTAACCGATAGGCTCTCAACAGGCTTTTCTCCCTCTATATACTGGAGTTCTGAGCAATGTCTTGGAAACACTTTTTGTTTTTTTCATTCTCAGATTTGTGCAACCGTGTGACTGGGGACCCCCTCCAGCCCAGACCCTCCAGCGTGTGAATGGGGAGCCCCCATCAGCCCGGACTCTCCAGCATGGGCCCCATTCAGTTAAGGAGCCGTTCTGGATAACAAGAATCTTCACTGGGGTTTCCCATTTGGGGCCTATTAAGGTTCCCAGGCCACGTCGTGGGGGACTTTCCGACCACCAGAGGTGGAATTGGCATTAGTAGGGTCAGATGCTCACAGTTCATTTCTCTGAGTGAAGAGGATGGCATTTTTCAGGGTGTGAAGAGCGACCAAGCTGCTTCACCCTGAGAGGATCCTCCAGCCGTGTGTGTGATCTCTCACGTTGAAATCGCCTCTCCATCCAGGCACTGTTATTGTGACTGTCACCTTCAACCCTGGACACACACAGGAAGTTGGGGAATGAATGGTGCATGCAGCAGCCATCTCTCTGCCTCCGAGTTGGACACCTTCCGCCTGCTCTATGTCACATTCTAACACAACCCACTTCACCAACCCCTCCGCCTTCATCCTGCAGGGAGTTCCTGGCCTGGAGGCCACCCATGGCTGGATCTCCATCCCCTTCTGCGCCATGTACGCTGTAGCCGTTCTGGGGAACATCACCATCGTGTTCATCGTGAAGGCAGAGCCGAGCCTCCATGAGCCCATGTACTATTTCCTCTGCATGCTGGCCATCACTGATCTTTTCCTGTCCACAACCACCCTTCCCAAAACACTGAGCCTCTTCTGGTTCAACTCCGGGGAGATCGACTTCAATGCCTGCCTCACCCAGATGTACTTCATTCACTCCTTCTCCGCAATGGAGTCTGGGATCCTCATGGTCATGGCGTTTGATCGCTACGTGGCCATCTGTGATCCCCTGAGACATTCCACCATCCTGACAAACCCGGTGGTGTTGAAGATTGGCCTGGCCGTGGTGCTACGCGCTGTCATGTTTATGCTGCCTCACCCCTTCCTGGCCAGGAAGTGGCCGTATTGTGGCAGCAACCTCATCCCTCACACGCACTGTGAGCACATCGCCGTGGTGAAGCTGGCCTGCGCCGACATCAGCGTCAGTAGCTACTACAGCCTCTCGGTGGCATTCCTGTTGACTGGTGTGGATTTGTCTTTTATCGTTGTGTCCTACACCCACATCCTCAGGGCCATCTTCCGCCTGCCCACCAATGACGCCCGGCTCAAGACTTTTGGGACCTGCAGCTCCCACCTCTGTGTTATTTTAGCCTTCTACATCCCAGGCCTCTTCTCCTTCCTCACGCAGCGCTTTGGCCACAGCGTGCCACAGCATTCCCACGTCCTCATTGCCAATATGTATGTTCTGGTGCCCCCCATGTTAAACCCCATCATCTATGGGGCGAGGACCACACAGATCAGGGACAGGCTGATGGGGATCCTTACTCCTAAATGGACGTAACATTTGCACCTGGTGCTCTGGCTCTCAGATCGAGTTGTGGTTGATGTGTGGAGCTGGGACCACAGCCCTGAACCACATGTGGACAATCAGAGAGGGATGAGTTCCTTTCCTGCCCCTATCATGCAGGGTCAGTGCCACAAACCAGGAAGTCCACCTGTGTGCTCAAGTTTGCCCCTTTTCTCATTGCTTGGGCCTGGACCCCAAAAGGCCCGTGTCCTTCCCCACCTCTTCCCCCTCCTCCCCCGCCCTGCGCCACCTCTCCTAATGGATCATCTCTGCCACCCAAAGCACACCACACTTGCCATGGCAACGTAGTTATGGCATGTTTAATTGAAGAAAAGATGCCTTGTGAAGCATCCTTCTCAATATCTTGACCTGACAAACCTTAGGTTGTGGTTTTATTTTATTGCCTCCATAAACTGCTTTGATGTGTTTGCTGTCACTTAAATGTACTTCAGCTCTATCCTTCTGCATTTAATGGACCTATGTTGTATTTTCTTTCAGTGAAGTAAGTCTTTATGACTCTTAGCTTGGTGAACAAAAGCGGTTTCATATCCTCCCCATATCGAGGGAGGAGTTTACTGTTTATGAACTTGCACCCTGCAGATCACAATGCGATGGGGTGAGGTCAGAGACGACCCCTTGGGGGGCTTCCTGGGGTGCTGACACAGCCACTGCCATGAGCCTGCCTGCTCTTTGGGACTCCTCATCACACGGTCCTTGTAGGCCAGCTCCCTGGTCTCCCCCAGCCAAGGCCCTGAGCCGAGATCCCTGCCCCCCTGAGAAGCCAAGGAGAGTGCAGTTTAGGGCCCAGCTTCCCGGGATACCCCTCCCCAAAGGGGATCAGAACCCCCAGTGCATGACCTGGGTGAGCCCCTTTAGCAGTGAACGGGGGGATGTGCCCACTGGTTGCCCCCCACCCCCCGGTTACAATTATTTGCACTGGGCTTGATAGGAAATACAAGTGATTTTCTGAAGTACCAGCACTAGGACTGACGTGGTGATAAGTGAGAACAGGCCGA
Organism: Pelodiscus sinensis; assembly: GCF_052426305.1. NCBI lineage: Eukaryota > Metazoa > Chordata > Testudines > Trionychidae > Pelodiscus > Pelodiscus sinensis. Next base: position 360,027,730 of record NC_143052.1, on the reverse strand, counting down.
GCAAAGTAGGTTACAAACTGAAAAGTAACTGAAAACTTCACTAAGCCTGACACTAAACTCAGCACAAACTCATTATAAACTCAGGGAACCAGGGTCTGTCAGCCCTCCACATGTCAACGTGCTGCAGCCTGGAACATCAGGCGCAGGCACCTGAACCAAACTCTTCCACACCCCTGGACTGTCCTGCCTCTCATCCCCCACCCCCAGCCTGCAGGCCCCCCAGCCTCACTCACAGTGGAGTGTCTGCCTGTGCAGGGTCCGTGGGGCAGCCAAGCACCCAGGGAGCCCTGAGCTCTGAATGTGTCCGTTTCATTAAGTACAAACTGATGCAAAATCTGCCAGCGGAACTGGCAATTCCTGTAACAACCTGCTAATTAGCCCCATGTTCAGGCCTGGCCTCAGCTTTCCCTGGCCAGTGCTAATGAGCCCTACTGTGGCCTGGTGCTGTGTTTCCTGTCTGTCTCGTTAGCGTTAATTGGACTCACATGCAGAGCAGCACCCCTGGGACGGGAACTGCCTGGAAAAAAACAAAAACCCTTTGGATGCTTTTAACTTGAACTTGTTTGTGGGGCAGGCCAGAGGCCCCTCAATATATGGGTAGGGGCTCCCCTTCCTTCCTGGCTGGGCCCATGGGAGCCAAATTCTACCCACGGGGTGGGCGTGTCTCTCCCATAGAAGTCCCTGCTCTGGGCCCATCCACGGTGAGAGGTTTTCAGTCTAGGGGAGCAGGGCCGGGCCAGGCCAGGCCAGGCTGGGGGGCTGCATGTGACCCAAGTCAGCCCTGACCTCGCTCCACTCAATGGAGGACAGGGCTGGGGGGGGCTGTTTGCAACTCAGCCACGTCCAGAAGCGGGTCTCCAGCGGTGGCGAGCCGAGCGGGGGTGGGGGCCTGCCCGCCCACCCACCCACGGAGCTGTGTGTGTGACTCCGGGGGGCGAGGGAGGAAGCAGCTGCCACGTTGGCAGAGCCCGTTGGGAGCAAGGCCTGTTGAGCTGACCCGTTAGTCTCTGCCCGTGGTCTCGGCGCCCCAGGCCCAGCCGGAGCGTGGGGCACACAGGGACCCAGGCCTCTGCTTGCGGCGGGGCAGCGGCACGGCGGTGAGCTGAGTTCTGTGGCCAGGAACTGCTGCAGGGATGTTCCCGTCTGCACCCCCACCCGCCCCTCAGCGTCTGTCACCCGCTTCCGGCCCCGCACACGCGGCTTCCACCCGCAAAGGCCGGGCAGCTGCTGGGGCCACCTGAGCAGCGTCAGTGCACTGAGGGGCGGTGGGACCCTATGGTCCATCAGCACTTCAGGGCAAAGCCCCAGGCAGCGCTGAGCCTGGCTGAGTGGGCTGGGGCTACAGGGTCGACACTCCCCCCCCCAGGCAAGGCCCTGCCCGTCACACAGCTCCAAAAACACAGACCTATGCCCCTTATGCAGCCCTGTAAGCCTCCGCACACACAGCCCTCTGAGCCCCCCCCACACACCCAGAGCCCCCCTCCAAACACACGGCCCTCTGAGCCCCCCCCACACCCAGAGCCCCCCTCCAAACACACAGCCCTCTGAGCCCCCCTACAGCCCTGAGCCCCCTCACACACCCAGAGCCTCCCTCCAAACACACGGCCCTCTGAGCCCCCCTACAGCCCTGAGCCCCCTCACACACCCAGAGCCCACCTCCAAACACACGGCCCTCTGAGCCCCCCTACAGCCCTGAGCCCCCTCACACACCCAGAGCCCACCTCCAAACACACAGCCCTCTGAGCCCCCCCCAAGCCCTGAGTCCCCTCCAAACATACAGCCCTCTGAGCCCCCCCCACAGACACCCAGAGCCCCCGCCAAACACATGGCCCTCTGAGCTCCCTCCAAACACATGGCCCTCTGAGCCACTCCCTCCCCCATCCTGAGGCACCCCATCCTGAGAGGCCTCCAAAGACACAGTCCTCTAAGCCCCCCACCCACAAACCTTCTAGACCACATAGACCTCAAGACACCATCCAGTGCCCCCCTATATCCCACCCATCTCAAAAGGTTCAGGCCTTTGTTACCCACCCAAACCCCCTGCAATGAGGGGTTTACCCCACCTGGCTCTTCAAAGTTAAAACCGGGCCCAGGAGAGGGCGGAGCACAAGGCCCACAGCTGAGGCTGATACAGCCCATTAGGGCCCAGCTGGGGCTGTATAAATAAGGGCACTGGGGGGGGGGGCAGACATAGACTCACTCTTGTTCCAGCTGGGGTTGGTTAGGGGAAGCCAAAGGCTTCTGGAGACTGTGTAGAGCTGGGGGCCTGAAGCAAGGCCTGATAATACCAGGGCTGTAGGCAGGGCTGGGGGCTCTGGCCAGACAAGCTCCCAGGCTGCAGGGCCTGAGGCTGCTGCAGGGAGGCAGCCAGGGCAGGTGAAGGCAGCAGGTCTGCACCCCATGCCAGTGAGGAGGGGCCATGCCAGACTGTAGCTTGCCCTGAGGCAGGGCTAGATGAGGACTGGCCGTGGGTCACTGAGCTAAGGTGGGCACAGGGGGCTGGGGAGGACCCCAGAGTGGGGGAGTCCTGGGGCATGGCAGCACCCTGAGATGGAGGGAAAAACTAGGTAACTGGGGGGAGACACTGTCCAAAAGGGGGTGCTCCAGGGCCGACTGAGCTAATTCCTCGGTGCCCAGCTGGAGGTGCCCCTGATGCTGAGACAGCCGGGTTACACCTCCCAACACACTGTAACCCCTCATCCTCTGCCCCCAACGCACCGTAACTCACCCCTTGCCTGTAGCCCCCACACAGAAAGCCTCCGCTAGCAAACGCCTGAAGTACGCAGTTCTCCCTGGAAACCCCCAGCCCTGTGCACCTCACGGCACATGGTGCTTTACCAAGCTGATACTCCCTCCCCCCAGCTCTGGCAGGCCTCAAAACACACATTCCACTCCCCCCACACAGTGACCCCCATTGCCACTACATGCTGGAACACAGTCCTCTCCCCCCACACAAGGACCCTACTCACCTCAAAACACACTGTCCCCTGCGTCCTCACGCTGACTCATCCCAAGCCCTACGTGTCTCCAATGCACAGTCCTCTGCCCCCCATCCTGCACCTGTCAAACTCAGGGCCCTCTGCCTCCCCATAGAGCTCGGCTCACAACTGGTGCTGAACCCCTCTGCGCGCATAGCCCTCGTCCACCAGCCCACGCTGACCGCCGAGAGACAGATATGAAAACACCAGCCTCGGTCACACGCGCAATGACCCATCACGAAAGACACAGTCCAAGGCTGCCAACAGATACTGACCCTCTCCTTCAACCAGAGGTCTCCAAGCGTGCAGTCCTTGCCTCCAACACGCACTCGGCCCCACACCACCTGCTGGCCTCACCACCAGGAATGTGTCTGAGTGAAAAACAAAGCCATGCCAGCGGAGAAGATGAGGGCTGGAAGAGACCCACGGAGGTCAGCTGGCCCCTTGCCCACGTTCACCACCCCACACTTACACGTCTAGTCACTGACTGGCATTAAACCCTTCCCTGGCTTTGCTGTGCGGTGGCCCCATGGCACACTGGGGACGGGACATACGGCTAGAGACTTGACAGCTGCCAATCAAGCCAAAGAGCCTCAAAAACAGGGCACGACAGGAAACTGCTGAGCTGCAATTTACATGCAGATTGGGTCTGGCTAGAGACTGGGAATGGCTCCTTCCCTACAGTAGTGATCTCCCCCTTTTGGTGTTCCCATCTTCCCTAGCATGGATGGAAGTTGGCCACAGCCACCCTGCCAGACTTCGCTCCAACGTAGCCCTCCCATCGGTTTCTTTCCCTCCCTGAATCTGATGAAGAGAGTTACACCTCACAAAAGCTTATGAAGTAATAAAATGGTTAGTCTGTAAGGTGCCACCAGACTCCTTGTACCCTGGGAAGCCTGCCACAGGGATGCTGCACGTGGTGAGAAACCCACGCTTGTGGCTCAGCGTGAGAGAGAGTGAAATATCCTGTGGAATCTGAAGGAAAAAGAACAGTCGAGTGGGAAGGTGAGCAAAGGGGTCTCAAGCTGTGAAGAAGCTAGATGATGGACATCCGGAGCAACGATCTTCTCGTAAGAATAGATGTGCCTTCTGTGAGGAGAGAACAATGCACAGCCCCTGGCCCGTTACTCTTCCCACTACATAGCGTTTTAGGGAACAGAGCAATGTTCCATGCCGGACAGCACAGAAAGGGGAAGAGGTGATCCGGCCTTGCAATGAAAGAGCAGGTTAATGTCTCTGGGCACACCAAAATCCATGGGCAGGAATTCAGGCACGGGAGGGTGCTGAGGAAGTTGGCTGGTGTGATTGCAGAGCCATTGTTCATTATCTTTACAAACTTGTGGTGGTCAGGGAACACCCTGGATGATTTGAAATGGCAAATTCTGTGCCCATCTTTAAAAAGGGGTAGAAGGACGATCCAGGGAACTACAAACCGGCCAGCCTCACCTCAGTCCCTGGAAATTCATGGAGCTCATCCCCAAGGAACTGAAGCACTTGGAAGAGAGGCAAGTGATCAGGAACAGTCAACATGGATTCACAAAGGGCAAGTCCTACATGGCCAATCTGCGAGGATACGGGGGAAGCTGTGGATGTGATATACCTTGACTTTAGAAAAGCTTCTGGAATGGTCTTCCTCAATATCCTGGCTAGCAAGTTAAGGGAATGCGGATTGGATAAATGGACGGTAAGTTGGATAGAAAGATGGCTAGAAGGCTGGGCCCAGCAGGTAGTGATCAATGGCTCGATGTCAGGATGGCGGTCGGTTTCTAGCAGAGTGCCCCAAGGTTCAATTCTAGGACCGGTTTTGTTCAACATCTTTATGAATGACCTGGCTGAGGGGATGGATTGCACCCTCAGCAAGTTTGTGGATGACACTAAGCTAGGGGGAGAGGTAGATACGCTGGGGGGCAGGGAGAGGGTCCAGAGCGACCTGGACAGATTGGAGGATTGGGCCAAAAGACACTCAAGAAGCAGAAGTGCAGTTTACGAAGCCTGTTTGCCCAAAGTGCCCCCGTGGCGCAAATATTGGTGGGTGTCTGAGTGGGAGGGGAAGTTGAGTCCCAGAGTTCACAGCTCCCAGGAGCGGGGAGCCCCCACACTCCAGCTCATTCCCAAAACCTCAGATTCCCCTTGAGAGGATGGGGAAGGCTCCAGCTCGGGCTCCCTCTTCCAGCCTTTCCTCTGCCCCCTCCCTACGAACAGCCCTCCCGGAGCGGGACTCCCTGGTGGAGAGACCGTCGGCAGGGCAGGTGGAGTCAGGACTCCTTTGATCTCCCGGTCGTCCCACACTCAATCGCTGTCTGACCTTGGCCCAGTCGCGCCTGCCTGGCTGTGTTCAGTGTCAGGTGCTGCCCAGAACGGCGATAGGGACTGAGGAGAGGGACTTCTCCCTGATCCCCTCACCACAAGCCCTGTGCCTGCAGCAAGTGTTCATGTCTGCTTCTGCCATCCATCCCCGGACCTGGCTGGCTGCCTGGTTACCCATCCATCCGGGTCATCAGAGTATCAGGCCCTAGGAAGACAAGGCATCATCCCGAGATATTATTTTCCTAATCGACTACGATTATAAATTATACACAAACCCAGAGCAGCCAATTGCTCCCCGACACAGCCCAGCGCCCAGGAGTTCTCCTCCCCCTGTGGGAAGGGCCCTTCAAGACTGTTTCCTCCTATTGCAGGAGAACGAGTAGAGACACACCGACAGGCTCGTCACCTGCCTGCCTGCAGACACTGCTGCTCCCCTAGGGAATGAGCGAGTCTCCCCGGGACGGCCCAGAGCTGGGTTATAACCAGTGCCCAGCCCTGTGCCGGCTCTCGGCGCCGGACGCTGCTGCCGACTGGGCTGAGAGAGGCGGGGACGCGGCTGCCTGAGGGGGGTTCCAGGGAAGACACGTCCCTCTCAGCACTCACAGGTACCAGCTCTGGCCGAGGGCTCCCCTGCTCCACAGCCCCAGGACAAGGTGAATTTGTCTCTGCTGACAAAAGGCTGCAGTATAGACGTAGCCTGGTGCTTTTAGCATTTCTTATCAAATTCCATAACTTCCCTTCTGTATGATCTGCCAAGTGCTGAGACTTTTCCTGATTTATACGAGATTGTTTTTCCCCACAAATTGCTGCCGCCACTTTGCAACTGAACCAGGGTTTTGTAGAAATGTGCGCAGCTTCCATTTGGAAATTGTGGTATTTTAGCTGTCTGAGACTCGCTTCTTAAGGATTTCCCTTGATTTATTTCCATTATTCAGGCTAATTTTTTCCTACCAATCAGTTTTGCCGATCCTTTCCCTCCACTCTGCGGAGCTAGTGCTTTTGAAACACCAGGTGTCTATGCACTTTAGTAGTTGGGAACTCTTCCCTGTCCACTTAAACCAGTTCCATTCTTATTTACCCCTCCTCTGTCCTACACCCTCATTGTCTCATCCCTAAGCTAACCAGCCCCAGATTTCTCAGTGTCCACACCTGGCAGCCTGTCCTGTCTCAGACACCCTCTTCCAACCTGCTCTCTTCCTTTAGAGACACTGGGTGACCACAAGAACATAGAGCCGCCAAACTGGGTCAGACCAAAGGTGCATCAATCCCGGGTCCTGGCTGCCGACAGTGGCCAATGCCAGGCACCCCAAAGGGAGGGAACAGAACAGGGAATCCTCACATGATCCCTCCCCTGTCGCCCATTCCCAGCCCCGACAAACAGAGGCCAGGAACACAATTCCTACCCATCCTGGCTAATAGCTATTGATGGACCCAACCTGGGAGCGTGTCCAGAGCAGGTTACTCCCCACCCCTTTCATTGGCTGTCTGAATATTATCTCGGCTTGGCCAACAAGCAGGCGTCTCACTGAGCTGTGTGAGCGATGGCCAGCTCTGTCGAGAGGGGCTCTAGTTGGGATGACTTCCATGGGCACACTCTGGGCAGAGGTTGGGTTTTTCCCCTCTGATTTTGAGCAAACCGGTGAATGGGGAAGTCCATAGAGAAAGGGCACTTTGGTCCGGTTTTCCTTGCATCAAGGAACAATGAGGGATAATCCATGTCCTGGCTGTTGCTTTCCCACACCACAGTGTACAGGGGTTGTGACACAGGCCATAAAAAATGAAATCGGTATTAGCAGAACCAATTGTTCACCATTCATTTCTTTGAATAATGACAATGTTGTTTTTCAGTGTGTGAAGAACCGCAAACCTGCTTCCCTCATGAAAACAGCCTCCAACCATTGATGTCATGTCTCCTATTAACATTGTCTCCTCATCCAGGAATTTGTACTGGGACCATCAGCCAACACGCTGGACACATACAGGAAGTTGGGGAATGTACGGCGCATGCAGGAGACACCGTTCTGCCTCAGAGTTAGTCACCTTCTGTCTTACACCATGTCAGAGACCAACACAACCCACTTCACCAACCCTTCCACCTTCATCCTGCAGGGCATCCCTGGCCTGGAGCCCTTCTATGTCTGGATCGCCATCCCCTTCTGCACCATGTACACCATAGCTATCTTGGGGAACCTCGCCATCCTCTTCATTGTGAAGACAGAGCGGAGTCTCCATGGGCCCATGTACTATTTCCTCTGCATGCTGGCCGTCACCGACCTAATCATGTATACGTCCACCCTGCCCAAAATGCTGAGCATCTTCTGGTTCAATGCCAGGGAGATCGATTTCAGTGCCTGCCTCACCCAGATGTTCTTCATTCACAGCGTTTCAGGGATGGAGTCTGGGATCTTGGTGGCCATGGCTTATGATCGCTACGTGGCCATCTGTGATCCTCTGAGATATTCCACCACCTTCAGAATCATAGTGCTGGCCCCAATTGCCCTGGCTGTGGTGTTGCGCGGTGCTATCCTCTCACTTCCCTATCCCTTCCTAACGAGGCAGTGGCCGTATTGCAGAACCAACATCATCCTCCAGCCATTCTGCATGCACATGGCCGTGGTGAGCCTGGCCTGTGCTGATATCAGCATCAGTAGCTACTACGGCCTCTTTATGCTGTTCTGTGTCATGGGTCTGGATGTAATTTTTATTGCCATATCCTATATGCAGATCCTCAGGGCCATCTTCAGTCTCCCTACCAAGGACACCCGGCTGAAAACTTTTGGGACTTGTAGCTCCCATCTGTGCGCCATCTTAACCTTTTACATCCCAGGGCTCTTCTCCTCCCTCACGTACCGGTTTGGACAGGATGTGCCTTTGCATATTCGTGTTCTTATTGGCAACCTAAATCTCCTGGTGCCCCCCATGCTCAACCCCGTCATCTACGGGGTGATGACCAAACAGATCCGGGAGAGGCTGCTCCGGCTCTTTACTCATAAGGGACCCTGACGTTCTCCCTGGTGCTCTGGCTCTGAGGTTCAGTGCAGTGAAGAGCTAACTGGAGACAGAGTGTTGGGCACACTTCCCACTGACCTGGTGTAAACTATAAGGTTAGATCAGATTTAGCTGTGTTGGGCCAGTTTTGTAATGAGTGAGTCTACACTGCCAACCCCCTTTTGCCCAGTGTAAGTGCTTTTAAAGTTGACTTTAATACTCCAACATGACTAGAGGAGGTGCAGTAAGTGTGACCTGCCAGGGTGGAGTTTGGGGTAGTGCAGACACAGAACTGTTCGAGTCAACCTTCCTGGACTCCAGGAGGTTTCCCCCCAACTGCCAAAGTAGCCGCTTTGGCCAGTACTTTAAAATTTGCTACTCTCCCAGGTAGAACAGAAAAGACCCAGGAACATTTGCATTTCATTTCCTGTTTGCCCAGCAGGGCGAGCCCAGCAACTCACCGTGAATTCCCAGGGCTGTAAATGAGCAGTGGCAAGGGGCATGCAGGAGATCCTGGACCTGATCGCCATGTGGGGAGAGGAATCTGAGCAGGCAGAGCTCTGACGCCGCAGAAGAAATGCTGATATCCACACCGGAGTCAGACGGGGCACAGTGGTGAAAGGATGCACCAGGGACACCCAGCCAGGCCGTGTGCAAATAGAAGGGCTGAGGCACGTGTACCTGAAGACAAAGGAGGCAAACAGTTGGTCCGGGACAGGGCCACAGACATGCCACTTTCATGGGATTTTAGAGGGAATCCAACCAGAGTCCCAACTAGGGGACAGTGCAGATGAGAAAGAGGAGGAGGAGGAGACTGCTGAACAGGCTGGTAAAGGATCCGATCTCTCCAAGAGCCAGGACCTTTCTCTAACTTTGAAGCCGATCCTCTCCCAGGACCTATCGCTGCTCAACTTCAGTGGCGGGGAGGGCACTGCTGGCGAGTTCTTGCTCAGAGGTGAAATGAGATTGGGCTGAACCTTTGCCTGCCCTGAGCAGTGGGGACGCAGCGGGAGCTCCCTGGAAAGGTTTGTTTCTGTGCCGGGAGATGGAGCAGGACTCCTCCCGGCACAGCTCCATGCAGGTCTCTGATAGGAGCTCTTTGATCAGATGCTTTCCAAGGTGGGCTGCCTTATGCCCTACAGTAGGACACGAGCAGTCAGGGATCAGGGACTGCAAGCTCCCTTCCCCCCACATTTTCAATCCAGTTGCTTCCTCTGGCTGCCTGCAAGCGGAGCCCAGCTGCCCGGTGCTCTGCCGTGGGCTGTTCCTTACGGGTAGGCGCTTTTGTGCAGCCCAGTGCTTTGCTCACGGTAGCAGAGTTAACCATCTGGTTTTTACTGTTTCTTCTCTGAAGAGACCCATCAGAGCCTGCACCTTGCAGCTCTGTGCTCCTGCGGAGGCAGGGCGTGGTACCCAGTCTGTCTAGCTCGCAAAGAACCTCCCCTCCCTTGGCTTGAACCAAAGCCCATCAGAAGACTCACCGAAAGCAGTGCACAGGCGGGTGAAGGCAGCACAGCTACACCTGTCCAGACAAGGGTGGCAGGACTAAGGAAATGCCTCTTGGCTCAATAGCATTGAGGACGGGCCACAGAGGCCTCTCCCTTACCATCCAGAATGGAGAGCAATGATTCCAAGGCAAGAACCTCTCTGAAATCTGGGATTGGGAAGCAGGAAAGCGCTGCCCAGCAGGGATCTCTGCTCCAGGACTGTGTCTAGACTGGCCAGTTTTTCCGGAAAATCAGCCGCTTTTCCAGAAAAACTTGCCAGCTGTCTACACTGGCCACTTGAATTTCCGCAAAAGCACTGACTTCCTACTGTAAGAAATCAGTGCTTCTTGCGGAAATACTATGCTGCTCCCGTTTAGGCAGAAACGCAAAACTTTTGCGCAAAAGGGCCAGTGTAGACAGCTGAGATTTGTTTTGCGCAAAAAAGCCCCAATGGCGAAAATGGCGATCGGGGCTTTTTTGCGGAAAAGTGCGTCTAGATTGGCCACAGACACTTTTCCGCAAAAAGTGCTTTTGCGGAAAAGCGTCCGTGCCAATCTAGACGCTCTTTTCCGAAAATGTTTTTAACGGAAAACTTTTCCGTTAAAGCATTTCCAGAAAATCATGCCAGTCTAGACGTAGCTCAGGTGTAAACGAACCTGCGCCTGCCACACCCAGCTCCATGGTTCCCTCACCACTTCTGGTAATCTACCCTCTCTTGGTGTCCACATTTCTGTCGTTGCCCAATGGCACTGGGAGCTCCCTCGGAGGAACACCACGCATGGCCAAGAACAGTCAGTTCCTATTGGCTAGCCTGAACAAACCAACTGTAGGATTCTCCCTTGAACCACATTTTACCCACCAACAAATCCAGTGTTCTTCCTGGAGCCATGGTTTGTCTCCCCACAGAAACCCCCACTCATGCTCAGGTACAGGGTTCTGATGCCTGGATCGAAACTGTGCCTCAGTTCTGTTGGGACATCACCTTTTCCTGTCTGATCCTGCTCAGGCTTTGCCCTGCCCGTCTTCAACGCTCCAGATCTCCTGCTACACTCCCCCCGCCCCCATGGTGATCTCTCTCTCCTTCTCAGTGGAGCCTTCTGACCCTGACGTGTGTGAGCAGTGACAGTTGGCTAAACTTGACTTCTGTAATCACATTTGTTTGATTTATTATTATAAGGGGTGTGCCTGTTTGGCTCCCCTTGTATGGTTACCACCTGGGAATAAATTCGTTTCTTGAACATGCTGTTTTTTCTCTTTCTCTCCTCACTTCATGGGCGTTTTTGACTTTCCCATTCTCTCGGCAGAAATGTTCCATGAACCTAACCTCAGGATCCCTGCAGAACCCAAGATTGCTGTGGGGTTTGCTCATCCAGTGGGTTAAAGTGAACTTGCATGGTAGTGGGGCTAGGGACATGGTGAAGCTGGGAATATATGAGTGGCAGTTTGGAAGTGCTGTTTGACTCGCCTGCTGAGTCCAGGGGCAGATAAGGGGCCATCTAGGCAAGGCTGATTAACCAGGCCTCTCAGACCACTCGGTGAATGTGTGTCTGCGTGTTCCTCTCATTCTAGGGGGGAAAACCCGGCTCTGGGGAACCGAGGTCCTGTAGGAGAGCTCCGTGGGGAGGGAACTGGCAGAAGGGAGAACACAAGTGACACAAGCAGCACATGGAGGGCTTGTTTACACTAAGTGGAAGATCGACACTGACACAGTTGATCTTCCAAGGTTTGGATTCGTGGGTGTAGTGAAGATCCTCTCATTCGAACGGAGAGGGCTCCCCCATCAGTGCCGGTACACCTGCTCTTCATGAGGACTAAGAGAGGTCAACAGGAAGTGTGTGCTCCTGTCAGTCTCCCACTGTGTGTAGGGCATGAACACACGATTTAGGATAAGTCAACTCCAGAGCTATGTCTACACTCGCGACTTCTTGCACGAGTAATATGCAAATGAGGCTAAGCATGGAATATCGCCGAGCATCATTTGCATACCTAATGAGCCACCATTTTTTTCAGAAGAGGCTCTTGCGCAAGGAGCGTCTACACTGCCCCTTCTTGCGCAAGAAAAACCATCTTGCGCAATGCCATTACTCCTATTACTTTTCAGGAAGAACAGCATTGCGCAAGAGGGTTTTTCTTGCGCAAGAAGTGGCAATGTAGACTCTCCTTGCTCAAGAGCTTCTTCTGAAAAAAATGGTGGCTCATTAGGTATGCAAATGAGGCTCAACGATATTCCATGCTTCGTCTCATTTGCATATTACTCGCGCAAGAAGCCGCGAGTGTAGACATAGTCCAGGTGTGTATTTATCATAGCCGGAGTTGCAGATCTTGTCAACGTTCCTCTTTCATGTAGCCCAGGCCTGGTAGGATGATCAGCTCCCCCCGCCTGAGCCAATGGAATGGCAAACACCAAAGTACCGCACAAGTCTGGTAACAGGAGCCGGAGCAGGCAAAGGCGGCTAGAGAAGAGGTTCTGCCCAGGGGAAATGAGGAACAGAATGAACAACAAACGAGGAGAAAGAGAGAGGGGAATCCCCACTGTCTCTTCCTAGTCAAAGTGGAACCAAAGTTGTCCTACTCCATGGACTCCCACCTCTCCAAACAGGAGCAATTGTGCCCTGCATACGAGGGCTCAGGTTATGTAGCTGAGCTCTTCACTGCCTTTTAGAAGCTGGGTGTTGTTCCTAACAGCCCTCGGAATGAAAAATGCCCATCTGAGTTGCAAAGCTGGCTGGCAAAGTTCCAGCGATAGTCAATACAACAGCAATTCATCGTCATCTAGATTATTCTGACTTGGAAGCCAGGGCTTGAAACCATGTCTGAGTGCCCCTGAAAAGCAGGGTGATGTTCAGGAGTCAAAAGAGGGGGGTTGGAACATGTGACAGCAAAGGAAGACCTGAGGGCAAGGAGAGTGAGGGGCAAGTGTGAAACATGCTTGGAGGAAGCGTTTGACCTGGGCTGCTCCCGGGGATTTCTGACACTCGTGCAAACATGATGTAAAATAACCGTTGGGGAGCAAACCATGACAACTCAGGACGAGATGGCTCCTTTCACTGGTCGCTGTCAGTGAAGCCGGGCGCAGGGTCTGAGCGCCCACATGGGGCCTCACCCACGCTCGGACCCCTTGGGGCGTACTGGCCTGTACCTGGTAGGGCCCCTGGAGAAGAGCAGCCCAGGCCACCGGTCTGTCCTGGCTGCATGTAGCTGGTTGATATGGTGCCACGAGGCTGCCCACTGCAGCTGGCCTGTGGCAGGCCTGGGCTACCTCGGAACATAACACTGGGGTAGGTGGTGCCAACAATACAGTCCCCTATGTGTGCGGGCCCCCAGGCATCCTCTAGTTATCTCCCAAATCTCTGCTGGGCCGGGGAGCAGGCAGTGAGCCCTGCCCAGAGGGTGGGCTAGCCCCAGCGCTTCTTCCTGGGACCCAGGATTGAGACCCACAAGGTTCCACACCCACAGGGGTCGGTTTTGGGACCGGTTCTGTTCAATGTCTTCATCAGATATTTTGGCCTTGGAAAGGGTTCAAAAAAGGGCAACTAAAATGATTAGGGGTTTGGAAAAGGTCCATACGAGAAGAGGTTAAAGCGACTAGGACTTTTCAGTTTAGAAAAGAGGAGACTGAGGGGGGATATGATAGAGGTCTATAAAATCATGAGTGGTGTGGAGAGGACGGATAAAGAAAAGTTCTTCATTAGTTCCCATAATAGAAGAACTAGAGGACACCAAGGCCGTGTCCACACTCAGGGGTTCTTTCGAAAAAAGTAGCCTTTTTTCGAAAGAACTTCCCCTGCGTCCAGACTCAAGCCGCGTTCTTTCGAAATTAAATCGAAAGAACGCGGCTTTTCTTTCGACGGCGGTAAACCTCGTTTCACGAGGAAGAACGCCTTTTTCGAGGGAGATCCGTCGAAAGAACGTGAGTCTGGACGGGGGGAGCCCTTTCTTTCGAAATTATTGGCCTCCAGGAACAAGCCCTGGTGGACAATCTGGGCCATGGGTTGCACGTCTGTGGTTCCTGGCTGCAGCCATTCCTTAAAGGGACAGGCGCACCCTCACAGCCACTTGTTGCAGACAAGGAGCCAGAGCACACGGCGACCTTGCTGCAGCATGTCACAGCCCCAAGAGCGTCCTGGCCCTTCCTCCGAGCCTTCTGGGGACCCAGACAAGGGCTCCAAGCGCCGGGCACCATCCTGGTCCGGCGCAGAGATCAAGAGCCTGCTGGAGCTGTGGGGAGAGGAGGAGGCCTTACAGGCCCTCAAAAGCCGGCGGCGAAACGCCAACATTTATGGCCGCATGGCTGAAGCCCTGGCCCAGAAGGGCCACTACCCCCGCACCCAGGACCAGGTGCGCTCCAAGGTAAAGGAGCTGCGGCAGGGCTACGCCAAAGCCAGGGAGGAGAGCTCCCGTTCTGGGGCAGCCCCCCACTACTGCCCCTACTACCCCGAGCTGGACCAGATCCTGGGTGGCAGTGCAGAAGCACGCACACCACGGCGGTTCGTCCAGTCTGGATTGGCAGACCCGGTGGTGGACGCTCCCGAGCAGGACCCAGAGCAGTCTGGAGACGGGGACATGGGCCCAGAGGAGGAGGACACCGAGGAGACGGCGACCCTCACCCTGGAGCCAGTCACCCAGACCTCTGAGGCCTCCCAGGCGTCATCTGGCGCGGGAGAGGAAGCAGCAGGTGAGTACAGTGAGTTTGTGTCACACCCGGGGGGGGGGGGAGGGGAAGGTAGGTGGGTGGGTGCACAGTGGGTGATGCACAAGGGAAACCTGTCATGCTCATGCTGATGCCCAGGTCTCTCTCTCTCACACACACACACACACACACACACACACACACACACACACACACACACACAGTGTGACCTTCAGAATGTCTGCTTCCCCTGTCTCAAGGGAGAGGGCATGCCCTTTTGGACAGCTGTTGCACACATGACTGATTGTGATAGAAATGTAGCCGTGTTACTCTGATCTGAGGAAGTGGGTCTGGCCCTGGAAAGCTCGTCCCCTAATAAACCATCCTGTTAGTATTGTAAGTGCTACAGAGTCCAGTTTATAGGACTGATTGTGTCTTCTTCTTTTCCTCCACAGCCGGACCAGCCGTGGAAGAGGGCCGCAGCACCCCAGCCCCACCTCCATCTCCATCTCCACCTCGGAGACATGGGAGCCGCAGACACAGGCGTGTCTACGCCGACATCCTCCGGCAGCACGTCGAGGCTGTGCAGCAGCAGAACGCCATCCTGCTCCAGAGGGCGGAGGCAGAGGAGCGGTGGCGTGATCGGCTCATGAATGAGCTGGTCCTGCAGCGCACGATGCTGTACGCCACCCTGAGGGAGGTCAGCGGCTTGCCTGCTGCTGTGCCTGGTCCTGCTCCTCCAGCACCCCATGACCCCACCCCACCAAACCCCCCTTCCACAACAGCAGCCCTTTCCCCCCTTGGACCTCCCTCTCCCCCAGCCCCCCCAGCTCCCCAGCCCCTCTCTCCCCCTGGCCCTCCTCTCCCCCAGGCTTCCATGTCCCAAGAGCCCCCCAGCAGCCAGCCAACCGACAGGTGCATCACCCGATCCCGTAGCCGGGGAGCACCCCAAACACGAGGCCCAGCCAGGAAAGGGAAATCTGCCAAGCCCCGTTCAACCTGATCCCCTTCCCCCCTCCAGGTTTCCAGGCCCCTTCCCCCCTCCAGGTTTCAATCACCCCCATCACCCCAGTTAAAGCACAAACAAAGGGTTAAAGGCACTGTTTGTTTATTGTATATAGTTTGGCAACAACAAAAATGAAGAAAATTTTTGTTATTTTGCCACATTGTTTGATAATATGTACAAAATTATAAATAAGTAAAGAGAACATTTTATTTTGAAACACACCCTGGTGTAAGTGATGTGTCCAAACTGGGTCAGGAGATGGGTTGTGGAGGGAAGCTTCTACTGGGGGCCAGGGCCCAGTCCCCAGGCAGAAGCCCCTCAGTGCACTCAGTGGCCTCCACTGGAGAATTGCTCCCGGAGGGCCTCCCGGATGCCAACAGCAGACCGGTGAGCCTGGCGGATGGCAGCTGTCCGGGGCTGGGCAAAGAGCCTCTCCTGGGCATCAGCAGCTCTCCCCCACCCTGGTAGGAAGGCCTCCCCTTTCCTCTCCACGAGGTTATGGAGGATGCAACACGCGGCCACCACCTCGGGGATGTTGGTCTCCCCCATGTCGAGGCGTGTGAGCAAGCACCGGAATCTGCCCTTTAAACGGCCAAACGCACATTCCACCTGGTTGCGAGCCCGGTTAAGGCGATCATTAAACTGCTCCTTGCTCGCATCCAGCTGGCCGGTGTAGGGCTTCATCAGCCACGGCATCAGGGGATAGGCGGCATCAGCCACTATGCACACCGGCATGTGCACATCCCCAACCGCAAACTGGCGATGGGGGAAAAAAGTTCCTGCCTGAAGCCTCCGGTACAGGTACGAGTTCCTGAAGATGCGGGCATCGTGTGCCCGCCCTGACCACCCAACACAAATGTCCGAAAACTGTCCACGATGGTCGACCAGGGCCTGGAGGACCATAGAAAAGTAGCCCTTTCTGTTTATGAATTGGGCTGCTCGATGGGGCGGTGCACGGATGGCAATGTGTGTCCCATCGAGCGCTCCTCCGCAATTGGGGAAGCCGAGGGCAGCAAAGCCGGCCATGACGCTGTCCAGATCCGGTAGACAGATGAGCCTGTTGAGCAGCTCCGAATTGATGGCCCTCACCACCTGCAGAACGAGACAGACAACAAAGTGTTAGAAGGGGTGCCTTATGTCTTAGGAGGAGAACCCACCGCCCACCTTCCCTCTCAAACAAACAGCCCGGGAATCCCCTCCTCAGAACCCCCCCCCCGCCCCCCAATTCAGGGTGAGTGGAGGAGCTCCCTCCCACTCCCACTCCCACTCCCACTCCACTTGGCCCTTCCTGACAGTCTCCCTTCCCCCCACCCCAAACTGTGACTGTCCCCAGACAATGACTTACCTCCATCAAGACGGCCCCGACAGTAGATCTCCCCACGCCAAATTGGTGTCCCACGGAGCGGTAGCTGTCGGGGGTTGCCAGCTTCCAGAGGGCAATGGCGACCCTCTTTTCCAGGGGGATGGCGGGCCGCAGGTGGGTGTCTTGCCGTTGCAGAGCAGGGGCGAGCCAGGTACACAACTCCTGGAAAGTGGTCTTTCTCATGCGGAAGTTCCGTAGCCAGTCTTGGTCATCCCAGATCTCCATCACGATCCGGTCCCACCATTCAGAGCTGGTGTCAAACCTCCAAACACGCCTGTCCACGAAAAAGTTCGGAGGCAAGGGCAGTGTGGCTGCCGGACGGGGGAACCCCTCGTCCCTCTGGTCTGGGTCCAGCTCGGGAAGGAGCCTCATGATTGTCTCACGAAGATGCAGCAACAGCTGCAGTATGGTGGTGTGGGGCCCTCGCTTGCCCAGGGGCAGCTCTGGCTCCATGCCACAAATAAGGGTCTGCAAGCAGAAAAACCTCAAAAGAAAAAAGCTGCTGGGGTGTCCCAGGAAGCTGAGCACTCCAAAGCAGCACTGCAATGCCTTGCAAAATTCCTCGAGGGACAGCAAAGGCAGCTGCAGGAGCAGAGCAACGGGTGTTCAGGAGTGTCCCTCTCACCACGCGTCTCTGCAAAGGGAAGGCAGGCAGCACCCGGAAGGAAATGCTGCCCCCATGCCCTGGCAGAAGCAGTTCCGGGTGGCTTTCAATTTCGAAAGAGCGTCCGGCAGTCTGGACGCTCTTTTTCGAAATAGCGGATCGATCTTTCGATCCGCGCATTGTAGTCTAGACGCGCTCTTTCGAAAGAGCCTCTTTCGAAAGATGCTTTCGAAAGAGGCTCTTTCGAAAGAAGCCTGCAGTCTAGACACACCCTAAATGAAATTAATGGAGAGCAGGTTTAAAACTAATAAAAGAAAGTTCTTCTTCACACAGTGTGTAGTCAACCTGTGGAACTCCTTGCCAGAGGAGGCTGGGAAGGCTAGGACTACAATAGAGTTTAAAGAGAAGCTAGATATTTTCATGGAGGTTAGGTCCTTAAAAGGCTATTAGCCAGGGGATAAAATGGTGTCCCTGGCCTCTGTTTGTCAGAGGCTGGAGAGGGATGGCAGGAGACAAATCACTTGATCATTGTCTTCGGTCCACCCTCTCTAGGGCACCTGGTTCTGGCCACTGTCGGCAGACAGGCTACTGGGCTAGATGGACCTTTGGTCTGACCCAGTACGGCCGTTCTTATGTTCAATGATTGAGATATTGGCAGAGCGAGGATGCTTCTGAAGTTTGCAGAGGATCCCAAGCTGGGAGGGGTTACAAGTGCTTTGGAGGATGGGTCATAATTCAAACTGACCTGGACAAACTGGAGAAATGGTCTGAGGTCATTAGGATGAAGTGTAATAAGAACAAATACAAAGTTGTCCTCTTAGGAAGGAACAATCCATGTCACACACACAGAATGGGAAGCGACTGTCCAGGAAGGAGTCCTGCAGAAAGGGATCTAGGGGTCACACAAGCTAAATATGAGTAAACGGCATAACACTGTTGCAACAAAAGCCAACATGATTGTGGGCTGCATGAACAGGTGTGTTGTGAGCAAGACACGAGAAGTCATTCTTCCGCTCTACTCTGCACTGGTTAGCCCTCAATTGGAGTATTGTGTCCAGTTCTGGGCACCGCATTTCAAGGAAGATGTGGAGAAATTGGAGAAGGTCCAGAGAAGAGCAACAAGATGATGAAAGGTCTAGAGCACATGAGCTAGGAGGGCTGACTGAAAGAACCCGACTTGTTTAGTTTAGAAAAGAGAAGACTGAGGGGGACATGAGAGCTGTTTTCAGGTATCTAAAAGGATGTTACAAGGAGAAGGGAGAAACATTGTTCTCCTTGGCCTCTGAGGACAAAGAGCAATGGGCTTAAACCTCAGCAAGGGAGGTTCAGGGCTGATCTAGATGGTGCTTGGTCCTGCCGTGAGGACAGGGGACTGCACTCGATGATTTTCAAAGTCCCCTCCAGTCCTAGCGTTCTACGATTCTAAAATAGGAAATTACACAAATTTCAGGGAAGACTTTTTTTTTCTGACTCACCCAGGGCACAGGAGTTCTCATCTCCCTTTGGGAAGGCCCTTCATTGCTGTTTACTCCTGATGTTGGTTAAATAGCCCAGACAGGCTGGTATTCAGCCTCTTCACATCCAGCTGTCGCTTCAACCTCAGAGGCTGAGCAAACCCCCCTGGGACGCACAGAGCTGGGTTATAACCAGTGCCCAGCCCTGTGCCGGCTTGCAGCGTAGGAGGCTGCTGCAGACGCTGGGCTGAGAGAGGTGGGGACGCGGCTGCCTGAGGGGGTTCCAGGGAAGACACGTCCCGCTCAGCACTCACAGGTACTAGCTGAGGGGCTCCCCTGCTCTGCATGCCCAGGGCAAGGTGAATTTGTCTGCCTTCAGCTTCCACCCACTGGTCCGTGTTCGGCTTTTCTGCGCCAGGTCACGGAGCATCACGATGACCTAAGGTAAATCAATGAAGTTCCCTACGTCCCTGTCTGTCCCGCATTGTCTCCCGCTGCCAATCGCTTCTGAGGCTATTTTGGCTCCATCTCCAATGTAGCAATATCCCTTTGGAACGTGACCCTGAGACTGGATACACCCGGGTTCCCCGATGCCAGTGCAGCGGTAAAATCCTTCCCCTGCGCTGGCACCATGCCCCTGCCTCTGCATCCACAAGAGCATCAGCCCCTTCAGACCCAGCGTCCGAATGGGACCTCACCAGGAGTTCCTTCTCCACCATGGCTCCCAACTCCTTGGCAGAGCCTTGCGTAACCCAGTGCCTGGCCGGGGGGTCGGGCCCACATTCCCTCTGGGGAGGAGCACTTTGCATTGGCTGCACTACAACCCTGGGTTTTCATGGGCCCAGCTCTCCCCTCTGCCCATCTCTGGCCCGGAGTCAAGTGTTACGGGCAGGGATTGTCTGTTTCCAGATCACGGATGAAATTTCACATAGAATCAGGCCTTGAGCCGATCCCTGAAGAGCCCCCGTAGAAACAGCCCCATTCACCGAGCATCGCCCATTGACAGAGTCGTCAGCCAGTGTCTAGTCATGACGGCATCCGAACGGCTCCCTGGGCCAGCCCAGAGGTCCCTCCGGCCCAGTGTCTGTGAATTCAGCTAGTTCTTTGCTGAGCCCTGACAAAGAAGCCTTTCTTGATCGGCACAGGTAAACCTGGTTTCACGAGGCATACCTGTGCCGATCAAGAAAGGCTTCTTTGTTGGCGCGTCACGTCCAGACTGCCCCGATCTGCCGACAAACAGCTGATCGGCAGAGCGGGGCAGCCATTTAAATTTAAATGAAGCCGCGATTATTTTAATCGCGGCTTCATTTCCCTCTGCCGATCTGGCTAATCTACATGCCTCCGTCGACGGAGGCATGTAGTTTAGACGTACCCTTATAGTCTGAGCCTTCACAGCATCCTCCAGCAAGACGTCCCGCGGGTTGTTGTGCTTTGTGCAGACATACCTCCTCTTACTGCCTTTGGTTTGCTTGTAACCCTGTTCCCCATTTTACATGTGCCCTGCTGATAGTGTAGAGTTGTTATGTTCTGGGGGATTTTGTCTCACTACATTCAGTGCCCCAGAGAAACAGCGCTCTGTTGCCTCGCCTCCAAACATCATTCACTGACATTAATTCTATTCCTGCAATTTGGAAGTGCCCCAACACCAGGGTTACTCTGGTTTCTAACCTGTGTCAAATCTTTTAAAAAGCAATGTCTTCATTTCTCACACGTTTCCTTTAAGAACGCGCGGCCCTGCATCTGCTGTTTCTCTTTGGTTTGGTTCTGCTGACTCGATTGCCAACTTCTGGTGCCCAGTCAGATGTGTCTGAGCTGTCAGCTTGTAACCCTGCCACTCTCCCGCGCGACCTTTAGCATCCTCTGCGAGTGCAAGCGGCTCAATAGTATTTCCACATCTCCACTGACACGAGTAAGCCCTTTGCTGCTTTCCAAAGCTATTCCTTCCACATACCTACGATTTCTGCAACACCGAGGGATTTCCTTTCTCCCCCTAAGATTTGCCAACTCCTTCTCTAGGATTTCTTTTATTAAAACACGAAATAACATCCATATTTGCATCCTAAGCCCTCCAGGCTTGGGTTTCACCCTCACGTTTTTAACATCTCATCAATTTCCATATTTCCCCTCTCTGTTATATGCTATGAAATTTCCCTTTTCCCAATTTATTAGAGATTGTTTAACTAACAAATTGTTGCCCTCACTTTGGAAATGAACCTGTTTTTTGTCCAAATTAGTGGAACTGTGGCCTTTTAGTTTTCTGTAAATGGCTTCTTAAAGAATTCTCAAGTTTATTCCTTTTTTCCTGTATATTTTGTTCCTCCCAATCAGTTTTGCTGATTATTTCCCTCAGATTGAGTAATTAGCCCTTTATAAACATTGCGTATCTATGCACATTAGGGCTGTGTCTAGACTGGCCAGTTTTTCCGCAAAATCACATAATTTTGCGGAAAAATTGGCCAGCTGTCTACACTGGCCGCTTGAATTTCTGCAAGAACACTGACACTCTCATGTAAGATCGTCAGTGTTCTTGCGGAAATACTGTGCTGCTCCCGTTCGGGCAAAAGCCCTCTTGTGCAAAAGCCCTCTTGTGCAAATCATTTGCGCAAGAGGGCCAGTGTAAACAGCACAGGACTGTTTTCCGCAAAAACGCCCCGATTGCGAAAATGGCGATCGGGGCTTTTTTGCGGAAAACTGCATCTAGATTGGCCACGGACGCTTTTCTGCAAAAAGTGCTTTTGTGGAAAAGCGTCCTGCCAATTTAGACGCGATTTTTCCAAAAATGCTTCTAACGGAAAAGTTTTCCGTTAAAAGCATTTCCGGAAAATCCTGCCAGTGTAGACGTAGCCTAGGAGTTGGGAACTCTTCTCTGTCCTTTTGAATGTAGAATCATAGAATCACAGAATCCCAGGGCTGGCAGAGACCTCAGGGCTGTGTCTACATTGGCACCCCTTTCCGGAAAAGGGATGCTAATGAGACGAGTCGCAATTGCAAATCCGCGGGGGATTTAAATATCCCCCACAGCATTTGCATTTACATGGCTGCCGCTTTTTCCAGCTTGGGGATAAGCCGGAGAAAAGCGCCAGTCTGGACGCGATTCTCTGGAAAATAAGCCCTTATCCGGAGGATTTCTTATTCCTACTTGACTGCTGCTTTTCTCCAGCTTATCCCCAAGCCGGAAAAAAGCGGCAGCCATGTTAATGCAAATGCTGCGGGGGATATTTAAATCCCCCACGGATTTGCAATTGCGACTCGTCTCATTAGCATCTCTTTTCCGGAAAGGGATGCCAATGTAGACGTAGCCCAGGAGTCATGGAGTCCAGCCCCCTGCCCAAAGCAGGACCAACCCAACTCGATCATCCCAGCCAGGGATTTGTCCAGCCGGAACATAAAAACCTCTAGGGATGGAGATTCCACCCCCTCCCTAGGGACCCAGCCCAGTGCTTCCCTGCCCGCCTAGGGAAATAGTTTTTCCTAATATCCAACCTGGACCTCTCCCACTGCAACTTGAGATCATTACTCCTTGCTCTCCCATCTGCCCCCACTGAAAACAGCCTCTCTCCAGCCTCTTTGGAACCTCCTTTCAGGAAGTTTCAGGCTGCTCTCAAATCCCCCCTCACTCTTCTCTTCTGCAGACACAACAAGCCCCAATCCCTCAGCCTCTCTTGGTAGGTTCTGTGCTCCAGCCCCCTCATCATTTTGGTTGTCCTCTGCTAGACCCTCTCCAATGCATCTACATCCTTCCTGTAGTGGGGGCCCCAGAACTGGACACAATAGTCCAGATGTGGCCTCACCAGTGCCGAATAAAGTGCTATAATCACTTCCTTAGATCTGCTGGCCGTGCTCCTCCTAATGAAACCAAATATGCAACTTGCCTTCTTGGCTACAAGAGCCCCCTGTTGACTCATATCCAGCTTCTCATCCACTGGAATCCCCATGTTGTCTTCTGCAGAACTGCTACTTAGCCAGTCGGTCTCCAGCCTGTATCAATGTTTGGGACTCTTCCATCCCAAGTGCGGGACTCTGCTGTTGTCCTTGTTGAACTGCATCAGATTTCTTTTGGCCCAATCCTCTAATCTGGCCAGGTCGCTCTGTTGCCTCTCCCCCTAGCTCAGTGTCATCTGCAAACTTGCTGAGGGTGCAACCCATCCCCTCATCCAGGTCCTCAATGAAGATGTTGACTAAAACTGGCCCTAAAACCAATCGTTGGGGCACTCTGCTGGAAACCGACCGCCAACCAGACTTCAAGCTGTTGATCACTACCCATTGGGCCGGACAAACTAACCAGCTTTCTATCCACCTTACAGTCCAGTTATCCAATCCAGACTGTCTTAGCTCGCTGGCAAGAATCCCGTGGGAGACCGTATCAAAAGCTTTCCTGTAGTCAAGGTATATCACATCCACTGACTTCCCCATGTCCACAGAGCCAGTTACCTCCTCATAGAAGCTAATAGGGTTGGTCAGATATGACTTGTCCTTGGTGAATCCATGTTGACTGTTCCTGATCACACTTTCCTCTTCCAATGTATTCAATCCCATTCTTTATTGCCCTCTCTTCTGTCCTACACCCTCTGCTTTGTCTTTTCTCTAAATTAGCCAGTCCCAGACTACTCAGCATCCATACCCAGCAGCCTGCCCCATTCTCAGAGCCTGAGTCAGAAACCCCCTTCCTATCCAGTCTCTTCCTTTAGTGAACAAGCCCCAGGTGGGTGCCCAGAGCAGGTTACTCTCCATCGTGTTAATTGGCTATCTGACTATTGTCTCCGTTTGGCCAATGAGTGGGTGTTTTATTGAGATGTGTGAGTGATGGCCAGTTCTTCCATCTAGGTGGCTCAGTTGGGATAATTCCCATGAGCACAGTCTGGGCAGAGATGTGTTTGTTTTTTTCAACTCTGATTTTGAGCAACCTGGTGAATGGGTATGGAGGAGTCCGTACGGCTCTGCCTTTACTGTAATGTGGCTCTGTAGGCCTTGGCCCTGCTAAAGCTTGGTGCAAACATGTACCCAGGCAGGGTCTCGAGGAGGCCAATGTGAGGAAATGTAACCTCTTGCACTAAAGCAGCAGATTAAGACCAGACCCCAGTGCATTCATTACGAGCCAAGCTGAACCATTCAAGGACCTTGCTGAATCTTGCAAGAAGAGAGAGCAAAATAATGGACACACCTTGCATTTACCAGAAATGCCTGCCGCAAATGGGTAAACAACTTCCAATAACTGTGCATGTTAGGGTCTGAAAAGACGAGAGAGGAAAAAAAGGCAAGTATCAGAGGAGTAGCCGTGTCAGTCTGAATCTGCAAAAGCGGTGAGGAGTCCTGTGGCACCTTATAGACTAACTGAAGTGTAGGAGCATAAGCTTTCGTGGGCAAAGACCCACTTCGTCAGATGCATGGAGTGGACAAAGTGGGTCTTTGCCCACGAAAGCTTATGCTCCTACACTTCAGTTAGTCTCTAAGGTGCCACAGGACTCCTCGCCGCTTTTGAAAAAAGTCAGCATCATTAAGCTTTAAGGAATAAGGATCTAATCTAAACAAGTAATGAAGGTGGCAATTATGGCAGTAGGTGACCAAGTCTAGCTTTGCTATAAAAATAGGCATCACAAAAGCTTCGATGGGCGAGACTGAGGAGGGCAAGTGCACGTATCCCGCTTGTTGGAACTAGAAGTAGAAACTGTTCATCCCGACCTCCTGTCTGGCATTTTAAACTGCGTTATGGGTGACCTGGAAGTGAACTAAGTCTAGAGATTGTCATGATTGGCTCTCAATAAGAAATGTGCTTTATATTAAACTTTATATTAAACTTTGCATTAATTGCTTTTATTTTGTTTTGTGTTGTACTAATTGCTTTTAGAATCATAGGAATTAAGTGAAAAACTGTATTTACGTTTAAGGATTGATAATCGTAAAAACTGCTTTAAAGCTTGCAATAAATACGGAAAAGGTTAAGTATCAGAGGGGGAGCCGTGTTAGTCTGAATCTGCAAAAGCGGTGAGGAGTCCTGTGGCACCTTATAGACTAACTGGAGTGTAGGAGCATAAGCTTTTGTGGGCAAAGACCAACTTTGTCAGATGCATGTCTTTGCCCACGAAAGCTAATGCTCCTACACTTCAGTTAGTCTCTAAGGTGCCACAGGACTCCTCGCCGCTTTTGAAAAAAAGTCAGCATCATTAAGCTTTGAGGAATAGAGAACTAACCTAAACAAGTAAAGAAGGTAGCAATTATGGCAGTAGGTGACCAAGCTTTGCTATAAAAGTAGGTGTCACAAAAGCTTTCGTGGGCAAAGACATGCATCTGACGAAGTGGGTCTTTGCCCACGAAAGCTTATGCTCCTACACTTCAGTTAGTCTATAAGGTGCCACAGGACTCCTCGCTGCTTTTGGAAAAGGTTAAGTCTCTCTGGTGTATCCTGGCACCTCTCGCATCTACATAAATTGAACCACGTGACAATGGGGAAGTCCAGAGAGCAGGACACTGTGGTCTGGTTGTCATTTTATTAAGGAACAATGAGAATCATAGAATACTAGGACTGGAAGAGACCTCGAGAGGACATCGAGTCCAGTCCTCTGCCCCCATGGCAGGACCAAATACTGTCTAGACCATCCCTGATAGACATTTATCTAACCTGCTCTTAAATATCTCCAGAGATGGAGATACCACAACCTCTCTGGGCAATTTATTCCAGTGTTTGACCACCCTGACAGTTATGAACTTTTTCCTAATGTCCAACCTAAACCTCCCTTGCTGCAGTTTAAGCCCATTGCTTCTTGTTCTATCCTCAGAGACCAAGATGAACAAGTTTTCTCCCTCCTCCTTATGACACCCTTTTAGATACCTGAAAACTGCTCTCATGTCCCCCCTCAATCTTCTCTTTTCTAAACTAAACAAACCCAATTCCTTCAGCCTTCCCTCATAGGTCATGTTCTCTAGACCTTTCATCATTCTCATTGCTCTTTGGACCCTCTCCAATTTCTCCACATCTTTCTTGAAATGCGGTGCCCAGAACTGGACACAAGCCTCCAACTGAGGCCTAACCAGCGCAGAGTAGAGCGGAAGAATGACTTCTTGTGTCTTGCTCACAACACACCTGTTAATACATCCCAGAATCATTTTTACTTTGTTTGCAACAGCATCACACTGCTGACTCATATTCAGCTTGTGGTCCACTATGACCCCCTAGATCCCTTTCTGCCGTACTCCTTCCTAGACAGTCGCTTCCCATTCTGTATGTGTGAAACTGATTGTTCCTTCCTAAGTGGAGCACTTTGCATGTGTCCTTATTAAACTTCATCCTGTTTATCTCAGACCATTTCTCCAATTTCTCCAGGTCATTTTGAATTATGACCGTATCCTCCAGAGCAGTCGCAATCCCTCCCAGCTTGGTATCATCTGCAAATTTATTAAGCGTACTTTTTATGCCAATATATAAACTGTTGATGAAGGTATTGAACAGAGCTGGTCCCAAAGTCCAGGTATACCACATCCACCACTTCTCCCTTATCCACAAGACTCGTTATCCTATCAAAGAAAGCTATCAGATTGCTATGACATGATTTATTCTTTACAAATCCATGCTGGCTGTTTCCCATCACCTTGCCTCCTTCCAAGAGTTTACAGATGATTTCCTTCATTCCTTGCTCCATTATCTTCCCTGAGGGATCATTAATACCCACATTCATGTTCCCATCTGGGCTTTCCCACCCCACAGTGTGCCAGAGTTATTGGCACAGGCCATAAAATAGGAAACCGGCATTAGCGGGTCCAGTTGTTGATCATTCTTTTCTGTGAATAATGAAATTGTAATTTTTCAGTGTGTGAAGAACCACAAATGTGCTTCCCCCATGAAAACAGCCTCCAATGGTTTATGTCGTGTCTCCTATTAACATTGTCTTTCCATCCAGGTGTTTGTAGTGGAACCATCACCCAACACCCTGGGCACATACACGAAGTCAGGGGAACGCACGGCGCATGCAGGAGACATTGTTCTGCCTCTGAGTTGGACATCTCCTTCCTTACGCCATGTCAGAGTCCAACACAACCCACTTCACCAACCCCTCCACCTTCATCCTGCAGGGCTTTCCTGGCCTAGAGGTGGCCCATGTCTGGATCTCCATTCCCTTGTGCGCCATGTATACCACAGCCATGTTGGGGAACTTCACCATCCTGTGCATAGTGAAGATGGAATTGAGCCTCCATGAGCCCATGTACTATTTCCTCTGCATGCTGGCCGCCACCGACCTGGTCCTGTCGACATCCACCACGCCCAAAATGCTGAGCATCTTCTGGTTCAATTCCAGGGAGATCGATTTCAATGCCTGCCTCACCCAGATGTTCTTCATTCGCTGCTTTTCAAGGATTGAGTCTGGGATTTTGGTGGCCATGGCGTTGGATCGCTACGTGGCCATCTGCCATCCCCTGAGACATTCCACCATCCTGACAAACTCTGTGGTGGCCAAACTTGCTCTGGCTGTGGTGTTGCGCGGTGCTATCCTCTCACTGCCCTACCCCTTGCTGGCGATGCAGTGGCCGTATTGCAGGACCAACCTCATCCCCCAGCCATTCTGCACGCACATGGCCGTGGTGAGCCTCGCCTGCGCCGACACCAGCGTCAGTAGCTCCTACGGCCTTTTTGTGCTACTCTGTGTGACTGGTCTGGATGTGATTTTTATTGCTCTGTCCTATATGCAGATCCTCAGGGCCATCTTCAGACTCCCCACGAAGGACGCCCGGCTCAAGACTTTTGGGACTTGCGTCTCCCACCTCTGCGCCATCTTAGTCTTTTACATCCCAGGGCTCTTCTCCTCCCTCACGTACCGCTTTGGACAGAACGTGCCCCTGCATTTCCAC
Organism: Pelodiscus sinensis; assembly: GCF_052426305.1. NCBI lineage: Eukaryota > Metazoa > Chordata > Testudines > Trionychidae > Pelodiscus > Pelodiscus sinensis. The sequence continues at coordinate 360,000,075 of NC_143052.1, read as the reverse complement.
ATTCTTATTGGCAACCTGCAACTCCTGGTGCCCCCCATGCTCAACCCCATCATCTACGGGGTGATGACCAAACAGATCCGGGAGAGGCTGCTCCGGCTCTTTAGTCATAAAGAGACCTAACATTTCCCTGGACACTCTGGCTCTGAGATACAATTCCGTGATGAGCTGGTTGATGACATGAGTCTACACCAATAATCACGTTCAGTTAACTTTATGGGCTTTGAAAGTCAACTGCAGTATTCCACCTTGATTAGCGCACGTTCATGAGAACATAAGATCGGCCATACTAGGCCAGAACAAAGGTCCATCAAGTCCAATATCCTGTCTGCCTACAGTGGCCAATTCCAGATGCTCAGTGGGAGGGGACCAACCGGTAATCATCACGTGATCCCTCCCCTGTCACCCATTTCCAGAGAAACAGAGGCTAGGGACACCATTCCTACCCATCTTGGCTAAGAGCCATTGATGGACCTAACCTCCATGAATTTATCTAACTCTTTTTTGAACCCTTTTAAAGTCCAGGTCTTCACAACATCTTCTGGCAAGGAGTTCCACAAGTTGACTGTGCGGAGTGAAGAAAAACTTCCTTTTCTTTGTTCGAAACCTGCTGCCTATTCATTTCATGTGGTGACCCCTAGTTTTTATATTGTGAGAATAAGTAAATAACTTTTCCTTATTCACATTTCCATACCAGTCATGATTTTATAGACCTCTACCATATCCCCCTTAGTCTCCTCTTTTCTAAGCTGAAAAATCCAAGTCTATTTAATCTCCCTTCACATGGGACCCATTCCAAACCTGTCATCATTTTTGTTGCCCTTTTCTGAACCTTTTCCAATGCCAATGTGTCTTTTTTGAGATGAGGCGACCACATCTGTAGACGGGATTCAAGATGTGGGCATCCCAGGGTTTTATATAGAGGCAATAAGATATTTTCTGTTTTATTCTCTATCCCTTTTTTAATGACTCCTACCATTCTATTTGCTTTTTTGACTGCTGCGGCACACTGAGTGGATGTTTTCAGAGAACTATACACAGTGACTCCAAGATTTCTCTCTTGAGTAGTTGTAGCCAAATTAGTCCTCATCATCTTGTACGTATAGTTGGGATTATTTTTCCAATGGGCATTACTTTACCTTTATCAGCATGAACTTTCATTTGCCATTTTGTTGCCCAATCACCTAGTGTGGTGAGATCTTTTGAAAACATGATCCCATCGACAGGCTGTACCTTCCTGGTGGGCGCTGAGTTTAAAAGGAGAAATGTGGCCTTGTGCATCACGTGTCGTTTGTGCGGCACAGAGCTTCATTCATGGTGCGAGGTGACCTTCTGTGTGTCTAAACGCAGCTGCTGCAAAAGCACCCCCAGGACCTCGCACTGCTGTGAAGGACGGGAGCGTAACTGTCCCTGTAACTATATTGGCAGAGCTGTGGGCAGAGGAAGGGGGAGATTTCTGTGTGCTGGGTGGTCACGGCTTGAATTGACACTTCACTAATACTTATCAAACAGCCTAGACCACGTCCGATGAATGTCTGTGTGGTCCCCCCACCTGCTCCGACTCTGCCTTTGGAGCAGGCAGCAGAGGTGACTCCCAATAGGATGTGCCTGGAATCCGATTGTTTTCCACACACAGAAAGGGAGGGGCTGAGAGTAGGGACAGTTTGCCGTGTAGTGACCACAGGGGTCACCTCCTGCCCTGAGCCCCCACCCCCTGCCCTGAGCCCCAATGCCTACCTTGACTCCTGCACCCCCACCCTGCCCTGAGCCCCCACCCCGTGCCCTGAGCCCCAATGCCTACCTTGACTCCTGCACCCCCACCCTGCCCTGAGCCCCCACCCCCTGCCCTGAGCCCCAATGCCTACCTTGACTCCTGCACCCCCACCCTGCCCTGAGCCCCAATGCCTACCTTGACTCCTGCACCCCCCCTTCCCTGAGCCCCCACCCCCTGCCCTGAGCCCCAATGCCTACCTTGACTCCTGCACCCCCACCCTGCCCTGAGCCCCCACCCCCTGCCCTGAGCCCCAATGCCTACCTTGACTCCTGCACCCCCCTTCCCTGAGCCCCCACCCCCTGCCCTGAGCCCCAATGCCTACCTTGACTCCTGCACCCCCCCCTGCCCTGAGTACCGCTCACCTCCCAGGCTCCTGCTGTCACTTCTGCTCTCCCACCCTCTTCTGCCAGCCCCCAACACCTAACCTGATTTCTCCACCCCAGCCCCTTGCTCTGAGCTCCTCTTCGCCCCAAGCCCTCATTCCTGCCCCCCACTCTCTGTGCCCTGCCCTGATCCATTCTCCTCATCCCAATCCCTCACTCCAGCCCCCCCACTATCCCCCTGCCCTGAGCCCCTTATCGCCCCGAACCCTGACTCCTGCACCCCCAAAGCACCAGCATCCTGCCCTGACCCAATCCCACACTCCAGCCCCCCACGGCAACTCTCTGCCATGATTACTGCATCCTGGAAAAGGGGTGAGGGTCTCTGCTAATACATAGACGGGGCAGGCCAGAGCAGTACAGGAGACTGGTCCGATTGGGGTTCGGCCTGCCTCCATCTAAAGGACCCCCTCCCCCACCTACAGGGAGCATCTACAGACTCCAGGGCACCCTTTAAGGGCTCCGGGGCCGGGAGGGGGGCAGACGAGTTTCCCTGGTGGTGCCCAGAGTGGCCACCAGGGAAAGCTGGGGAGGGCTAGCCTCCCACTAGTTCGAATTAAGGGGCTACACAGCCCTTAATTCAAACTAGCTAATTCGAACTAGGCTTAGTCCTCGTAAAATGAGGTTTCCCTAGTTCAAATTAAGCGCTCAGCTAGTTCCAATTAAGTTCGAACTAGCGATTCGCGTGTGTAGTGCCTATCAAAGTTAATTCGAACTAACGTCTGTTAGTTCAAATTAACTTTGTAGTGTAGACATACCCTAAGTCCTAACCTGATGCCCTGCCGGCACTGGTTCTGGCCAGCCTTAACCTCGGTTCAGGGTCCACTCAGTGTGGACATGCTAGTTCGAATTAGCAAAACGCTAATTTGAACTAGTTTTTAGGTCTAGATGCACTGGTTCGAATTAGTGCTGTAGTGTAGACATACCCTGAAAGCCTCACGCTGTGAGAGGGCACAGGTCAGCGAGAGGGCTACACAGGGCCCGGTTCCAGGCTGCACCTGGGGAAAGTCCAACACGCCCGGCATATGTCCTCCCAGCGGGGGGTGTATGGTGGAGAACCCAACTGGTGCTCTAAGGAGGCCTGCAAGTGCTCTGAGTCCATCTCCCTCCTCCCATGGGCTCAGTTAGTGTCAGGGCATCTGGCCTCTGTCCAGCCTTGCCCAAGTCACATTGCCTCATGCCTCAGTTTACCACTGTGGTCACAGTGATGTCTTCATAGGGACTGTCCTTTGCTTTCTGTCACAGAGAGTATGACGGTTACTGATGAGAATTACTGAGCTCTGGCCTGTCAATGACATTCCCTTGTGCCTGCAGAAAGTGATCACAGGGCACCCGGACCTGGGGAGACCTAGGAATGCTCCCTAGTTTCCTTCCTAATCGACTATGATTGTTAAATACACAGAGCAGCCAATTTCTCCCTGACTCAGCCCAAAGCCCAGGAGTTCTCCTCCCTTTGGGAAGGGCCCTTAATGGCTGTTTACACCGAAAGCTGGAAAACGAGCACAGAAGCCCAGACGGGCTTTTCTCCAGCATATTCATCCAGATCCCTCTTCTCCCCCAGAGGCTGAAGGATCCTCCCGGGACGGCCCAGAGCTGGGTTATAACCAGTGCCCAGCCCTGTGCCGGCTCTCGGCGCCGGACGCTGCTGCAGACGCTGGGCTGAGAGAGGTGGGGACGCGGCTGCAGACGCTGGGCTGAGAGAGGTGCGGGACGCGGCTGCCTGAGGGGGGTTCCAGGGAAGACACATCCCTCTCAGCACTCACAGGTACCAGCTCTGGCCAAGGGCTCCCCTGCCCCACAGCCCCAGGGCAGCGTGGGTACAAGGTGCAGAGTTGGTCTGGGCCCTTTGCGGGCTTCAGAGCCACGAAACATCCCAGGCCCTGCCCCTGCTGGGGACGAGTTTGCTCCTTTATCACTGGCCAAAACGTTGCTCTTTGCTGTGTCCGCAGGACGATAGCACCAGGTCCAAGGGGGCTGCACGTCACTGGCACGGGGGACCCATCGGGATAAAAGCTCTTAGTGGATGTACAGTGTAAGGCCCAATGTTGCTGCCATGGCCCCTACTTTGAAAACTCCCCTGCAGTAAGGGCTGAGAAAAGCCCTTGGCAGGCAGCAGGGTGTGAATGCCCAGACCCCGCCCCTTCCCCTGCCTCCCAGGGCTCAGTGTTAGGGAGGCAGCGGAGATCTGACTTGTGTCTGCTCAGGGCAGGCAGGCGCGAGGACGCCTCGCTGGAGGAACCATGGCCACATTTCAAGGGCAGCAAGAGGCACTTCCCAGCTTCGTAGCTCGGCTGGCCGACCCGCCCTGCCCCAAACTCACAAACCCGATTCCAGCGGCCGAGCAGCTCCAGTGCGGGAAATCGCAGCACAAAGGCGAGTTGGGCCAAGGCGTCAGCTCCGGATGAGGAGCTCTGCCAAGGGAGCGTGTCAGACCCGTCACGCACGGCCGGGCCCAGCCCCCGTGGCAACAGCCCCACTGATCCCACTGAGATCTGAGCGCCAACACCGCACAGAGCCCCAGGCCAAGCAGGGTTTGCGAGGATCCATTTCCTGGACCAGTGTCACATTGGAGACGTCCCGTGGAATTGACTGTTCCCTTTCCCGCGAGTCGTGAGACCCAGGCAATGCAAACCCGGCTCTGCCTCCTGTGTCTACACTGGGCCACTTATTCTGGAAAAGCAGCTGCTTTTCTGGAATAAGCTGCGAGCTGTCTACACTGGCCCCTTGAATTTCTGGAAAAGCAGTGACGATTTACTGTAAGAAATCAGCTGCTTTTCCGGAAAAACTATGCTGCTCCCGCTCGGGCAAAAGTCCTTTTTCCGGAAAACTGTTCCGGAAAAGGGCCAGTGTAGGCAGCACAGTAGTCTTTTCCGCAAAAAAGCCCCAATTGCGAAAATGACGATGGGGGCTTTTTTCCGGAAAAGCGCGTCTACATTGGCCATGGACGCTTTCCAGAAAAGCATCCTGCCAATGTAGACGCTCTTTTTCCGGAAATACTTATAACGGAAAACTGTTCCATTTTAAGCATTTCCGGAAAAAGGTGCCAGTGTAGACGTAGCCGTAGGGTTTAAGAGTCTCCGCCTGTTCTTACAGTTTCACCTTCTAAGTCTGCGCTGCTGCCGTATGAAGCCCAGCCCCTTGTCCTGCACGCTGGGGCAGGAGAGAACTTCCCCGTCTTTCTGGTGACAGAATGACTTTTCTCCTACTTCCATGGCAGCTTTTCATAGAGTTGCAGTCGGCTCCCATGTCCCCTCAACCTCCTCCCTCCCAAATTAACCAAAACCTCCTGCCTCAGCTTCCTCAGAGGGCTTGGAACCCACCTGCCTGTGGATCCTTTCCAGTTTCTCTGCATCCTCCCTATAGAGCCGTGAGCCAAATTCAACTCAGAGCCCCCCTGAGGTCTAGCCCACGCCGAGTAGAGCATGTGACGACTCCCCCCAAATGCTCTCTGAAATTGACTCCCGAATGCCAACATGCATCACTTGAAGATACTTTGGACAAAACCCCTCATGTAACCTGTCAATTTTCCTGTCTCAGTTGGCTGGATCTGCACAGATTATGGTGGTAAATGTGACTCTCCTCTGTGTACAGTTAGAGAGATGCAGGGTAGAACAGTGTATGGTTTCAAATATGTCCCTCGACATCTGTAAACAGCCTCTTTTGTCCTTTAAGTCTTAACAGTGGTTGGTCTTAGGAAGTCATGTGAAACTGGTAGGGTCTGACCAGTAAGGGTATGTCTACACTACCCTCCTAATTCGAACTAGGAGGGTAATGTAGGCATACCGCACTTGAAAATGAAGCCCGGAATTTGAATTTCCCGGGATTCATTTGCATGAAGCCGGCCAGCGCCATTTTTAAATGCTGGCAGTTCGAACCCCGTGCCGCGCGGCTACACGTGGCACGGAGTAGCTAGTTCGGATTAGGCTTCCATGAGGAGTACAGCTAGTTCGGATTAGGAAGCCTAATCCGAACTAGCTACTCCGTGCCACGTGTAGCTGCGTGGCACGGGGTTCGAACTGCCAGCATTTAAAAATGGCGCTGGCCGGCTTCATGCAAATGAATCCCGGGAAATTCAAATTCCGGGCTTCATTTTCAAGTGCGGTATGCCTACATTACCCTCCTAGTTCGAATTAGGAGGGTAGTGTAGACATACCCTAACTTCCCATGGAAGGGCGGGATAATCTACAGACCCCAGACTAGTAAGGTCTGACCAGTAACTTCCCATGGAAGGGCGGGATAGTCTACAGACCCCAAACTGGTAGGGTCTGACCAGTAACTTCCCATGGAAGGGCAGGATGGTCTACAGACCCCAAACTAGTAAGGTCTGACCAGTAACTTCCCATGGAAGGGCGGGATAGTCTACAGACCCCAAACTAGTAAGGTCTGACCAGTAACTTCCCATGGAAGGGCGGGATAATCTACAGACCCCAAACTGGTCGGGTCTGACCAGTAACGTCCCATGGAAGGGCAGGATAGTCTACAGACCCCAAACTAGTAAGGTCTGACCAGTAACGTCCCATGGAAGGGCGGGATAGTCTACAGACCCCAAACTAGTAAGGTCTGACCAGTAACGTCCCATGGAAGGGCGGGATAGTCTACAGACCCCAAACTAGTAAGGTCTGACCAGTAACGTCCCATGGAAGGGCGGGATAGTCTACAGACCCCAAACTAGTAAGGTCTGACCAGTAACGTCCCATGGAAGGGCGGGATAATCTACAGGACAAGGGGAAAGCAGTAGTTGCTTCGCCTTTGGCTGGTGTGGCCCTCCTCAGAGGAGAGTTAAAGACCGCAGAGAGAGAAGGAAGTCCCTTCTTTGGAGGCTTGGCTGGAACGAGAGCCGTTTCCAGATGGGTTCATGATAAGGGGTAGATCAAGTTCTGCCTATTTTGTTATTTTAAATTTGTAACCTACTTTGCTCTGCCCGCTTTTGCTGGCATCCTTTTAAATCCTACTGCTTGTGCTAAGTGCAATACCTTTTACTTTGCATCAGGGGGCTTGCCTGAATAATTCATTGGGGGGCTGACCCCCTTTGGGGAGGGGTATCCCTGGAAACTTGGCCCAAAATTGCACTTTCCTCGCACCCGAAGAGGGTCAGTATCTGTATCTCGTTTTGGAGCGGGGGGTGGTGGTGGTGGTGGAAGGGAGTGATCTCAGCTCTGTGCCTTGGACGGAGGAGACCAGGAGATCTGACCCAGCAGGACAGGGTGGTGGGAAGCCGCAGCGAGTGGGAGGTGAGTGTTAGGGTGTCAGCACACCAGGAAGCACCCCAAGGGGCCTTCTGTGACTGCCCCCCATCACAGAGCGGTGTTACCTACCACGACCTGCAAACTCCCACAACCTAACATCCTTGAATACCTTCTGACAATAGAATAAGAAGCAAGGGGTAGCAAGGGTGGTTTAGGTTGGACATCAGGAAAAACTTCCTACCTGTCAGGGTGGTAGACACTGGAATAAATTGCCTGGGGAGGTTGTGGAATCTCCATCACTGGTGATTTTCAAGGGCAGGTTGGACAGACGCCTGTCAAGGCTGGGGTAGATAATATTTAGCTCTGCAATGAGTGTAGAGGACCGGACTAGATGACCGCTCAAGGACTCTCCCACTCCTGTGATTCTATGGTTTGACTTTTTTGCAACAGCTGAGAGATGTAGCGTGAGGTCAACATGCACATTTCTCCATTGGCCCAGCCTCCATCTGTCTGGGACCTGGATTGCCGGCTCTGAGAGGGGACCCCTGCTGTCTCGGTGAGCAACGTCTGCGCTGAAGTACGAAAGCAGAGCCTCTGTAGCCTCTGATGTGTCGCCAAGCCCTCCCACTGATCTGCCAGAAAAGCATCCAGTCTGGGTCTGAAGCTGTGGGGAGTTGGAGAATCTGCCAGCTCCCTTCACAGGTTGTCCCAAGGGTCGATCACCTCCATGTTGAACGTTCGGGCCTCATTTCCAGATGTAATGTGTCTGGCTTCAACCTCACCAGGACGTGCCCTGCCTTTCCCTACTAGACTAGAGATCGTTATTACAGTCTGGCCCTCCCCAGTCCCATGTGAGGGAGGTTGCTGGACCAGGCGAGGTTAATTTGCAACCCTCTGCTGATGGGTTCTGGGCTTTCCTGGGTTCCATCAGCCAACCCAGCCAGGCTGCTCTCTGGGCTTCGCACCCCCACCCAGCACCACTGCCGGCCCTGGCCCCCGTCCGGCTCCCTCATGGACACCGGGCTCCACAACTGGGATGGGTTCCACTGCTGCTCTGGCCCTGGCTGCAGGCTCTGCTCCCCGGGCTGCTACAGCTGCCGGTCCGACCCCGGGTGCCAGGCTTCCGGCTCCTCTGCAAGACGCCAGCCCCCTTGTCCCACTCCCAGCCACTGGACCCCAGACCAGAGCTGTCAGGGCCAGGCGCTCTCTGGGGCCTGACTCTCCTCTGTACAGTTCTCCCTTCCTTACTGCCTCTCCCAGCTACTCAGCCCCGGACTTTTCCCTCTGCCCTCATGGAGGAACTACCCCATTCCCAGAACTTGTCTTGGAAACCCCCTTTCAGTCCACTCCATCCCCTCTGGAGACCTGGTAACCAGACAGCGCCCCTGCCCAGAGCAGGTGATTCACCCCCTTCCTCAGGCACCCAGACATCACTGTGAGTCGGGCGCTGTTCAAAGGCGCAGGTGTTGCTGTTGAGCTTCTGTGCGTGGTGTTCGGGTCTTTCTCCTGAGGTGAGGTCTAGTCTGGATGTTTCTCCCAGCACACGTCTTCTCCACAGCTTTGGGGTTTCCTCTCAGATTTCAAGCAGCTTGGTGAATGGGAAAGTCGCTGCCACGTGGGCCGCCTGGCCTGGGCTGCAGGAAAGTGGTCGGTGTTCACCCAATAGATTGGGAGCTTCCCCACATCACACCATGGCATGTCATTGACACGGGGGGCACGGTGGGGTGTGGAATTGGCATTAGCAGGGTCAGTGTTTCCTAATTCATTTCTCTGATTAATGCACAAGCCATTGGTCACAGCGTGAGGCACGAGCAACCTGCTTCGGTCAGAGAACAGCCTGCGCTCAGTCATGTCGTGTCTCACATGAACGTTGTCTCTCCATCCAGGCATTGGGTCTGTGACCATCTCCCTGCACCCTTGGCACATGGTATAACTCAGGGATCGCACGGCACATGCTGAAGTCCCCGTTCTGCCTCCGAGTTGGACACCTTCTCCTCTACTCCATGCCAGATTCCAACACAACCCACTTCACCGGCAACCCCTCCACCTTCATCCTGCAGGGCATCCCTGGCCTGGAGGCTGCCCATGTCTGGATCGCCATCCCCTTCTGCGTCATGTACGCCATAGCCATCTTGGGGAACGTCGCCATCCTCTTCATCGTCAAGAAGGAGCCAACACTCCATGAGCCCATGTACTATTTCCTCTGCATGCTGGCTGTAGCTGACCTGATCCTGTGTACATCCACCGTTCCCAAAATGCTGAGCCTCTTCTGGTTCAATTCCAGGGAGATCGATTTCAATGCTTGTCTCACCCAAATGTACTTCATTACTTGCTTCTCTAGCATGGAGTCTGGGATCTTCGTGGCCATGGCCTATGATCGCTATGTGGCCATCTGTGATCCCCTGAGACATTCCACCATCTTGACGAACACAGTAGTGGCCAAGATTGGCCTGGCTGTGGTGCTGCGTGGTACCATAGTCTCACTGCCCTACCCCTTGCTGGCGAGGCAGTGGCCGTATTGCAGAACCAACCTCGTCCCTGAGCCAGTCTGCGCTCACATCGCCGTGGTGAAACTGGCCTGTGCTGACACCAGCATCAGTAGCTACTACGGCCTCTTTGGGTTTTTTGGTGTGTTGGGTTTGGATGTGATTTTCATTGCCATGTCCTACACCCAGATCCTCAGGGCCATCTTCCGCCTCCCTACCAAGGATGCCCAGCTTAAAACGTTTTGGACCTGCAGCTCCCATCTCTGTGTGATCATTATCTTTTACATCCCGGGCCTCTCCTCCTCCCTCACCAGCCGATTTGCACAGAACGTGCCCAAGTACTTCCAGCCTCTTATTGGCAAGATGTACCTGCTTGTCCCCCCCATGCTACACCCCATCATCTATGGGGTGCGGACCAAACAGATCCGGGAGAGCCTGCTCCGCCTCTTTACTCCTAAAGGGCCCTAACATTTTCTCCTAGGGCCCTGGCTCTCAAACAGCTCTGTGCTGAGCTGGCTGATAACAGGGTGCTGGGCCCCTTTCCCTGAACCACTTACTGGGGAGGCAAAAAGACATTTCCCCCAGACCCCACTTATTTTTCTAAGCCCCTCCCTCCATTCCACCTAGTCCAATGGGGCCCAGCCCCCATCTCCATTGCTTCCACCATCACTCTGCCCTTGTCCCTGCCTTTTATGCATCCCCCTCCCCCATCGTTCTATGGACCTTCTCACTCTGTTCAGCCGTAGCCGCAGCCATGGTGGCACAACCCGCAGCCCTAAATTCACCAGCAGAACAGGCTACACAGTCAGCGTACCCTCTGATTCCCCCCCCCCCGACCCGCCATAGATATATATTTAGTTACCATGGGGACAATTTCTCCAGACAGGGCAGGTTGGGTGCTTCAGACTTAGCTGCCCAAACCATTCCATTTACGCATGAGGGAGCAATCATGTTTTTAAAGGCTCAGTGCTGTCAAAGAAAATGTCGGCCCTGGGAGATCAAAGCCCGACAGAGCACATGTGTGTGCCTAGCAGGGCGTCTGAAGAAGTGAGAGTAGCAACCATAACACAAATCATTTCTGAGCCCTGCCCCTTCTCCTGCACTCTTCAGAGAAGGGGCATGTGGATGGGGGAAGAGGGGAGGAGAGAGACACCCTGAAATCAGCCTCCCCCACACACAGAGAAAAGGAAAGTCCTGGGAACAGCTGGCTGGGGGTACAAGGCAGAAAGGCAGGAGCAGGGTGGCAGAGTGGGGAGGATCGCTGGGAGAGAAGTTGTCAGATGTGTCTGTGCTGCTGTGTCACTGCAGGCGACCGCTTCCAAACGAGGGGTGTCGGAGATTGGTCACTTTGTGTGTCTGATGTTCATACGCTGAGGATGTGTCTAAACTACATGGCTCTGTCGATGTAGCCATGTAGATTAGTCAGGACGGCAAAGAGAAATGAAGCCGTGACTTAAATAATCGTGGCTTCATTTATGTAAAAATGGCCGCCACGCTGTGCCAATGAGCTGATTGTCGGCACAGTGTGGCAGTCTAGATGGGGATCTACCGACCCCAGAACCCTTCATCGGCAGATCCTGTTGGCCTCATTTCAGCAGATCAGCACAGTGCGGCGGCCATTTATATTTAAATGAAGCCATGATTATTTAAATTACAGCTTCATTTCCCTTCTTCGTGTAAACTAATGTGCATGGCTCCGTCGACAGAGCCATGTAGTTTAGATGTACCCCGAGGGTCTCCAGTGACCCTTTCGGTATGAATCCCTGCTTTCCAGTCACTAAAGTAAACTATAGTAAAGAATAAAATTGTCAGACACATGGATGAATATAATTTGTTGGGGGAAAGTCAACACGGTTTCTGTGAAGGGAAATCATGCCTTACTAATCTATTAGGGTATGTCTACACAGCAAAGTTATTTCAAAATAACTTTACTAGCATCTACACAGCCAAACTGCTATTTCGAAATTACTTTGAAACAGCAGAGAACTTATTTCAAATTTGGTAAACCTCATTCCACGAGGAATAAGGCCAAATTCAAAATAGCTATTTCAAAAAAAGTGCTTGTAGACACTTATTTCGAAATAGGGGGCTTCTAGCCTTCCAAGGGTGCCCCGGTGGCCACTCCAGCCTCAACCAAGAACACTCCTCTCTTCCCCCCCCCTCCCTGGAGCCCTTAAAGAGGTTGACTCTGGCTACAGTGCCTGTGCCAACTTCAAGCCTTCCAGCCCAGAGCCGCATTCACTGCCCCTGACCCAGTGGCCCCAGAACATGAGCCAGCAAGCCACTGGCAGCCAGCCCTCCACTACTCCCCAGGAGCAGTCTGCCAGCTCCCAGGAGCCTGCCAGGGCCCAGAGAAGGTGGGCGCCTTCCTGGTCTAGGACAGAGATCATGGACCTTATTCAAGTTTGGGGGGGGGATGCCCCCAACGACCATGATCTCTGCACTAGTAGAGGAACATGTTTATCTATGGCAGGATAGCTGCCAGCCTGGCCACCAAAGGCCACAGGTGAACCCAGGAGCAGGTTCTCATGAAAATCAAGTTGGTCCAGTGAGACCCCCAACCCTGAGCTTCCCCTCCCACTTGCTTCCCCCTTCCAGCTCCCTCCTCCCAGGTTTCCACCTCCCCTCTCCCACCCTCTCTTCTCCCCTCTCCCGCCTCCTTTCCCCAGTCTCACCAGAGTTTCCCCCCACCCCTCCTGTTTTGTTAAATAAAGAGAGTTTGTGTTCATGAAAATACGTGTATTTTATTTGTCATCAGGAAGGGGGGTTAGGGAGGGGTAAGTGGAAGGACGTGAGGGAGGAATGAGGCACAAGCCCCCAGAGGGGCAGACCAGGGAGGCTCTTAGTGCTCCTCAGGGTGGAAGCTCTCCCGCAGGGCCTCCTGGATACTGACAGCCCCCCAATGGACGTCCCGGATGGCAGCCTGCAGAAAGTGCAGCCAGGCTCACAGCAATGCATCCAAGAGAAGCACCAGAGAGCCCAGGGGCAGCTCTGGCTCCATGGTGCAGAGTGCTGTGGTGTCCTGAGTGAGGGCAATCAGAGCACACAGAGACAAAATTCTTTGCTGTCCCTCATCGAGGTGGGCAAGCAAACAGGGAAAGCTGAGAATGGGCTTTCCGGGGGAGGTCCCTTTAAGCACAGGCCTCAGATAGCCTCAGGCAGGAGCCACACAAAGTAACTCCTGACCTGATGCCCTGCCGGACCTGGCTCCGGCCGGCCTTAAATGCGATTCAGCGTCCACTCAGTGTGGACGCGCTATTTTGAAATAAATAGCAAAATGCATTTTGTTTGTAGACGCCAAATAAGCTATTTCGAAATAACTATTTTGAAATAAGACATTTCAAAATAACACTGTACTGTAGACATACCCTTAGAGTTCTTTGAGGGGGGTCAACAAACATGTGGACAAGGGGGATCCAGTGGAAATGGTGTACTTAGATTTTCAGAAAGCCTTTGACAAAGTCCCTCACCAGAGGCTCTTAGGTAAAGTAAGTTGTCATGGGATAAGAAGGAAGATCCTTTCGTGGATTGGTAACTGGTTAAAAGACAGGAAACCAAGGATAGGAATAAATGGTCAGTTTTCCAAGTGGAGAGAGGTAACTAGTGGAGTCCCCCAAGGGTCTGTCCGGTGACCAATCCTATTCAACTTATTTATAAATGATCTGGAGAAAGGGGTAAGCGGTGAGGTGGCAAAATTTGCAGATGATACCAAACTGCTCAAGATAATTAAGACCAAAGCAGACTGTGAAGAGCTTCAAAAAGTTGTCACCAAATTAAGTGACTGGGCAATAAAATGGTAAATGAAATTTAATGTTGATGTAGTCTCCTTACTAAAGGTGCCTCTGATTTTTTCTGGGAAGATCCTGTGTGCTACAATCTAGCCCTAGAAACTACAACTCCCATGAGCCCTTGAGGCATCCAGGGGAAGTAGGGCTCATCTGGGCATGTTGAGGGAGGGGCTGGGCAGTCTGGGGCTCTCCATTTTTTGGGAGAGGGGAGCCATGCTGCTGTGGAGGAGCCTTATCCAGTCCAGAATCTGTGGTGTTGCAGCTACAGCACAGGACTGAGAGCCTGCGGGGCTTGGATCTAGCAGGCTGCTTCAAAGGCTGCTGATTGCCCTAGAGGGGAGAGACTCTGGCTGCACCTGTGGCTGTGAAGAGCTACACACACCAGCACACAGGAGGAGGCTGTAAGTAAATGGACTTTTTGGGAAGGTGCTGCCTGGGACAGATCTCAGAGATAGAGACTGACTGTGGGTCCAAAGAGAGGCAGAGTGTCCAGCCCAGGGAACCAGAGATGCTGGCAGTTGGTGGAGCCTGCTCCAGTGGCAGAGGGAGTTTGCAGCTGGCCACACAGCTTGGACTAACACACACACGAGCAGCACAGGGCTGTCTCCACTCCAGCTGCAGATCTTCAAGCGTGCCCATGCAAGTGTCTGGGACTCTGAGTCCAGAGGAGTGCACACTCTGGGGTGGGATACATGGTGGCAGAGCAAATGCCAGAGATAAGTTCCTATTACTTCTGTGTACTTTGTTATTTGATGTTATTCACTGTTAACCCGTTAAACCCTGTTTCTTTAAGTTGTTAAGTAAAGGTGTTTTCATTCTAAAATGTAATCAATTAGATGTATATTATTTATAATTGTTGTCCTGGAGTTAGATCCAGATTATTGCTGGGCTACGTTTATTCCTGGAGGCTCCCAAGGCACACCATTAAGTGTGTACAGGGCCAGCGAAGTGGAGGCACCGCCATTGTAAATTCTTTATGAGCAAGGGACTGCAGCAAGGGGGTGCATAGGGAATCCCCAACTAAGCAACATAACAACTGGGGTTCTCAGGATCTCCTTTGATGTTAAACACATCAGGCTCCCAGGCACACCTGTGAGTGTGACCCTGCCCCCGAGTAACCTGGGAAGGAAAAAAGGGGTTACAGTGATAATGCCCATTAGAAAAAATAATCCCAACTCTATCTGTAAAGTGATGGGGATTAAATTAGCTGTTACCACTCAAGAGAGATCTTGGAGTCAGTGTGGAGAGTTCTCTGAAAACACCCACTCAGGTTAGGTCTAGACTGAATCCCTCTGTTGACAGAGAGATGTAGATTAGGCACATTGAAGTTGCTAATGAAGCCGGGATTTAAATATCCTGTGCCTCATTAGCATAAATATGGCCACCTCTTTTTTCAAAACGGAGTTTTTTTGAAGAAAAAAAAAGCAGTCTAGACGCGGATCTGTCGAAAATAAAGCCTTTTTCAATAGATCCTGTATTTCTCAAACAATGAGGTTTACAGGATCTGTTGAAAAAAGCTTTATTGTCAACAGATCCGCATCTAGACTGACTTTTTTTTTCAAAAAAACTCCATTTTGAAAAAAAGCGATGGCCATGTTTATGCTAATGAGGCGCAGGATATTTAAATCCTGGCTTCCTTAGCAATTTTGATGTGCCTAATCTATATCTCTTTGTCTACAGAGAGGTGTAGTCTAGACACCCTCAGGGTGCAGCAGCAGTCAAAAAAGCAAATAGAATGTTAGGAATCATTAAAAAAGGGATAGAGAACAAGACAGAGAATATCTTCTTGCCTCTATATAAATCCATGGGACGCCCACGTCTTGAATCCTGTGTACAGATGGGGTCACCGCATCTCAGAAAAGATATAGTGGCATGGGAAAAGGTTCAAAAAAGTGCAACAAAAATGATGAGGGGTTTGGAGAGGCTGCCCCATGAGGAGAGATGAAAAAGACTTGGACTTTTCCTCTTTGAGAAAAACAGACTAAGGGCTGACATGATACAAGCTTATAAAACCATGATGGGTATGGAGAAACTGAATAAGTAAAAGCTATTTACTTGTTCCCGCAATATAAGAACTAGGGGTCACCAAATGAAATGAATAGGTCGCAGGTTTAAAACAAACAAAAGGAAGTTTTTCTTCACTCAGCGCACAGTCAACCTGTGGAACTCCTTGCCAGAGGACGTGGTGAAGACCACGACTAGAGCAGAGAGATTCATGGAGGTTAGGTCCATCAATGACTATTAGGCAGGTTGGGGAGGAATGGTGTCCCTAACCTCTGTTTGTCAGAGGCTGGAAATGGGTAACGAGAGGGATCACTTGATGATTCCCTGTTCTGTTCACTCCCTTTGGAGCACCTGGCATTGGCCACTGGCAGCAGATAGGACACTGAGCTAAATGGACCGTTGGTCTGATCCAGTGTGGCCGTTCTTATGTTCTAATGTATTGACTGCTGCTGCCCATTCAATGGATGTGCTCAGAGAACTATCCACAATGGCACTAAGAGGTCTATGGGAGGCAGTAACAGCTAATTTAGAGCGGAGACCCTCTGAGCTGTGCGGCCATGTCCCATACCCAGATCCTCAGGGCCATCTTCTGCCCTCCTACCAAGGACACCTGGCTCAAGCCTTTTGGGAACTGCAGCTCCCACCTCCAAGCCCTCTCAGCCTTCTACGTCCCCAGTCTCTTCTTCATCGGGGAAAATGGGCAGAGAGAGACACCCTGACATCAGCTCCCTCCACCCCAGCACAGAGCGCAGGAAGGTCCGGGGAACAGCTGGCGGGGGTCCAAGGCAGAGTCAGAAGCAGGGTGAGGTGGTGGGAGGGGCCCTCCGATGCGCGTTGTCAGATGTGTCTGTGCGCGGCTGCACCCCTGTGCACTTCCCGATCCCAGCGAGGGGTATGGAGACTGGCCAGTCGTGTCTCTGATGTTCAGACGCTGACGGGCTCCAGCACCCCGCCACCAGCCAGCTCAGCACGGAGCTCAGTCTGAGAGCCAGGGCTCCAGGAGAAATTCTAGGGCCCTGTATGTGAAGAGCAGGAGCAGCCTCTCCCGGGTCCATTTAGTCCACACCCCGTAGACGATGGGGCTGATTGTGGGGGCGGGGGGGCAGCAAGAGGAATATTTTGACGATAAGAATGCGGAAATACAGGGGCATGTTCTGGCCAAACACGAGATCCATGTGCCCCTTCTCTGCAGAGTGTGGGAGGAATCCTGGAGCCCCAGGGCTGGAAGAGACCTCAGGAGTCATCGAGTCAAGCCCCCTGCCCAAAGCAGGACCAACCCAACTCAATCAGCCCAGCCAGGGCTTGGTCAAGCTGGGACTTTGAAACCTCTAGGGATGGAGATTCCACCCCCTCCCTAGGGAACCCATCCCAGCACTTCCCACCCGCCTAGGGAAATCGTTTTTCCTAATATCCAACCTAGTCCTCCCGCCCCCCCCCCCACCGCCACATGAGACCGTTGCTCCTCGTTCTGTCACCTGCCAGAGGGGCAGGGCTCAGACGTGCAATTCAGCTGCTTGCAGATGCTGTGGTCTGAGGGAGCCTTCCGACTGGTGAGCGCCCCGTGCACCAGAGCGCATGGTCCCCAGAACTCACCACTGCCTGTCGCACACACTCACCATCTGTGTGTGTTTCTCTCTGTCTCACAGACACAGGGAGTACGTCTAGACTACAGGGTTCTGTCGACAGAAGTTTTGTCGACAGATACTGTTGACAAAGAGCGTCTAGACTACAGCCAGTTCTGTTGACAACGCAAGCCGCTTTGTCGACGTGACAGTGTGGATGCAAAGGACAGTGCAGATGCAATAACTCCTTCTGTCGACAGAATTCTGTCAACAAAAGGCGTTATTCCTTGTAGAATGAGGTTTACATACGTCGACAAAACTGCTGAGTTTTGTCGACATTATGTCGACATAACTCAAAGGCAATGTGGACACAGATATAGTTTTGTCAACAAAAGTCCACTTTTGTCGACAAAACCCTGTAGTCTAGACACACCCAGGGACTCACACGCTGTCAGGCTCACATATGCACACACCAGCACCCACCCACAGTCTGTCTCACACGCACACACACTACCTCTCTCACATTCGGCTCCCAGCACACACCTGGGTGAGGGTTCCTGCCCTCACCTCGCCACGTGTCCTGCCTGGCACGCACCTGCTCTGTCGGGCTTGGCTCTCCAAGGCCTGTGACTTTAGTTCTTCAGAGCATTTCAAAATGGAACTTCTCTCTCGTGCGTCAGTGGAATGCTGTGGGCAGTGCGTTGAAAATACCCAACCTGTGCTGGTGCACATCCGCACATTACCTGGCTAGCACGGCACCTAACAAAATCCATTCTGCACACAAAGGGGAAACTACAGACTCAGAGGGGATGTTGACTGTGTAGCCTGTTGTGCTAGTGAATTTGAGGCTGGAGGCTGCACCACCATGGCTTTGTCTGCGGCTGAACAGAGCGAAAGGCGTCTCTGTTGCTCCCTTCCCATGGAGAGTCCCAAGGGTAGGGCCCACGCAGCCATTCTTCAGGACACGGTCTGGTCTGGTGGATGTTTTATTGAGGTTACAGTTAGAGTGATGATCACACATTCAGGTAGAACAGCAACACACAACTCTGGCCGGTGACATACATTTACACACCCCTCCGTAACAACAGCGGTGGGCTCTGAGTGGCAGTGTGCCCTCTCATGCTTTCAATCTACATTTTCTTCTGTGTGCGAGGCATGCACGGAGGTGCACCACCAATAGACACACGTGTTGGCAGATGTGGGTGCTGTGATCGCCCTGCTAATCAGCTAGATTGCACTGGAGTCTCCCCTGCGCTTGCAGGATGCCCAGGACTTGTGGCTTGTATGTCAGGACAGGGATGGTTCCTGCAGGATTCTCCCCGAGTAAGGTCAGTTCCTCCCGTCTGGGCTCCCCATTCACACGCTGAGCACCTCTGCCCCTATGCGCCCCGCGGGTCCATAGCGATGTCGGCTCTTTGCCCTGATTGCTCCTCTGTGCCCCCGGGAGCCTCAGGAACCTCACTGTTCTGTGCACTGATGAGGTTCTCTGGGTTCCCCTTGGCGCACAACCCACATGCTGTGACTGAGACCCGTGCTGAGACGTGCGCTTGTGCACAGCTGTTATGATCCAGCCTTGACCCGGGGCAACGTGGCACAATATTAGCATGTGGCCTGGCTATTCCCCAGGCTGTGAGCGCTGGCTTGTCCCCTTGGAACTCTTTTCTTATGCCTGTATATTTATATCTGCCTCTAGAATTTACACTACATGCATCTAACAAAGTGGGTCTTTGCCCACGAACGCTCATGCTCCAATACATCTGTAAGTCTATAAGGTGCCAAAGGACTTTTCGTTGTTCTTGCAGATTCAGACTAACACGGCCACCCCTCTGATACCTCTCTCCACAGGCTCTGGAGCCACTTTGGGATGGGACCAGAACCCCATAGAGCATTGAGGGTTCACTTCCTGCATGTCCTCCGGCCAGAGCCTGTTTCTGCTACAGCCATAGCCCTGTCCCCAGACCTCCTGCAGTCCTGAGGCAACCCATCTCCTGCCCCAGCGTCTTCTGGCTCCTCTGGTCTCCGTGTGTTGCACAAGTTAGCCCAACCCCTCCTCATCCTGCACCCTCTGCTGGGAGGGCTCCTTCCTTGCCATGTCCGCTCTGTGCTGAGATGCTGCAGAAAGATGGTTCTATCTACAGGGCCACTGAAAGGTCCTTCAATGACAAGTGAGATCATCAGGTTTCCACGCATCTAGGCCTTTTCTGGTCAGGCTGTTCTGGCCACTGTGTCCTGCCAGATTCTGTGCCCAAGGCCTTGGATTTGTGTTTCAATCTGTATCTTGAAGGGGATCTGTTCTGTATGGCTCCTGCAAGGCAGCAGGGAGGCAGCGAGTCATAAAACCCGAAACTGACCCTGTTCCGCCAGGGCCACCTTCTTCCTTCAGGGAGCCCAGTGGGGGCAGGGCTGGAGGTGGAGAAGGTCCGTGGAATGATGGGTGAGAAGGGTATAAAAGGCAGGGACAAGGCCAGGGTGATGGTGGAGGCATTGAGAGGGGCGGCTGGGTTCCACTAGAGTAGGTGGGATACGGGGAGGGGCTTGGAGAAATAAGTGGGGTCTGGGGAAAATGTCTTTTTGCTTCCCCAGTTTGTGTTTCAGGGAAAGGGGCCCAGTTACCCGTCACCAGCCAGCTCTGCATGAAGCTCAGTCTCACAGCCAGGGCCCTAGGAGAAAATGCTAGTTCCCTTTAGGGGTAAAGAGCCGGAGCAGGCGCTCCCAGATCTGTTTGGTCCGCACCCCATAGATGATGGGATTTATCATGGGGGTGACAAAAAGGTACATCTTGCCGATAAGAACATAGAAGTATGGGGGCACGTTCTGTGCAAACCGGCTGGTGAGGGAGGAGGAGAAACCAGGGATGTAAAAGATAATGATCACACAGAGGTGGGAGCCACAGGTCCCAAAAGTCTTGAGCCGGGCGTCCTTGGTGGGGAGGCGGAAGATGGCCCTGAGGATCTGGGTGTAGGACATGGCAATGAAAATCACATCCAGACCATTTACACAGAAAAACCCAAAGAGGCCGTAGGAGCTACTGACACTGGTGTCAGCACAGGCCAGCTTCACCACGGCGATGTGTGCGCAGACCGGCTCAGGGATGAGGTTTGTTCTGCAATACGGCCACTGCCTCGCCAGCAAGGGGTAGGGCAGTGAGACTATAGTACCACGCAGCACCACAGCCAGGGCAATCCTGGCCACTACTGTGTTCGTCAAGATGGTGGAATGTCTCAGGGGATGGCAAATGGCCACGTAGCGATCGAAAGCCATGGCCACCAAAATCCCAGACTCGATTCCTGAGAAACAGATAATGAAGAACATCTGGGTTAGGCAGGCTCTGAAATCGATCTCCCTGGAATTGAACCAGAAGAGGCTCAACATTTTGGGCATGGTGCATGTAGACAGGACCAGGTCGGCAAGAGCCAGCATGCAGAGGAAATAGTACATGGGCTCGTGGAGTGTTGGCTCCTTCTTGACGACGAAGAGGATGGCGACGTTCCCCAAGATGGCTATGGCATACATGATGCAGAAGGGGATGGCGATCCAGACATGGGCAGCCTCCAGGCCAGGGATGCCCTGCAGGATGAAGGTGGAGGGGTTGCCGGTGAAGTGGGTTGTGTTGGAGTCTGGCATGGAGTAGAGGAGAAGGTGTCCAACTCGGAGGCAGAACGGGGACTTCAGCATGTGCCGTGCGATCCCTGAGTTATACCATGTGCCGAGGGTGCAGGGAGATGGTCACAGACCCAATGCCTGGATGGAGAGACAACGTTCATGTGAGACACGACATGACTGAGCGCAGGCTGTTCTCAGGCCGAAGCAGGTTGCTCATACCTCACGCCGTGACCAATGGCTTGTGCATTAATCAGAGAAATGAATTAGGAAACACTGACCCTGCTAATGCCAATTCCACACCCCACGGTGCCCCCCGTGTCAATGACATGCCATGGTGTGATGTGGGGAAGCTCCCAATCTATTGGGTGAACACCGGCCACCTTCCTGCAGCCCAGGCCAGGCGGCCCACGTGGCAGCGACTTTCCCATTCACCAAGCTGCTTGAAATCTGAGAGGAAACCCCAAAGCTGTGGGGAAGACGTGTGCTGGGAGAAACATCCAGACTAGACCTCATCTCAGGAGAAAGACCCGAGCACCACGCACAGAAGCTCAACAGCAGCGCCTGCGCCTCCGCACAGCGCCCGACCCACAGCGATGTCTGGATGCCTGAGGAAGGGGGCAGAGAATCACCTGCTCTGGGCAGAGGCGCTGTCTGTTTTCCATGTCTCCAGAGGGGACAGAGCAGACTGAAAGGGGGTTTCCAAGACAAGTTCTGGGAATGGGGTGACTCCTCCATGAGGGCAGAGGGAAAAGTCCGGGGCTGTGTAGCTGGGAGAGGCAGTAAGGAAGGGAGAACCGTACAGAGGAGAGTCAGGCCCCGGAGAGCGCCTGGCCCTGACAGCCCTGGTGTGGGGTCTGGTGGCTGGGAGTGGGACGGCGGGCTGGCATCTTGCAGAAGAGCCGGAAGCCTGGCACCCGGGGTTGGACCGACAGCTGTAGCAGCCTGGGGAGCAGAGCCTGCAGCCAGGGCCAGAGCAGCAGTGGTACTCAGCTGGGCTATGGAGCCTGGTGTCTATGAAGGAGCCAGACGGGCACCAGGGGCAGCACTGTAGCTGGGTGGAGGTGCGAAGCCCGGAGAGCAACCTGGCTGGGTTGGCTGATGGAGCCTGGGAGAGCCCAGCGTCCGTCAGCAGAGGGTTGCAAATTAACCTCGCTTGGTCCAGTGACCTCCCTCACATGGGACTGGGAAGGCCCCGAGGGTGCCGGCCTGGGGAGGGCCGAGCTGTAATAATTCTTGTAATCTGGTGGGAAAAGGCAGGACACGCCCTAGTGAGGTTGAAACCAGGCAAATTACAACCGGAAATGAGGCCCGAATTTTGAGCACTGATGGTGATCAATGCTTGGGAGAAACAATGAACTCCAACTCCCCATGGTTCCAAGTCCAGACTGGATGCTTTTCTGGCAGATCAGTGCAAGGGGGAGAGGGTGAATAAAGAAAAGTTATTTATTAGTTCCCTAAATAGAAGAACTAGAGGACACCAAATGAAATTAATGGGTAGCAGGTTTAAAACGAATAAAAGAAAGTTCTTCTTCACACAGCGTGTAGTCAACCTGTGGAACTCCTTGCCAGAGGAGGCTGTGAAGGCTAGGACTATAATAGAGTTTAAAGAGAAGCTAGATAATTTCATGGAGGTTAGGTCCATAAAAGGCTATTGGCCAGGGGATAAAATGGTGTCCTTGGCCTCTGTTTGTCAGAGGCCGGAGAGGGATGGCAGGAGACAAATCGCTTCATCATTGTCTTCGGTCCACCCTCTCTGGGGCACCTGGTGCTGGCCACTGTCGGCAGACAAGCTACTGGGCTAGATGGACCTTTGGTCTGACACGGTACGGCCGTTCTTATGTTATGTCCTTATGTTATAGCTAGAAGCTGCAGAAGCTCCGCATTTGTACTTCAGGGTAGACACTTCCTACACCAATGACAGTTCTGTCACAAAGGATCCTCAAGAGGTCATCTAGTCCACTCCTCTGCTCTCAGAACAGACCTCATTCCTATCTAGAACTTCCCTGATAGATTTCTATCTAATCTGCCCTTAAAAATCTCCAGTGAGTTTGAATCCACAACCCCCATAGGCAATTCATTCCTGGGTTTAACCACCCTGAAAGGTAGGATGTTTTTCCTAATGTCCAACCTAAACCTCCCTTGTTCTCCAGTACTTCTTGTGCCCCTGTCAGAAGTTGTATGAGGATGCTCAGGTGTATGAGTTTGCAGGTAAATTATTACTCAGCTCTACTCAGCGTGGGCTAGACCCCAGGGGGGTTCTGACTCGAATTTGGCTCACGGCTCTGTAGGGAGGATGCAGAGAATCTGGAAAGGATCCACAGGCAGGTGGGTTCCAAGCCCTCTGAGCAAGCTGAGGCAGGAGGTTTCGGTTACTTTGGGAGGGAGGAGGTTGAGGGGACATGGGAGCCGACTGCAACTCCATGAAAAGCTGCCGGGGAAGTAGGAGAAAAGTCGTTCTGTCACTAGAAAGACGGGGAAGTTCTCTCCTGCCCCAGCGTGCAGGACAAGGGGCTGGGCTTCATACGGCAGCAGCACAGACTTAGGTGAAACTGTAAGAAAAGGTGGAGACTGGAGCCAATTCCTAGGGGTGGTGGACGCTCCTTCCCTGGAGTTACGGAAAGGGGGCTGGGAGCCCTCTGTCGAGAGAGCTTAGACTCAAAGTGCCCTGTATCTGGCAGGGGGTGAGACTAACTCTTCCCTTTTCACATGTAGCCCTGCGATTCTTCAGTGCACAATCCTAGGGTGGGCTGGGAGGGAGGGACGTACTTGCCTGTGTGCGGGAAATCGGACTGGATAATCGAATGCTCAGTCCCACTCTTAAACCCTACGAGTCTCCCACTGCAGGCCGCAGAGCTGGGTTTGCATTGCCTGGGTCTCACGACACGCGGGAAAGGGAACAGTCAATTCCACGGGACGCCGCCAATGTGACACTGGTCCAGGAAATGGATCCCCGCAAACCCCGCTTGGCCTGGGGCTCGGGGCAATGTTTGCACTAAGAGCTCAGCGGGTTGGGTGGGGCCATTGCTGCGGGGGCTGGACCCGGCCGTGAGTGTCGGGTCTGACACCCGCCTCTGGCGGAACTCCTCGTCCAGGGCCGACGCGTTGGCCCAACTCGCCTTTGTGCTGCGATTTCCTGCACTGGAGCTGCACGGCCGCTAGAATCAGGTTTGCGAGTTTGGGGCAGGGCGGGTCGACCAAATTTGAAGCTGGGAAGTGCCTCTTGCTGCACTTGAAACGAGGGCATGGTTCCTCCAGCGAGGTGTCTTCGCGCCTGCCTGCCCCGGAGCAGACACAAGTCAGATCTCAGCTGCCTCCCTAACGCCGAGCCCTGGGATGCAGGAGGGGAGCGGGGTCTGGGCATTCACACCCCGCTGGCTGCCGAGGGCTTTGCTCAGCCCTTCCTGCAAAGGGATAGAATTGTAGAACACTAGAATTGGCAGGGCCCTCGAGAGTCACTGAGTCCAGTCCCCTTCCTCATGGCAGGACCATGCACCCAGATCATCCCTGCCAGGTGTCTGTCCATCATGCTCGAATGATGGAGATTCCAGAACCCCCTTAGGTAATTTATTCCAGTGTTTGAACATAAGAACATAAGAACGGCCGTACTGGGTCAGACCAAAGGTCCATCTAGCCCAGTATCCTGTCTGCCAACAGTGGCCAGCACCAGGTGCCCCAGAGAGGGTGGACTGAAGACAATGATCGAGCGATTTGTCTCCTGCCATCCCTCTCCAGCCTCTGACAGACAGAGGCCAAGGACACCATTTTATCCCCTGGCTAATAGCCTTTTATGGACCTAACCTCCATGAATTTATCCAGCTTCTCTTTAAACTCTGTTATAATCCTAGCCTTCACAGCCTCCTCTGGCAAGGAGTTCCACAGGTTGACTACACGCTGTGTGAAGAAGAACTTTCTTTTATTAGAGTTAAACCTGCTCCCCATTAATTTCATTTGGTGTCCTCTAGTTCTTCTATTATAGGAACTAATAAATAACTTTTCTTTATCGGCCCTCTCCACACCACTCATGATTTTATAGACCTCTATCATATCCCCCCTCAGTCTCCTCTTTTCTAAACTGAAAAGTCCCAGTCTCTTTATCCTCTCCTCATATGGGACCCGTTCCAAACCCCTAATCATTTTAGTTGCCCTTTTCTGAACCCTTTCCAAGGCCAAAATATCTTTTTTGAGGTGAGGAGACCACATCTGTGCACAGTATTCGAGATGTGGGCATACCATAGTTTTATACAGGGGCAGTAAGATATTCTGGGTCTTATTTTCTATCCCTTTCCTAATAATTCCTAGCATCCTATTTGCCTTTTTGACCGCCGCTGCACTCCCCTTTGACCACCCTGACAGGTAGGAACTTTTTCCTAATGTCCAACCTAAACCTCCCTTGCTGCAGTTTAAGCCCATTGCTTCCTGTTCTATCCTCAGAGGCCAAGGAGAACAATTTCCCCTCCTCCTCCCTGTAGCACCATTTTAGATACCTGAAAACCGCTATCATGTCCCCCCTCAGTCTTCTCCTTTCCAAACTAAACAAGCCCAATTCTTTCAGTCTTCCCTTATGGCTCATGTTCTCTAGTCCTTTCATCATTCTTGTTGCTCTTCTCTGATCTTCCCGTTCTCTGTGTGAAACTGCTTGCTTCTTCCTAAGTGGAGCACTTTCCATTTGTCGTTATTAAACTTCATCCAATTTACCTCCGATCATTTCTCCAGTTTGTCCAGATCAGTTTGAATGATGACCCTATCCTCCGAAGCACTCACAGCCCCTCTCAGCTTGGGATCATCTGCAAACTTAATAAGTGTCCTCTCTGTGCCATCATCTGAACCGTTTATGACAGAACAGAACCAGTCCCCAAACAGAACCAGTCCCCAAACACCGGTATTCTCTCAGTGGGGCTGAGCAAAGTAGGGGTCATTGCAGCAGGATTTGGCTTTGTATTGTACACCCACTAAAACCTTTTATCCCGACAGATCCCCTGTGCCAGTGACGTGCAGCCACCTTGGACCTGGCGCTATCGACCGGGGACACAGCAAAGAGCAACATTTTGGCCAGTGACGAAGGAGCAAACTCCTCCCTGCGTAGGGCTCTGGGAAGTTTCGTGGCTCTGCAGAGCGCAAAGGGCCCCAGACCGACTCTGCCCCTCACACCCACGCTGCCCTGGGGCTGTGGAGCAGGGGAGCCCCTCAGCCAGAGCTGGTACCTGTGAGTGCTGAGAGAGACGTGTCTTCCCTGGGAACCCCCCTCAGGCAGCCGCGTCCCCACCTCTCTCAGCCCAGTGTCTGCAGCAGCGTCCCGCACCGAGAGCCAGCACAGGGCTGGGCACTGGTTATAACTCAGCTCTGGGCTGTCCCAGGGGGGTTCGCTCAGCTTCAGGGAGAAGAGGGATCTGGATGAATATGCTGGAGAAAAGCTTGTTAGTGCTTCTGTGCTCGTTATCCAATTTTAGGAGTAAACAGCCATTAAGGTCCTTCCCAAAGGGAGGAGAACTCCTGGGCTCTGGGCTGAATAATGGAGGAATCGGCTGCTCTGTGTATTTAACAATCATAGTCGATTAGGAAGGAAACTAGGGATCATTCCTAGGTCTCCCCAGGTCCGGGTGCCCTGTGATCACTTTCTGCAGGCACATGGGACTGTCACCGACAGGCCAGAGCTCAGTAATTCTCATCAGTAACCGTCATACTCTCTGTGACAGAAAGCAAAGGACAGTCCCTATGAAGACATCACTGTGACCACAGTGGTAAACTGAGGCATGAGGCAATGTGACTTGGGCAAGGCCAGACAGAGTCCAGAAGTCACAGAATCCCAGCTGTCAGAGACCTCAGGAGTTCTCCAGCTCCCTGCCCAAAGCAGGACCAACCCCCACTCAATCAGCCCAGCCAGGGCTTTTTGCAGCTGGGACTTAGGGTGTGTCTACACTACAGTGTTATTTTGAAATAACGCGTCTACACATAAAATACATTTTGAAATCGCATGTCCACACTGATTGGACACTGAATCGCATTTAAGGGCGGCTGAAACCAGTTCCAGCAGGGCATCAGGTCAGTAGTTGCTTTGTGTGACTTCTGTGCGAGGCTTGTGCTTAAAGGGCCCCCCTGGACAGCCGGTTCTCAGGTTTTCCTGCTTGCTTGCCTACCTTGCTGAGGGACAGCAAAGCATTTTTTTCTCTGATTGCTTTGGTTGCCCTGACTCGGGACACCACAGCTCTCGGCACCATGGAGCCAGAACTGTCTCTGGGAACTCTGGTCCTCATTTTGGATGTCTTGCTGCAAGCCTGGAAGCAAGTGCTGGAGACTTCCTGGCAGCTTCTGTGGCAGCCCAACCCCTTGGTCCTCTTCTGGACCCCCCTGGGGGCTGTGGAGGAACAGCGGCTGGCCGCCAGCAAGCCCTGCCGCATCTGGCGTCTGGACACCAGCAGCGACTGGAGGGACCACATTGGCCTGGGGAGACCAACTGTGGACCAAGAACTTCAGGATGAGGGACACCTTCCTCGTGCTCTGCGAGTGGCTCGCCCCTGCTCTGCGGTCACGGGACATGCACATGAGGCCTGCCATTCCCCTCCAGAAGCCCTCTGGAAGCTCCCCACACCGGATAGCTACCGATCCGTGGGGAACCAGTTCGGTGTGAGGATATCCACCATCAGAGCAGTGCTCATGCAGCTATGGCAGTCTCTGGCCACTGTGGCGGGGGATGTGTGTGCCAGGAGAGGATGGGCTGCCCTAGGGAAAAGAGGGGGGGTGTAAGTCCCCTCCATGGGAGGGTTTGTTCTGTCCCAGCTGCACTACAGACTGCCCTCGGTGGCCAGGATTGCAGGGGGAGTTGCTCCTGGGGAGGAGGCACGGGGCAGTAGTGGGGAAGGAGCACTCTCAGCCACCCTGGCACCCCAGTGACTCTAGGTGGTTTTGTCTGTCCCTCTGCAGGTAGTCAAGGTCATCAACAGAGTGCTGCTCTGCAGAGTCATCCACCTCACCGATGTGGACATGGTCATCAAGGGATTTGGTGCCCTGGGCTTCCTCACCTATTAAAGGGGAATAATCTCTTCTCTAGATCTGCTGGCAATGCTTCTCCTTATTCAGCCTCATATGTCATTAGCCGTCTTGGCTACAAGGGCACCCTGTTGACTCCTATCCAGCTTCTCATCCACTATAATCCCCAGGGTCTTTTCTGCAGAACTGCTACTTAGCCAGTCGGTCCCCAGCCTGTACCAATACTTGGGATTCTTCCGTCCCAAGGGCAGGACTCTGCACTTGTCCTTGTTGAACCTCATCAGATTTCTTGTGGCCCAATCCTCCAATGTGTCTAAGTCACTCTGGACCCTATCTCTGCCCTCCAGCGTATCCACCACTCCCCCAGCTTAGTGTCATCCGCAAACTTGCTGAGGGTGCAATCCATCCCTCATCCAGGTCATTAATAAAGATGTTGAACAAAACCGGTCCTAGAACCGAACCTTGGGGCACTCCGCTAGAAACCGACCGCCATCCTGACATCGAGCCGTTGATCACTACCCGCTGGGCCCGGCCTTCTAGCCATCTTTCTATCCATCTTACCGTCCATTTATCCAATCCATATTCCCTTAACTTGCTGGCAAGAATATTGTGGGAGACCGTATCAAAAGCCTTGCTAAAGTCAAGGTCTATCACATCCACTGACTTCCCCACGTCCACCGAGCCAGTTACCTCAGCATCTGCTCAACCAGGACGAGGAGGTGGGCTTCGGCAGGTTTCTGTTAGTGTGGCCCGTTTCCGATCTCCCCCTCCACTCCCCTGTCCATGCGCCAGGCAGAGCCCTCTAGGTGGCAGCTACTGGCGTCCTTGCCACCTTTGAAGCGCAGCAGAAGCTGCCCAGTGGTCTCTGCTCTGTGGCCCCTCCAGGTTCTTTGTTTTCCCTTTTGGCTCTTTCACCGTCTCATGTGTCCCTGGTGCATCCTTTGGTGCCTCCTAAATGTGCTGGAGTTTGTGAGCTTAGTGGGCCCACCCCAAGGGCGGGGGAAGGTCCTTCAGCTGTGTGGGCCTGTGCCCGCTCATTCCCCAGACTCCAACAGGCCCTCTCTCCGGTCTGTGTGGAGCTACTGCTGCTGCTGGGCAAAGAGCACCCTGCTGAGCTAGACCCCCCTCCACACATCCACCTTGATGGCCGGGGGAGGCCCTGGTTGCTGCTGGTGCTCTGGGGCGGGGGGACAGCTGGTCTGCTCCCCAGGGAAGGCGCGAGGGACCCTGCCTCTGCTTCTGCTCCCACCTGAGGGCCCCTCCGGCCTGTCTGCCAGGCTGATGCCTGGTGGCTGGTGCTCGGGTGGCCTGGGAGCCAAGATGTCACAGCACAGTGAGGAGGGGGCTTGGGCAGGACTGAGGAACTTTTCATCTTTGCCCTTTGGGTGGGGTAATTGCTGCTGTCTTGGGGCCGGTCATGAGTTGCTGTGGGGTCCAATGGGAGCTACTGACACCCCTGCCATGGGGGAGCCTCCCAGCCCTCCTGGCACCTCTCAGATGCACCACACTCAGCACCTGGGGCTGTTGGGTGGATCCCTGCCCCTGACGGGGCTCCCCTTCCCTCAGGAGGCAGGGTAAGTGGTTTCCTTCCAGCGTGGGTCTGACATGGCCCCAGGCGGCAGTGCTGGTGGGCGGTAGAGGAGATGGACAGGGTGTATTTTAGCTACATCAGAGCCGATCCAGCTGGAATGGAGACCTGTTCCTCCGACCTACAGCTTGAGCTGCCGAGGGTCACTGGGGCTGTGCAGGCACCTGCGGCACCTCTGGGTTCACGTGCAGAGGCTGGTCTGAACATCGAAGGCATGGGGCTAAGAATGGGTGCACTTCTTCTATCAGGCATCCTTCTCATGCAAGACCACATCCACGTGCTGAAATCACTGTGTCCTAGCAGGTACCCCGGGAGAAATGCAAGCCCAGGTACAAGGCAAAGGAAAATGAAATAACACTTCCCCTGTTTCCCAATGTAGGGCAAGGAAAGAGCCGGGCGCATGGGCCTGGTGCCTGAGCCAAAGTCAGCAAGAGTTATACTAAGAGTCACAGACAGGCCGTGTCACAAGCAGATGTTTGCCTGCAAGTCAGTGTCTCTCGGTACTAGAACTGCTGGCACGGATAGAAGCACATGGAACATGTATGTACACTTCACCAGGACAGGACAGGGACACCCCACTGAGTACACGATAAAATAGTCAGAAACAACAGGAGTGAAAGCAGAACAAGGGGCAGTGAAGGCTTTGGAGGAAAGTCCAAGGGGGGCACCAAACGTGTCATTAACTCGTACGATGATATGGACAGTGTGTATCATACATTGTTCATTTCTGATCAGAAATGTCAAGGCAGCTCGACTTAACCCTTTGTCCAGCCTAGGGGGCAATAGTGAAATCCAGACTATCGATTGAGCCATGTCCATTGTCCCGGGTACAAATACATAAGGGCTCAGAGGCCATCTGGCCAACTACTAGACATGTGCTTCGTGCTATGATAAACCTGACTCGGTGCCTTCGTATCTTATCTGAGTCTGTGGTCTTTGGGGGCTCTGGTGAAGTCTATGATGCTGGCTCTCTGTGCAGAACTGTCAGGAGACTACGAAAGCAAACCCAAATGCATGCAGCCAAACGTTTATCATCCCTGATGGAGCAGGAGTCTGGCCAGGGCGCCACACCCACGAACCCTGAATTGACTATATTGCTGTCCTGAATGACTGCATTGGTAACCCTGACCCTTCACAGCCCCTGAAAATGTCCCTCTCACGTGCTTTGTTCAGGGAGAATTGCCTGTGATTTCTGTTGGTCACACCTCAGCCTCACACACATCACGGGATCAGTGCATCTTTGTCCACAGTACCTGGGGCGCTGCCCCTCCCTTCCGACACCGTCAGCAGCACCGTGGCCAAACCCAAAGGAATGGAGCCTCCTTGGAAACTGAGCGCTGCCCGGATGAATCTCTGGGAAGGTGCTTAAGGGGCCTGGCTGAACATTTGTGCATGGGATGGGGAGGGAGAGAGATGGGATGACACCGAGAAGAGCAATGACTCCCAAATCCTCTGCCTGGTCCCCAAACTGGCCCTGCCTGATTCAGGGCAGGCTGACTCCATCAGGTGGAGAACTCGAGTTCTGGGGAAAGCCAAGGGGAGGCACCAAAGAATTTAACAGGGAGATGCGAGAAGGTCAAAGAGACAAAGAACCTGGAGGGGACAAGGGGGCGGAGACCATTGAGCAGCATCTATGATGCCTCAGATCTGACAAAGCTGCCAGTAGCTGCCATCCAGAGGGCTCTGCCTGGGTGCACCGTCCATGGGAGACCGTGACTCCATTTCCCTCCTGCTGGTGCCTAGTTAGTGACAAGGAGATGGTGTTTAAAGCAGGTATATCAGGACTTCTGTCTTGTCTCTTATTGTCTGTCTAGTCTTGGCCTGGTCACATCTCCCCGGGCCTCTGTTTGCCACTCTGTGTCATGGTAACCTCTCTGTAGCGATGTTCCTTCACTGGTTGGATTGGAGATCCTTCAGACAGGGTGTGATGATG
This sequence comes from Pelodiscus sinensis, assembly GCF_052426305.1. Classification (NCBI taxonomy): domain Eukaryota; kingdom Metazoa; phylum Chordata; order Testudines; family Trionychidae; genus Pelodiscus; species Pelodiscus sinensis. The sequence goes on along the minus strand of NC_143052.1, from coordinate 359,968,790 downwards.
AGAATTACTGAGCTTTGGTTCCACGAGGAGTAACGGTAGTTCGGATTAGAGAGCCTAATCCGAGCTACCTACTCCATGAGGGCACGGAGTCCGAACTACTGGGGCTTTAGAAATGGCGGCACCCGGCAAGATGCAAACGAAGCCTGGGATATTTAAATCCCGGGCTTCATTTGCAACTTCGGTTGCCTACATTAACCACCCTAGTTTGAACTAGGGGGGTAGTGTAGACAGACCCTGAGTGACAGCCCCATGTGCCTGCAGAGAATGATCATGTCTCCCCTCAGTCATCTGACCCCAGAACTGTCTTTCGACTGTCTACCCACCCTGGGCACTGACAGAGTGTCAGGACCTGGGGAGAGCCAGGCATTAGCCTCGTTTTCCTACTAATGAGCTATGATTTTTGCATATACACAAAAACATGGAGCAGCCAATTCCTCTCTGAATCAGCCCAGAGTCCGAGAGTTCTCCTCTCCCTTTGGGGAGGTCCCTTAATTACTGTTTATTCCAAAAGCTGGATAATTAGCACAGAAGCACCGACAGGCTCCTCTGCAGCCTGGTTACATTCAGATGCTGCTGCTCCCCCAGGGCTGAGTGAATGCCCCTGGGATGGCCTAGAGCTGTGTTATAACCAGTGCCCAGCCCTGTGCCAGCTCGGCGCGGGACGCTGCTGCAGACGCTGGGCTGAGAGAGGAGCAGGACGCGGCTGCCTGAGGGGGGCTCCCAGGGAAGACACGTCCCTCTCAGCACTCACAGGTACCAGCTCTGGCTGAGGGGCTCCCCTGCTCCACAGAGCCAGGGCAGCGTGGGTGTGAGGGGCAGAGTCGGTCTGGGCCCTTTGCGCTCTGCAGAACCACAAACATCCCAGGGCCCTGCTCAGGAGAGGAGTGTGCTCTTGTATCACTAACCAAAATGTCCCTCTTTGCTGTGCCCCATGGATGACGGCCCCCAGGGCCAAAGTGGCCTCATGTCTTTGGCATGGTGTAGCCTTTGGGTTAAAAGGTCTTAGTATATGCACAAGGCCAAATCCTTCTGCTGAGGCTCATACTTTGCTCAAGCCCCTTGAAGGTAAAATTCCCTGGCAATAAGAGCAGATAAAGAGTCAAGGAGCCGGTGGTATGTGACTGCCCAGATACTGTCCCCTCCTGCGTCGCAGGGCACTGCCAGTGAACATGAGGGTGGTGATCTGACTGTTATTGGCACTAAAGCAGGCAGGTGTGAGGACTCCTCACTCAGACAATTATAAGACTATCTCAGAATCCGCAGGAATGTTTTCCTAGCTTGATCTGGTAAGTCGGCCGCACTGTCATGCCTGAAACTTGCAAAAAATAATTCAAACAATTCCAACGAAAGCACAGCCCCAGCGTGGGAAAGTGCAAAAAGTTTGGCAGACTTGTTGGCCACTTAAGGTAGTGTTGCCTAACAGAAGGGGTCACACAGCCTTCGCTAATGGTGGCGCCACCTGCACCAGCTGCACTGGCCCATCCATTTGGGAATCCCTTCCCGCTATGCTCTTTGCTCCCCTGAAGCAAGGAGTTCCACAGACCAAATGTGTAGCACGGAAATCGCTTTCTGTGATTGGGGTCACATGTTGAGATTTCAGTGGAACTGAGCATCCCCCTTTTCAGGAATGTAGATCCTGGCTCTACTGTCTGTGTGGAGAGATTCGTAGGGTGTAAGAACAGGAGTGAGCATTAAATTATCCTCTTTGGCTTCCTGGACCCGGGCCCTTGAATTCCTTCTAGTTGTCTCTGTACTGAGCTTCGTACCTTATGCTTGACTCATACTTGGTCCACACTAGGACTGTACACTGAACAATCATACTCATAGACTCATAGACTTTAAGGTCAGACGGGACCATTATGATCATCTAGTCTGACCCCCTGCACAGTGCAGGCCACAGAATCTCACCCACCCCTCCTAGAATAATCCTCTCACCTAGATCTCAGATATTGAAGCCTTCAAATACTTTGAAGGCCCCAAGATGCAGAGAATCCTCCAGCCGTGATCTATGCCCCATGCTACAGAGGAAGGCGAAAAACACACAGCTAACGGGTTCAAAGGAAACAAGAGTTAGCAGTGCAGCAATTCTGGCTAATCCATCCTGGAGAGCTGGCTAATCCGCCCTGTCTCCTTTGGAACGCTTCAAATGTAAGGAGATCCCCTAACCCTCCCAGGCATCTGTTCCTTGGCTCTCCTGTTGTTACACTGGGGAGATTTGTCCTGAGATTTCTTCTAAGGGCCTGTCTACACAGCAAGTCTAAAGCCTAAATAAGCCGTACAACTTGAGCTAGGTCAATTGTGTAGCTCAAGTCGAAGTAGCTTCATTCGGCTTTTGGCGCTGTCTGCACAGCCAGAAGTCCGAGTTAGAGCACTCTTCCTCCGACTTCCCTTATGCCTCGTGAAGTGAGGGTTACAGGGGTCAGAGTAAGAAGTCCTCCAGTTTGACGTTCTGTGGAAATAACTGCTTGTAGTGTAGACGCGAACTGTGTTATTTCAGAATAATGTCCAAAATCACACTGCTGTGCTAAATACATCGACATTCTTCTAAATCCACAATAAAACACAGGACGTGTTGTGTCTAAACCACTGCAGACGGATTTCAGAAACTCCAGGAAAGGAGCTTCCACAACCTGCTGATGAATCTCCTCTTGGTCTTATAGTTTTGCCTGAGATGTTATCTCAATCTGCTCTGCTACCATTTGAAGCCCTGGCCCCTTGTTCTGTGCTCTGGGGCAGGCGAGAACTTCCCCATCTTTCTTTTCTCCTGCTTCCCCGGCAGCTTTTCATGTATTTGCAGTCTGCTATCATGTCCCTCTCAACCTCCTCCCTTCCAAAGTAAACCAATCCTCTTGCCTCAGCTTGCTCAGGAGGCTTGGAACCCACCTGCCTGTGGATCCTTCCCAGTTTCTCTGCATCCTCCCTATAGATCGGTGAGCCAAATTCGACTCAGTACCCTCCCGAGGTCTAGCCTGTGCCAAGTTAGAGCAGTGTCATGTTTTACCCTGACCTGCAAACTCATATGCTACGTCTAGACTGGCAGGATTTTCCGCAAATGCTTTTACCGGAAAAGTTTTCTGTTAAAAGCATTTGCGGAAAAGAGCGTCTAGATTGGCACAGACGCTTTTGCGGAAAAGTGTCCATGCCAATCTAGACGCGGTTTTGCATAAGAAAGCCCCAGTCGCCATTTTTGCCATCGGGGCTTTTTTGCGCAAAACAAATCTGAGCTGTCTACACTGGCCCTTTTGTGCAAAAGCTTTTGCAAAACGGGAGCCCGAACGGGAGCAACATAGTATTTCCACAAGAAGCACTGATTTCAGACAGTAGGAAGTCAGTGTTCTTGTGGAAATTCAAGCGGCCAGTGTAGACAGTTGGCAAGTTTTTCCGCAAAAGCATTTGCTTTTGCGGAAAAACTTGCCCATCTACACACAGACATTCAATTTAACGTTCTTGTACTAACTTCTGACAGTAGGACAAGAAGTACTGGAGAACAAGGGAGGTTTAGGTTGGACATTAGGAAAAACATCTTACCTTTCAGGGTGGTGAAACACTGGAATAAATTGTTTAGGGAGGTTGTGGAATCTCCATCACTGGAGATACTTAAGAGCAGGTTGGACAGACACCTGTCAGGGATGGTCTACAAGAATGAGGTTATGAAGTGTTACATGCCATGAGTGTAGAGGACTGGACTAGATGACCTCTCAAGGAGCCTCCCAGTTCTATAATTCTGTGGTTTGACTTTTTTGAAACACCAAATAAATCCAGAGCCCCGGGAGATGTAGAGTGAGGTCAACATGCACATTTCTCCATTGACCTAGCTACTATCTGTCTGGGACATGGATTACCTGCTCTGAGAAGGGAGCCCCTGCCATCACCATAAGAAGTGTCTATGCTGAATTACAAAAGCAGAGGCTCTGTAGCCTTTGAAGTGTAGCCACGCCATTGCACTGATCTGCTGGAAAAGCATCTAGTCTGGGTTTGAAGACATCTGGAGATGGAGATTCCACAAGCTCCTTTCACAGGTTGTCCCAAGGGGTAATCACCATCAGTGCTCAACATTTGGCTCTCATTTCCAGTTGTAATTTGTCTGGCTCAGCTTCCGTTCACTAGGGCGTGCCCTGCCTTTCTCCACTAGATTAAAGAGATCGGTATTACTGTTTATGATAAAAATACGAGACTCTTTATATCTCTTGCTGTCCGGCATTTTCTCCAGACTCCAATCAGTGGGGAGGGAAGAGGGGATTCAGCACCCTTTCCAGTTTTCCAACATCCCTTTGAAATGTGAACCCGAAGACTAGACACAATCAGTGTAACCAAAGCCACGTGCAGAGGTAAAACCCTTCCTCTTACTCCAGCTCACCATGCCCCTCTTGACGCTTCCAAGGAGCCCGCGATCCCATGGTTTTGCATAGTGATCACTACATTCTTTTCGGGGGCCCTGCATTCCACAATACAGAGCCCTAGTCTGTGGGCTGGGCCCCATTCCCAGCCCCTGGGTGACAACTTTGCATTTGACTGTGTCTTTGTACGTGGCCAGGTCACCAATTGCTTCAGATCAATCGCTGTGCCCGCCCTTGCCTCCTCCTTGCAACCACTTCCCCGGTCTTTGGTCCATCTGCAAATGGTATTTGCTGGGATTTTCTATTTGCTTCCAGGTCATTGATGAAAATGTTCAATGACACCAAGCCTAGAACTGGTACCTGCAGACCCCGCTGTGAATAACCCACACACTGCCAGTGGCCGATGGACAAAAAGCTGTGTAAGGGCTGTCAATGAGCCAGTTTTTAGTCCCTGCAATGTGTGTGCTACTAATATGGGATGTATTCATTTATCTGAACATTTTCCCCTAGAAAATCAAATGCCTCAGAGAGATCTGTCTGTTGCATGTGGGCACTTTCCTCTATTGGTCAAACATGTCCTCTCATTAAAGGGTGAAATCAGGTTGATTTGACCTTGCTCTGGGGGTTATTTTTTTTCAGCTAATCCCAAACAAGGTTTTCTATTGTTTCCTAAGCCGGTCAAATCTGTTCCCCAAAACCTGCCCTTTTAAAAAGACTTTATTTTGAACACACAACTATTCGGTAGTTGTCTTTTTTTATATGTGGATTTGATTCTTCCTCATAGTGCACTCTGGTGCCGAAGGAGATGTGTTATTCTTCAGCGACCGCGTAACTCTGGGGTTCAATACTCAGGGTCTATTATTCTCCTTCACTGCTAATGGGCTGGAAAGCCCATTTCATCTCTGCAGGTGACCTGACTGCCTCCTTCTCCGCAATTATGGATAAAGAACACATCTGTCAGGGCTGTTGCCCGCTCTGGCACTCTGAGCGCAGATGGAGAGAGCCTGCAAGGGACCTTAAAATACCTTTCCTCTAAAGGCTTCTGTTTGAAAAACCTCCCCAAAGTCACAGATTCTCTCGCATTGGGAGAGAGCCTACCACCACCCAGGTAAAACAAAGAAACATGCAAAATCAACAACCTTCATTTTTCTTGAACCCAGGAAGATGCACTTTGGAACTTCTTCCAGAGGGGTCCCATAAGCTCTTTTACCACTGGAGAGTTTGAAAAAAAGAGAACAAACTGCAGTCTCTGATAGCTGGCCGCTCAGTCATAGGCAGGCCCACACAGACCTTCTGTTACCTTCTAGGGCACTAGGATCAGATCATAGCCTTAAAAAAGGTGATTTTATTAACAAACAACAGATATACTTGGTACCGCATACTTGGTAGTGAGGTATATAAAGCAACTGAGAAAAGAACACATTTAAACACAGAGAATTGTGCCCCTGGGATTCAACTTTAAAGTTACAGTGTGTGTGGGAGGGCACTTGGACTTAGCACAGAGGAGTTTCATCGAACAACAAAACAAAGGAAAAGCTTCCTGCCTGTCAGGGTGGTTAAACACTGGAATAAATTGCCTATTGAGGTTGTGGAATCTCCATCACTGGAGATATTTCAGAGCAGGTTGGACTGACACCTGTCAGGGATCATCTAGCCAGTGGTCAGTCCAGTAGATAACTTCTTGAGGTCCCTTCCAGTTCTAGTGTTCCATGAAAGAAAATAACCTGATCACGTCTAAAGAAACATTCCCTATCTACTCACACAGCTGTGCTTCAAGGTCGAGTTCATTTCTATGCCTGGATATTCCTTTGTTAGGCATGGTAGTCCTGCTCGGTTCAATTCATCTCTCTCCCCTCCTTCCCCACCGGATCCTTATTTAGAATCACACAAAGAAAAACAGCAGGCAGGTTCCCTTCCATTTCAAATCTCAACTCTTTCTTCCCATTGGTTCTCCTGGCTCCCTGCCAACACTTTCTAGCTACCTGGGTTTAACCCTGTATTTTGGGATCTTTAAAAAAGGACAGCACCTCTCCCATCCATCACAGCATCTGTTTCTTGAACACATCTACCTTTCCTCTAACATTCAAAAGTTTCCTTTCTCCCTCTAGGATCATGTCCTAACTGTTCTCTAGGATTTCCTTTGTTCTTAGCATACTTCATAACCTCCTTCTGCTGCCCCTAAGTCATGCCAAGCAGGGATTTCTCCATGTCTTTTACTTCCCTTATCAATTTTCATAACTTCCAATTTCTATTATTTGCTCTCTGTTTCCCCTTTTCCCATTTATTTTACCTTCTTCCACCCGCTACAACTTCTGTCCTCCCTTTTTTCTCTTAACTGTGTTTTTAGCCAAAGTTGCCCATCTACTAGACTGGGGAATCATGGCTCTTTAGCTATCTAATACATTCTTTTTAAAGAACCTTTCTTTGTAATCCTAGGGTGTGTCTAAACTACACCCCTCTGCCAACACAGGGATGCAGATTAGGCATGTTGCTATTGCAAATGAAGTGGGGATTTAAATATCCCGTGCTTCATTTGAATAAAAATGGCAGCCTCTTTTTGCTGACGTGGCACTTAGCTGGCAAAAAGCGGCAGTCTAGACGTAGATCGGTCGACAAGGAAAGCCTTTTCCGACCGATCCCTTATGCCTTGTGCAATGAGGTTTACAGGATTGGTCGGAAAAGGCTTTCCTTGTTGACCGATACCCGTCTAGACTGCCGCTTTTTGCTGGCAAAGTGCCGTGTTGGCAAAAAGCAGTGGCCATTTTTATTCAAATGAAGCACAGGATATTTAAATTCCTGCTTCATTTGTAATTGCGATGTGTCTAATCTACACCCCTCTGTCGGTAGAGGGGTGTAGTTTAGACACAACCTTAGTGTCCTGTTTCAATTTTTCCTCCCAGCAGTTCAGCTATGAGCAATTAGCACCTTTGAAGCACGAAGTGTCTGTAGATGTTGCAGGTTTGGAGCTGTTCAGCATTTGTCCAATTCAGTGATACCAATTATATTGTTTATTTGTCCGTCCTTCACACTATTCCCCCTTCTTTATCTCTTCTCTAAACTAAACAGTCTTGGACTATTCAGTCTGCCTACCTGTTGCAACCATTCCATTCTCAGAGCTTGTCTCAGAAACCCCCTTTCAATCCGCTCTGTCCTCTAGAGAGACTGGGTAACCAAGACTGAGCCTACGACCAAAGCAGGCTATTCTCCGCCCCCTTCGTTTGTCACCTAGACATCGTCTTTGTTCTGGGCACTGCAGGTGTTGCTGTTGAGCTACTGTGTGTGATGCCTGGTCTTTCCCCTGAGGTGAATTCTGGTTGGGAATTTCCCCCAGCAAACGTCTTCCCAACGGCTTTGTTTGTTTCACTCCCAGATTTTGAGCAACTTGGTGAATGGGAAAGTCCTTGCCATGTGGGCTGCCTGGCCTGGGTTGCAGGAAGGAGAAATGATGGATGGCCCATATCCACCCAATGATCCCTGCTGGTGTCAGTAAGGTTTCCCACATCTTACTATGTGGGAATTATGGACACAGGGAACATCATGAATTATGGAATTGGCATTAGCAGGCTCAGTGTTTCCTAATTCATTTCTCTGAATAATGAACATGCCATTTGTCAGGGTGGTAAGGGGCCAGTCTGCTTCAGCTAGTATATCTGCCTCCACTTTTATACGCTGTGTCTCATATTAACATTGTTTTTTCATCTAGGTACTTGTACTTGGGCCGTCACCCAAGACCCTGGGCACATACAAAAAGTAAGAAGAACACATAATACAAGTCGGAGAGACGATTCTGCCCAAAGTTGGATGCTTTCTCAACTACTTCATGCCAGATTCCAACACAACCGACTTCACCAACCCCTCCACTTTCATCCTGCTGGGCATCCCTGGTCTGGAGGCGGCCCGCGTTTGGATCGCCATCCCCTTCTGCGCCATGTATGCCATCGCCCTCTTGGGGAACTTCACCATCCTGTTCATCATAAAGAGGGAGCTGAGCCTTCATGGGCCCATGTACTATTTCCTCTGCATGCTGGCCGTCATTGATTTGGTCGTGTGTACATCCACTGTTCCCAAAATGCTGAGCATCTTCTGGTTCAATTCAAGGGAGATCAATTTCAGTGCCTGCCTCACCCAGCTGTTCTTCATTCACAGCTTCTCAGGGATGGAGTCTGGGATATTGGTGGCCATGGCTTTCGATCGCTACGTGGCCATTTGTGATCCCCTGAGACATTCCACCATCCTGACAAACCATGTGGTGGCAAAGATTGGCCTAACCGTGGTGCTGCGCAGCAGCATCATCTCACTGCCCTACCCCTTCCTGGTGAGGCAGTGGCCGTATTGCAGAACCAATGTCATCCCTGAGCCGTTCTGCGTGCACATTGCCGTGGTGAAGCTGGCCTGTGCCGACACCCGTGTGAGCAGTTACTATGGCCTCTTTGCACTATTCTGTGTGTTGGGTCTGGATGCAATTTTTATTGTAATATCCTACATCCAGATCCTCAGGGCCATCTTTAGACTTCCCACCAGGGATGCCCGGCACAAGACTTTTGGGACTTGTAGCTCACACCTCTGTGCTATCCTAATCTTCTACATCCCCGGTCTCTTCTCCTCCCTGACATACCGGTTTGGCCAGAATGTGCCCCAGCATTTCCATGTTCTTATTGGCAACGTGTACCTTCTGGTGCCCCCCATGCTCAACCCCATCATCTATGGGGTGAGGACCAGTCAGATCTGGAAGAGCCTCTTCTGATTCTTTGCTCATAAAGGGCCTTAACATTTTTGCCTGGTGCCCTGGCTCTTAGAGTGCTCTTCCCTGAATCACTCACCTTGCCATCAGAGACATTCCCTCTACTAATTTCTCCAAGCCCCGCCAAATCCCACATACTCCATTGGGACCTAGCCCCCATCTCCATGTCTTCTGCCATCTCCCTGTGCTTGTCCCTGTCTTTTATACTGTTCCATCCTCATCACTCAATGGATCTTCTCCACCTCCAACCCTGCCCTACCTCGGCCCTCTGAAGAAGGCAGGGGCGATTTGCGGTTAATGACTCAGTACCTTGTTGCTGCCTTGCAAGAGACAGACACAGCCAGATCCCCTTTGAGACACAGGTTCTGCTCGCAAGGAGTAACTACAGTCGAGATAAAACCCGTTTTCGTCAGTTACTCTACAGAGGGGCAGGTGTGGGAGGGATAGAACCTCCATAGAAGAGGGATCAGGGACATGAGTGGTTGGTCCAGCCCTTCAAAACAACAGTGACCAGGGGAGCCAGAAGATGCTGGGGAAGGAGAGAGGCCCAAGGGTGGCTGAGGGGACTCTAGGAGCAGGGCTGTGGCTGCAGCAGAGACAGACTCCAGCTGGGGAAGAAGCCAGGACTTGAAGGAAGAGGCCGCTGGACACGCTAGAGGGCGTCCACATGCGGGAGTTATTTCAAAATAACAAGGTGAGCAGCTACATACGAAGCCGGTTCTGTCGAAAGAACAACTCCTGCTTAGGAAGAGGAATCAGCTTATTTCAAAATAGTTATTTCGGGTGTTATTTTGTTGAAATACCCTGGGAGTGCAGACGTAGCCAACGTGTGCTCCTGGCGGATGGGAAGAAAGTGAGGCACATTGGAAAACATAACCCCAACCACACCTATGAAATGATGGGATCTAAATTATAGCCAAGGACGTTAGTTCATTAATCATTTATCAGGTGATGTTATGCTTAGGCAAAAGGTGTATGTTAATTAAAATTAAATGGTGAGGCTATAGATGTGTAGGACCGATCAGTAGTGAGGGGAACCCAGTGCTAGACATGAGTAGGAGAAACTGGAAGGCAGGATCCTGTAGGCTGAAGTCTACAAGACTATTTTAGGCCTTGAAAACTAGAAATAGTAACATAAGTGACTGGAAAATACCCTGTGCTCTCAGACTCTGAGAAAGTAGCTAAGTGATAAAATTGTGCAAAATGAATCATAAAATGCAGTAAAAGTGTGTCTGTCTCAGACCCGAGTTTTAATCTCAGGGTACAGGTTCTGAATCAGCGCTGATGCAAATAAAGGGACTACACTGACCCTCTCAAAATTGCAGTAGTAAGGTTTTCAGGGGACACGGCTCAATGAGCGAAGAGGGCTGGCACTGTTATGGCCATACACAGGATGTAGCTGTAGTCAGAATTATGTTACACAAACGGGAGCCCGGAATGGGAAAATTGAGCTTCCTCTAGGAGACTCCAGCCGGACCATCGCTCACCGGATGCCCCCACCATGAGAACCCCATCGGACCCTAACACTGTTTTTATGGTGGAGTGTGACTGTTTTTGTACCTGGGCATAAGTACGAGTGGGATTTCTACATGCTCGGGTAATCGTAGGGTTCACTGTAACTGTAATAAAACATAAACCAGACTAGACTTTGTCCCTATGGCTGTACCTGTGGTTGCTGCCTTCGGTCGGCTTGTGTTCCTGCAGACTCTATCTTTGAGTAAGCAGCAGAGGTGACTCTCTCTGTGTAGCCACCAGGGCCCAAGCCATGGTGGTGCAACAGCACCATGCAGAATAAATAAAAGAGGCTAAAAAATCAATGCTCCCTCTTCTTTTTTTCCATGAGCGTGCAGAATCAATTTTGCTATGTGCCCTGCTGTGTGTAAGGTGTGGAAATGCACCACCAGGAGTCCGTCTACACAGCAGAGCAAAAGTCGAATGAAGTGACGGAACTTGAGCTACGTCAATTGTACAGATGAAATGGAAATAGCTGAACTCAGCTTTTGGCACTATATGCACAGCAGGAAGCCGAAGGCAGAACTCTCTCCATTCCACTTCCCTTACCCCTCGTGAAATGAGGGTTACGGGAGTCAGTGTGAGAAGTCCCCCAGCTCGACATTATGTTGAAATAATGGCTTGCAGTGTGGATGCACTAACACTGCTGTGTAGATGGACCCCAGCAGAAAATCCCTTGAGCTATTATATACATATATTGATGTATCTGCATGTGCATAACGTTGTGGGTGTAAATAGATATAAACATGGAGAGAACTCCTACGCAAGGGCCCCCTGCATTTTTATTTGCCCACCGACAAGCTGAAGAGGAGAAGAGGCAAGGAGGAAGGGGAGACTGGCTTCTAGTGACTCCTGCTGTACCTGGAAACCTCTCTCCTCACTGTAACAGAACCTGTGGTTCAAGGATCGGCCATATATATATAAGTGACTCATTGTAAGTATCTATATCGCCAGCCAGGGCAGACTGGGTATTTCAGAACTCACTGCCCAAAGCATTCCATTTACACACGAGGGAGCAATAACATTTTGAAATGTTCAGAGCTGTCATAAGAACAGCCAGACTGGGTCAGACCAAAGATCCATCTAGCCCAGTGTCCTGTCTGCCAACAGTGGCCAGCACCAGATGCCCCATAGAGAGGGATCTCAACAGGTAATCCTCACTTGATCCCTCCTCTATCACCCAATTCCCGAGAAACAGAGGCCAGGGACACCGTTCCTACCCATCCTGGCCAATAGCCATTGATGGACCTAACCTCCATGAATCTATCTAGCTCTTTTTTGAACCATGTTAAAGTTCTAGCTTTCACTGCATCCTCTGGCAAGGAGTTCCACAGGTTGACTGTGTGCTGAGTGAAGAAAAACTTTCTTTTGTTTGTTTTAAACTTGCTGCCCATTAATTTCATTTGGCTACCCCTAGTTCTAATACTGTGGGAATAAGTAAATAACTTCTCCTTATTGACTTTCTCCACACCACTCATGATTTTGTATACCTCTACTCAAACTCTAAACTAGCAGAGAAGGGGTACGTGGGTGGGAGAAGGTGGGGTGGACTAAGGTAGAGAAGGAACTGGCCCCCAGGATTCCTCATCCACAGTAGATGGCAATAGGTCCCTCCCTGTTGTGTTGAGGCAGGACACAATGGTGAGGAAACTCAGAGTGCACAACAGGAGTGTGTACAAGTGTGCCCTCAGCGTGGTTTCAAAGTGAACTGGCTGCAAGTCCTGCATCTGGCTCCAGCTACACGCGTGGGAAAGTTTGAGGGGACAGGGTCACAGGTCAGGAGCATGATCAAAATGTCAGGAGGGCCCAGGGGGCAGAGCGTGGGAGGAGCAGCTGCCCCCAGGTTGCATTCGTGGTAGAAGGGAGAAGTGGTTTGCAGAGTCCCCCTTGGCGCTGCGCTCCAGAGGCTGATCCTGGAAGAAGTCACCAAAAATGAACCCCCCCCCTCCCCTCGGGCAGGACTGGGGAGAGTGGGCAGATGCCCTGACACTGGAGCATCCTTCAGGTGAAGAAAGGGGAGAAATTTCTCATTCATATCCAGCCCATTCCGAGTGTGACGCCGATGTGGGGTTGGGTTTCTTGGCTAGATAACCTGCCTGGATGTATTTGCTCTCTCCCATAGTCACTACCCACCCACCTGTGTGTGGTTCAGAGGGGTTTTGGCTACCCCGGTCTGCCTCCGAGTGAAGAGTCCGGGACAATCTCAGCATGTGAAGCAAGCCCTGGGGAGGGACCGTAGCTGGGACAGTGATGCAGATGGAGCCATCATTCGATTCCTTTTCTGTTGTATTTCTGTCCCAGCCAGGCCCGACTCCTGAAAACACCACTGTGCTGAAAAGGGCCCCGGGCAACCCCACTTGGCTGTTCCCCCCAAAATTCGGGATAGGGTGGGAGATGGGGAGGTCACTTTGCCCTGGGTGTGGGGGAGGAATCACACTGTGAATGGAGAAGTCCCCTTGGACATGCCCTGACCTGGGCCAGCCCAGCGGATTTCTGCACTGATCTCCGCCAGACCGACACGGTCAGAACGTTAGCCCCGTGCCTGGGGTGGAGCAGCTGAACCATTTGCACCGTTGGGGGCTGCAGGGTCTAGATTGCTGCTGACCTGCCCTCGGGACATCGGGGAGCCCACACGACGCTAGCAGGCTGGGAGAAGGACGCCTTTCCCCTCCCAATGGGCTTGCAGTCAGGCAGGATCCCATCCCTGGGCCTCCACCAGGTGGCAGTGACTTTTCAGGAGCTAATAGACTGGGTACGATAACTCTTGGGCGCCAGGCAGAGCCAAGTTCCCTGCCACAATCGATGGAGAATGGGGGTTTGGTCCAGTGTCCCGCAGCAGGATTCCCAGGCATTGTGCAGGTGGCAATTCATTAACCACAGCGAACCCACCTCCAGGGTGTGGGATGAATAATCCAAAAGGCCCAGTCTGCCCTGAGCGCGTGGGCCCCATTACCGACCTGCCATTTCTGCGCTCCCAGGAGAGGCTCACATGCTGCCATTCTCCAGGGGCGATTCCCTGCTCGCCTCTCGCTCATGGAGCCCGGGGATTGTCTGGGAGCCTGCCAAGCCGAGAGCCCGCTGGGACTCAGGAGGGGACTCATAAAGGTTGCGGCCCAGCATGGCGCGTGACAGACAGGAAAGAGTCGCACCCCGAGTGTCAGGGCTCTGCCTCCCCATGCAGAGAGGAGCGTTCCTCTCCCGCAGGACGGGATTGGGGTGAGTTGGGTCTTTGTGCATTAACGTGAGGGCCGAGGGGTCAGGGGGAGTCCATGTCTCAAGGCAAGAGACCCCAGGGCGGGAATTCACCAGCATGGCGACTGGAATGGCTCAGGATGGTCAGAAACACCCAGGGATCTGGCTGGTAAAAGAGGCACGAAAAACACATCAAACGGTGCGGATGCATATTTGCTTCTCAGAGCAGTTCCTTGTCTCCTGCTCTGTCCTGTCTGTTTCAAGAGCTTCCCTTGGGGGCTTTGGGTTCCTCTCTTCTTTCCCAAGTGCTCCACCTTCAGCAGCTTCCCCGTGCTGGGGGAAGTGCAGCCAAAGCCTCTGTGCTACCGGAGGGTTCGCCGCGAGACTGGGCCGACACCAGCCAGATTCTGCCCACAGCGGGTCACTCCAGAGTCACACTGGTCTACCTTAGATCAGAGTCGGGGCCTGTGTGGGAACTCCCTGCCTTTCACACCCAGCCTCTGAACGCCACGGAACTGGGGGCTTCCTCCAGTCCTTTCGAGCCCCGCCAGAACAGCACTCTCTGTGCTAGCACCCGAAGGCAGGCTTCACAGCCCAGAGCAGAAGGCTGGTGTTGAGGGTGAATCTGGTGCCTTTGAGATCACCGTTAAAACTCCCAACACAGCCCGGAGAGCACCCGAAATACACCCGTGGGCACTTAAATAACTGGACTGAGATCATCTCGCCATGAACCCCCAGTGACGATCGCTTGAGTCATGCCCTGGCCTCCAAGCCCAGTCGGCTCCTTCGGATCAAAGATGAACGGACAGAAGAAGTAGCTGAAATTGCAAACACCTAGCTTTAGAGGTGCAGCACAATCAGGACAGTAATATTTGTAAGGGGGATAGAGGGATCTGTTCTCCTTGTGCCCTGAGTCTTTAGGTCTGGAGAGGATGAGAAAACCCCCCAAAATAATAGAAAGAAAAGCAGGATTTTGGCCTGGAGGAAATCAATCGGTCCAGGAACGCACAGTGTGGGTGCATCTGCACTGCACTCGTAGCTTGAAATAAACTAGGCAATTCAAGCTGTGCAAATGGTGTCACTTATTTCCAGGGCATTTCTGAAACGTCTCTTAGTCCTCATAGAACCCAGTTTCCAGGGACGTCGGAATGGCGGTTTGGGGGGGTGGTACTGGAAGTATCCTGAACTAGCGCCGCTGTCTAGACACCCCCTGTGTGTGCCGTGGGGAGGAGTCGTGGAACTGAGGGAAACAGAGAATGGGCGTCCTGCCTAGAGCACAGAGGAGAGGTGGAACTAGGCCCCCTGGGCCAGCCTATAAAGTAGTGACTTGTAGCAAATAGTCGCTGATATCATCTCTCACGCAAACCATTCCTCCCCCGACCAGGGCCGCATTATGACTTTGGTGGGCCCATGAACTTCTGCCTTCATGGGCCCCTTCTTCCATAAAACAAAATATTAAAAATTATTTTTGATATAACTTTAAATACTTCAACATTTTTTATCTGTTTTAGGCAACATTTAATAGATTTTCGTGGACCCTAAAAGTTTCATTTTTTTCTGATGTGAGAAAAAAATTAAAACATTTTCTTCAACCCTAAAAGTTCATTTTTTTTCTTCTGATTTTAAAGGAAATTAAAACATTTTCGTGGGCCCCTAAAAGTCTCGTGGGATCTCGGCACTGTGCCTACTGTGCCTAATGGATAAATCGGCCCTGCCCCCCACAAGCAACCCCCCGGCAGCCTGATGCTCACGTCAGCAATTGCTGGCCCAGAAGCGCAGGCTCAGTACGGTCTGTCCGGGGCTGCTCTGCCTCAGAGCTTTGTGTCATTTTGAGTCTGTTCCTCTCGCCTTCCCCTCTTCGGCTGAGCTCCTGCTTCTGGGGTTCCCTTTGCCCCCAAACGGCTGTTCCGTCTGGTCTCCCACTTTACCACTTCAGGGGAGATGTTCCTGTAGCTGTTGCTGTGGGGCCTGTTCCTGGTTGAAGGGTGTAAATGTGTGGCAGGGATGGAGATCCCGGGGGCAGGCCGGCAGGGCTGAGGATCATGGAACAGGGCAGGGTGTACAGGGACAGGCAGAGCTGGGGGTTGCGGTGACAGGCAAGGAGTATAGACACTGCTGGAGGCAGTAGGGGCTCGGATTCGTGTGTACCGGGAGAGGTGGACAGTGTTGGTAAAATGTTATTTTTCCTTGTGATTGTGGGTCCCAGGCCAATATTCCTGGCCCTGGGTGCTCTGGGGCAGGCCCCAGGGTCTCTCTGCCCTAGCCAGCTGCAGAACTGCAGCCGGGGTGTCACCACCTTCCTTTAGGGCGGTTTCCAGCTCTTGTTGTTGTGTAACTTGAGGCATTTCACCGGTTCAAAGAAACATTGATTGCTGTGTGCCCCTGGGCCCATAGTGATCTTACTGTGTAGGGCCCTGCTGCCTGTGCCGGGCAGGCTAAAGACACACCCTGCTAAGCTTCCCATTGTTTCACAGATTGCACTTTTACATGGGAAGTTTCCTGGCTGGTCCCAGAACAAGGCAGATTGTTTACAGCTGGATAGCTAAGCATTGAGGGTAACCCCCGATGGTGTTCCTTTGCACATTTAAAACCACAAAGCGTTCTACAGGCCATATACCCAACCTTACACACAAAAAGGACACCCCCGTCCCCAACTCAGATACACAGCCCCGGCGGATTAGGACACGAAGGTTGATGAGTTACATGAGGCCATTTGTCCCAAGCACCTTTGAGTGACGAAGATTTATGTCCATAAGTCTGTTTCCCAGACATGGGGAGAGGGTCTGGCACAGCACAGAGTGCTCATCAGTGCCGCTTCCCTTTCCACAGAAGAAGACTCCAGGAAACATGTGAGGAAAGAAGCCTGAAACGGGGGAACCGCTAGATCCAGGCGAAAGCGGGTTCTGGGCCTTTGCATGGGACCCTAGCCATAGCATGGAGCTTAGTTTTCATTTTTTGTTGTTTGCTAGGCAATCTGCTTACATTCCAAGTGATTACAGGCAATGTTCCCTCTCATTTTTCCCTTCCGTGTGCAGAATAAATGTTGTTCTGTGCACTGAGGCATGTGCAGATGTGCACCACCAGTAGAAAAACATGCTGCTCCCCTTTGGTGTTATGGCATTTGAAACTCTCCTGGCAGACTACAAGAGCTGATTACAAGAGATAGTAAAGAGATAAACCTCATGCCATGAATAACCGTGTTTAATGTTTTATTCTACACCCAGCATGCCTTTCAGTGCAGTCTGAGGAGCAGGGGGATCTCAGATCTGCTCTCACAAGTGTGCGTTGTCCTCTCCACATTGAGGGAGGTGCAAACTGGGTAAGAAATTCACACCGGTCGCAGTTTAGACCAGGGCAGGACAGGACAGCCTCGGGGTCACAGGCTAGGCAGCTGGGGGTTCTTCTGGCGTCAGCCTCTCTCTTGCTGGTTCATGCTGTGGCCAGAGGGTAAATGTAACTGGGCAGGGCTGCCCGGGCTCCCGCTGAGGAATGAATGTGCATGTCAGAGAAGTCAGAGGCAGCCCAGGAGGAGATGGAGTAATAGGACGTTCCCGTCAGAGTCTGAACACACCGTTCCGAGTGAGCAATGCTTTGGCACCGGTTACTCTCCTTTATCCATTTTAGTATGTGAATTGACACGTCTGTCACTGCTTCCCTTGAATCCTCATTTAATGATGTTAGCTCCTAGGCACGAATATTAATAGGCCTGTTTACAGGATTTTCAGTTGGATCGGCACTTTCCTACACAACGTACTTCCCAAGCCAGCAAGTTACAGAGATTACTGAGGATGTGACCCGGAAAGTGTATTTACAGAGCAAGTAAGAATAAGCAAGAGTCAAAACAAAGAATTCTCTGTTCAATGCAACTTTCAGTTGCAAGGATGAAAGGAACAAGCGTGTTTCTTCGTCAGAAAGGACAATATTTGCTCTGGCCAGACCCTTTATCGAGCTTTCCAGGCTGCAAGGATGAGGAGGGGAAATACATTCAAAGGTCAAAGCCTGCTCTGGCTGCATAGCCTTTCTGGACCCCTGTTCATTCTTACATATTCCAACAGTGCAACCCTGGCCGTTAACGACTCCAAGACAGTGTCTCATGGAAAGAAAGAAGGGAAGATACAAAGGTGGGGCCTGTGGCCCTGAATACCAAGAGCCTTGTGCCCATTTCGATGAGCACAAAGTCAGAGGCCAGCATGAGAACATCAGTTTGGGCAGGGGAAAGTGACTCTTTCCCTTTCCAAAACAGGCCGTGACCTGTAACGGGTGTGGTTGGAGAGTGTCACTGGCCATGCAAATGCCCAAACCCTTCATTCTAATTTACCTTCAGCAACGAGAGCCTCGGGGTCGATTGGCACTGGGGGAAGGAAGGATCTTTTCAAATCTTTGGAATTTGCCGTGTGTCAGGTTAGGTGAATGGCTTGTCCCTTGGACGTGTCTCAGGAGCCAGGGAGAACATTGTTGTGATCTGCTCTCTACCAGTCACTGGTGTCCAGACATTTCTCATGGCCCATCTTATTCATCTCCTTTGTAAGGTAACAATCCCTGTCATCTACCTCTGTCCATCATTCTCTGAACCCCTCTGGCTCTGCAGGATCTTGGCTGAGCAGGGTGCACCATACTACACAAAGGAGTCCACAGGAAGATGAAACATTGACTTACTGGTGTGAGGGCATTGCGTTTTCTGCAGGGTTCCACCTCCCACTCCTCCTGGGTCTCAGTTTCCGCAGTTCATACCATTATATGAGATCTTCGTTGGGTGGTTGAGGAACTCAAGCATTTCCCTTCTGCTGGGTACATGTTACAGTTACTGACTCTGATGTTCATCCACCCTCAGGCTGAATCACCTGGTGTGGTTGAATCCCTCCGGTGATGTCTCCTGAAGCGACTGTGACCGAAATGATTAGATGCCACCTGTACATGTTGACACTTCACTACAACCTCCTTTCTAAATTGGTCACAACTGTACATATTTACTGTCCTATTTGTAATAATATTGGTGACCCTCTCGCTCTCTTTTCCCAGGCACCTGGAGCCTTTCTGAGACTCACCAATACATTGACCAAAGCATGGCAGATTTCAATCGCACACCAGCTGGCACTTCGACTTTCATCCTAATGGGCATCCCAGGCCTGGAAGCTGCCCACATCTGGATTTCCATCCCTTTCTCTCTGTGCTACATCATCGGCTTCCTGGGGAATCTCACAGTGGTGTTTGTGGTAGGCAAGGAGCAGGCCCTGCACAAGCCCATGTACCTACTGCTCTGCATGCTGGCGCTCACCGACATCGGCATGTCCACCTCCGTCATGCCTAGAGCACTGTGTCTATTTTGGTTCAATGTGAAGGGCGTGACTGTGGAAGGCTGCCTCACCCAGACATTCTTCATTCACACACTTGCAGTTATGCAGTCAGCTGTCCTGGTGACGATGGCCTTCGATCGCTACGTGGCCATCTGCAACCCTCTGAGATACACCACCATCCTCAGCAATGCCCGGGTAGCTACACTAGGGCTGGTGGGTTTGATAAGAGCCGTCCTCTTCATTCTGCCCATGCCCCTGCTCCTAAGCAGACTGCCATTCTGTGCCAGCCATGTCATCCCCCACACGTACTGCGAGCACATGGCTGTGGTGAAGCTGTCGTGTGGGGACACCACAGTCAACCGCATGTATGGTCTGGTGATCGCGTTTGTAGTCACCGGGCTCGACATGACCCTCATCCTCCTGTCCTATGCGGTGATCTTCCGGGCTGTCCTCAGAACGTCCTCCAAGAAAGGCCACCATAGAGCCCTCAGCACCTGCACGGCCCACCTCTGTGTGATGCTGATGTTTTATACTCCCAGCCTCTTCTCTTACCTAACCCATCGGTTCGGCCAGGGCATCCCTCCCCATGTTCACATCTTCTCAGCCAACCTCTATCTCCTTGTTCCTCCCATGCTCAACCCCATCATTTATGGGGTCAAAACCAAAGAGCTTCGTGACAAAGTGGGCAAATACACCTGTAGAGTTTGTTCTTGTGGAGCCACTGGCATTAAGCATGTGTGAGAAGAGGGGGGGAAGGACACGTCCTCGTTAAGGAAGGGAGCTCTGTCCCAGTTCAGCAATTGTGGAAGTTCTCAGTCTGAGAAGTGCTTGATACCTAGTGTCTTATCACTCCGTCATCAAGCCTGGCTCTTCCATTGTGGGGTTCCCTCTCCCTGACCATTGCCTGACCTGTTTGGGTGTCACCTTTCCACGCCCAACCCTACAAACTGCAACTTTTCCTTGCCACGACTTCCAGACCACAAAACATACCTCAACTGTCTGGCACAGTCTCGCTGTGCATTATCCCTGTGAGAACGGGGTTCTTTGTCTCTTTGGATAGCTGACGGGATTGCTTCCATTTGTTAACTGCAAACTACATTGCTGATCCTCTTTATCACAGGTACAGTGACCTAGTGTTCCGTCATGTCTGGGCGCCTCCAACCCTGCACCCCCATCCGCAGCCAGATGGGACTCTGACCCAGCCAGTAGAGTAGAAGGTTTTATTGCTTTTCAGGGACACAGCGTAGCATACGAGCAATGTTAGCACAGGAGCTAGGGAAAGCAGCCTTATTCCTTTTGGGGGGAAGGGCTTACAGGCCCAGAACCCCCCTTTCCTGCTCCCAGTCTCCCCTCCTAATCCTACCCAGCTGAGACTAACCAGCAACTGGTCCCTTAGCCCCCAGGCACCCTCCCCTTTTGCTTTGGTCAGATAACCTCCACCTAGTCCAGGTGTCAGGTGGCTGTGCCATTTCCTGTGTGCCTCTCCTCAGGGAACATCTCCTGCTGGGCACTGCACACACACATACACACACAGTCTCTGCATGGGGCAGTAGGGGTCACACACAGCACAGCAACCAGTGGATGCCAAACCAGAGTGGATGCAGGGTCACAAGAGTGGACAGCCCACCAACTATGTCACACCTGGGGTATGTCTACACTACCCCGCTAGTTCGAACAAGCATACCGCACTTGCAAATGAAGCCCGGGATTTGAATTCATTTGCATAAGCGGGGAGCCGCCATTTTTAAAACCCCGCTGGTTCGAACCCCGTGCAGCGCGGCTACACGGGGCACGAACTAGGTAGTTCGAACTAGGCTTCCTAGTTCGAACTACCGTTACTCCTTGTGAAATGAGGAGTAACGGTAGTTCGTGCCGCGTGTAGCCACGCGGCACGCGGTTCGAACCAGCGGGGTTTTAAAAATGGCAGCTCCCCGCTTATGCAAATGAAGCCCGGGAAATTCAAATCCTGGGCTTTATTTGCAAGTGCGGTATGCCTACATTACCCTCCTAGTTTGAACTAGGAGGGTAGTGTAGACATACCCCCAGTGAGCCAGCACTAAGCTCTTCTATGTTGTTCGGCCCTTCACAATATCCATTGCCTGATATCTCATTTTTCCTGTGCTTTGTGGAGACCTTGGTGAGTAGGAGAAGTCAGGGGACGTGCTGCCCATGGTTCACTAGCCCCAAACTTAGGACAAACCAGATGAGCAATTTGGGGTTGAAGCCATTTAACACAAGGTTGCTTCTGAGGAGAAAAATGTTAGTGAACTTGGTCAGTTGCCCTGTCCTTGTGTTGGCTGCTTTTTAGCAACTCTGCCGACTAAAGAGGGTTTTCTCAGGTGGACTTGTTAATAATAAACCTGAGCAACCAGACCCCAGAGGAACATACAGAAAACATTCTTCATTCTGGGGCATTTATGAAGCAACATAAAATCTATTCTGAATAGTTTTCACCAGTGAAAGAAGTGATTACAGTGCCACTGCTCGTAAGTTTTCAGGTGTTATATTTTCGAAATAACCTGGTAGTGCAGACATAGCCAAAGTGTACTCCTGGGGGGTGGGAAGAAAGTGAGGCACATAGGAAAACATAACCTATGAAATGATTGGATCTAGAGTATAGCCAGGGATGTTAGTTCATTAATAATTTATTGGGTGATGTTATGCTCAGGCAAAAGGTTGCATCATATTTTTTCATTTTATGTTAATTAGAGTTAAATTGTGGGGCTATAGACATGTAGGACCAATCAGTAGTGAGAGAAACCCAGTACTAGACATGAGTAGGAGAACCTGGAATGCAAGATCCTGTAGGTTGAAGCCTAAAGACTAATTTAGGCCTTGAAAACTAGAAATAGTAATGTAAGGGGACTGTTAGCCCCTTACTAAAACTCAGTGGGAGTTTTTGGTTGGCCAGCTCCCAGTACCAAAAGGGGAAGGGTCCACGAGAAATCAGGGCCCTCAGACTGACAGACCCCAGGGACAATGGGAAGAGGCCAACACGCCAGCTTAGCCTGATTGACAGGTTGGACAGGCCAATGAGGAAATTAGGAGGCCAGGTCCCATCGTCCACGTGAGCTAGGATTTTCTGGGTCTCTGTGAGAAAAGGAGAGAGAGCTGAGAAGAGCAGCAGGAAGAGCAAGCTGTGTGGAGAGACAGACCTGCAGTGTCAGAGCTAGGCACACGCAGCCCAAGGAGTGTAAGCTGCGCTGAGGGGTAGACCTGCAGTGACAAAGCCACACACGCAGCCCAAGGAGCGCAGACCCTGTGCTGAGCAGCAGACCTGCAGTGACCAGAGAGCCAAAGGGACAAGGAGCTGGAGTCTGGCAAAGCAGCACAGTCTGCAACTTGGTGTGGTGAGCAGCTGGGACCAGCAAAGGGAGGAAAAGAGTCTCTGGGCAGGGACGTGCCACCAGCCAAGAGGCCCGGCAGGCCAGACTTGGAGAGGGATTGTAACTCCAACTGGGAGAGGGGTCCTGCCACCTAGAGCCTGAGGCCGTGTGGTCACTGCCAGAGCAAGCGTGTCCAACCTGCAGCCCCCTGCAGCATAGCTAGGGCCTGAGAAAGAGCCCTGGGACCTATAAGGAATAGACTGTGAACTGTTCTTACACTCTGTAGACTGCTGGTTGTGATGTCCCCGTGCTACAGAGCGGGGCTGTGTGTTCCCATTTAACCTTCCTCACTTCTCCTTATTCTTTTCTTTTTAATCAGTTGTTGTTTAATAAATTGTATTTGCTTTGAACTGTATGAAATTATCACTGGGCCAAGAAAGCATGCAGTGTGCAGAGAGCATCTCGCAGTGGGGACACCCTAGCCCCTGCCCCAAGTGACTACAAGGTCGGGGATTAAGCCCCAGAAAACCTGGGCCCATCCTTGTTGGGATTTCGAGGACTCTGCTACTCAGGAGAATGGAAGGGGAGCCCTCAAGGTCAGGGAGACTATGGGGTAAAGGAAGTGGGAGTGGGGACTCAGATCCTTTTGCTGGTCCATTTCACGGGGGTGGTATAGAAGCCAGGAAAGTTCCCCACAATAGCAAGACCATGCCCCCGCTTACATAATTGGCGTCACAAACAGGATCCTATTCAAAGGGTCCACCCCATTGGTTTACTTGTTGAGTTCTGGTAACACCATCCAGGCCTGGTCGAGAGCACTACCATGGCTGGAATTGAAGGACTACAAACCCAGGTTGCTGAACTTCAGTGCAGATTTTCAGACCAAAGTGAGGCATTACAGCAAGCTAGAACTGAGCAGAGAGAAGCCTTATCGCTGGTCAAGGCAGTTATAGACCAACAGGCAGCAGTAGCTAAGAAACCCCCTACTATTTATGTCCCACGGGAGTGGAAGGTCACAGAGTTTGATGGCTTCCCAACTAGGCCAGGAGATATTACGGTAGAGGAGTGGCATTGTGCAGGTGGCAATTCATTAACCACAGCGAACCCACAGCCAGGGTGTGGGATGAATAGTACAAAAGGCCCAATCTACCCTGAGGGTCCCATTACCGACTTGCCAAATCTGTGCTCCTGAGAGAGGCTCACATGCTGCCATTCTCCAAGGGCGATTCCCTGCTCGCCTCTCGCTCACGGAGCCCGGGGATTGTCTGGGAGCCTGCCAAGCTGAGAGCCTGCTGGGACTCAGCAGGGGACTCATAAATGTTGCTGCCCAGAATGGTGCATTCCAGACGGGAGAGAGTCGCACCCCGAATCTCAAGGCTCTGCCTCCTCGCACAGAGAGGAGCGTTCCTCTCCCGCAGGACGGGATTGGGGTGAGTTGGGTCTTTGTGCATTAACGTGAGGGCCGAGGGGTCAGGGGGAGTCCATGTCTCAAGGCAAGAGACCCCAGGGCGGGAATTCACCAGCATGGCGACTGGAATGGCTCAGGATGGTCAGAAACACCCAGGGATCTGGCTGGTAAAAGTGGCACCACGAATGCATTGGAGATGCGGATTCATATTTACTTTTCAGAGCAGTTCCTTGTCTCCTGCTCTGTCCTGTCTGTTTCAAGAGCTTCCCTTGGGGGCTTTGGGTTCCTCTCTTCTTTCCCAAGTGCTCCACCTTCAGCAGCTTCCCCGTGCTGGGGGAAGTGCAGCCAAAGCCTCTGTGTTACCGGAGGGTTTGCCACGAGACTGGGCCGACACCAGCCAGATTCTGCCCACGGCGGGTCACTCCAGAGTCACACTGGTCTACCTTAGATCAGAGTCGGGGCCTGTGTGGGAACTCCCCGCCTTTCACACCCAACCTCCGAACACCACATGAACTGGGGGCTTCTTTCAGGCACTTTGAGCCCCTTAACAGAACAGAAAGGTTGGTGCTGAGGGTGAATCTGGTCCCTTTGAGATCAGCATAAAAACTCCCAACACAGCCCGGAGTGCACCCAAAATACACCCGTGGGGACTTAAATAAGTGGTCAGATATCATCTCGCCATGAGCCCCCAGCGACGATCGCTTGAGTCATGCCCTGGCCTCCAAGCCCAGTCGGCTCCTTCGGATCAAAGATGAACGGACAGAAGAAGTTACTGAAATTGCAAACACCTAGCTTTAGAGGTGCAGCACAATCAGGACAGTAATATTTGTAAGGGGGATAGAGGGGTCTGTTCTCCTTGTGCCCTGAGTCTTTAGGTCTGGAGAGGATGAGAAACACTCCAAAAATAATAGAAAGAAAAGCAGGATTGGAGGAAATCAGTCGGTCCAGGAACGCACAGTGTGGGTGCATCTGCACTGCACTCGTAGCTTGAAATAAACTAGACAAATCGAGCTGTGCAAATGGTGTCTCTTATTTCCAGTGTATTTTGAAAGGCAGTGCTGTTCCGAAACATCCTCGTGAAACGCGGTTTCCAGGGACGTCGGAATGGCGGTGCGGGGGGGTGGTACTGGAAGTATCCTGAACTAGCGCCGCTGTCTAGACACCCCCTGTGTGTGCCGTGGGGAGGAGTCGTGGAACTGGGGGAAACAGGGAATGGGCGTCCTGCCTAGGGCACAGCAGAGGAGAGCCGTAACTAGGCCCCCTGGGCCAGGGGGTGTCTCAGGCTGTATAGTGGGGGGCTGCACTAGTAGCAAATAGTCACTGATATCATCTCTCATGCAGACCATTCCTCCCCTCGCAAGCAACCCCCCGGCAGCCTGATGCTCACGTCAGCAATTGCCGGCCCAGAAGCGCAGGCTCAGTACGGTCTGTCCGGGGCTGCTCTGTGTCGTTCTGAGTCTGTCCCTTTCGCCTTCCCCATCCAGGCTGAGCTCCTGCTTCTGGGGTTCCCTTCGCCCCCAAACGGCTTTTCCATCTGGTCTCCCCCCTTCCCACTTCAGGGGAGATGTTCCTGTAGCTGTTGCTGTGTGGCCTGGCACCGGGCCTGTTCCTAGCTAAGGGGTATAAATGTGCGGTAGGGCTGGAGATCCCGGGGGCAGGCGGGTAGCGTTGAAGATCGTGGAACAGGGCAGGGTGTACAGGGACAGGCAGAGCTGGGGGTTGCGGTAACAGGCAGGGAGTATTGGCACTGCTGGAGGCAGTAGGGGCTCGGATTCGTGTGTACCGGGACAGGTGGACAGTGTTGGTAAAATGTTATTTTTCGTTGTGATTGTGGGTCCCAGGCCAATATTCCTGGCCCTGGGTGCTCTGGGGCAGGCTCCAGGGTCTCTTTGCCCTAGCCAGCTGCAGAACTGCAGCCGGGATGTCACCACCTTCCCTTAGGGCGGTTTCCAGCTCTTGTGTAACTTGAGGCATTTCACTGGTACATTGATCGCTGTGTGCCCCTGTGCCCAAAGTGATCTTACTGTGGCACGGTGATAACACAATTGTGATACATTCCGTGCAAGGTATGCGAGACGCCACTGGACAGTTCTGATTATGATGGTCCTGTCTGTGTGCATGGAGCGTTTGTAGCTGACGCTGTGAGCATTGACTGGGTCTCTGTATTTCAAATGGAGTCCCAGCTGGGAATGGGCCCTTCAGTCTAGGTAGTCGGCTGGGAAGGGCCATCAGGCGAACAAGGAATTAGGGCAAGAAACAGGCTTCAGGAGACACCCCAATGTTGGTCCTACTGCGCCAACTCCCTGTCCCGGCGCAGCCAAGGCCCCAAGCTAAGATCCTGCCCCCCGAGAAGCAGCACAGACACTGAACCTCTTCAGGTCGAAGGAAAATTCAGTTTTGGGCCCAGCTTCCCCAGATGCCACTCCCCAAAGGGGATCAAACCCCCAACGAATTGTTTGGATCCGCCCCCTTTAGCAGTGAACGGAGCAATGTGCCCACTGGTTGCTCCCTCACGTAACAATTATTTGCACTGGGCTTGATAAGAAATAAAAGGGATTTTATGAAATACCAGCTGTAGGACTGAAGTGGTTATAAGTGAGAACAGGCTGAGCAAAGTAGGTTACAAATTTAAAATAACAGAAAATGCTTCACTAATTCTCCTCTAAAACCTCTGCACAAACTCACCCTAAAACTGTCCTTATGCCAGGTAACCCTCCAAAGCAGGGTAGTCTCCTTTTCCCTGGGGTCTTTAGTAATCCCCTGCTGGCTGTGCCAGGCTGGCTAAAGACACTTCCTGCTAAGCTTCCCACTGTTTCACAGATTGCACCTCTACGTGGGAAGTTTCCTGGCCGGTCCCAGGAAACAGCTGGATAGCTAAGCATTGAGGGTAACCCCCGATGGTGTTCCTTTGCACATTTAAAACCACAAAGCATTCTACAGGCCATATACCCAACCTTACACACAAAAAGGACACCCCCGTCCCCAACTCAGATACACAGCCCCGGCGGATTAGGACACGAAGGTTGATGGGTTACATGAGGCCATTTGTCCCAAGCACCTTTGAGCGACGTAGATTTATGTCCATAAGTCCCTTTCCCAAACATGTCACAGCACAGAGTGACCTCATCAGTGCCGCTTCCCTTTCCACAGAAGAAGACTCCAGGAAACATGTGAGGAAAGAAGCCTGAAACGGGGGAACCGCTAGATCCAGGCGAAAGGGGGTTCTGGGCCTTTGCATGGGACCCTAGCCAATGCGTGGAACTTAGTTTTCATTTTTTGTTGTTTGCTAGGCAATGTGATTACATTCTAAGTGATTACAGGCAATGTTCCCTCTCGTTTTTCCCTTCCGTGTGCAGAATAAACGTTGTTCTGTGTACGGAGGCATGTGCAGATGTGCACCACCAATAGGAAACATGCTGCTCCCCTGAGGCACTGTGGGCTTCCTGCTAAGCAGCTGGGCAGCATTTGAATCTCTTCGGGTGGATAACGCTGATTACAAGAGATAGCAAAGAGATAAACCTCACGCCATGAATAACCGTGTTTAATGTTTTATTCTACACCTAGCATGCCTTTCAGTGCAGTCTGGGGGAGCAGGGGGATCTCAGCTCTGCTCTCACAAGTGTGCGTTGTCCTCTCCACACTGAGGGAGGTGCAAACTGGGTAAGAAATTCACACCGGTCACAGTTTAGACCAGGGCAGGACTGGACAACCTTGGGGTCACAGGCTAAGCAGCTGGGGGTTCTTCTGGCGTCAGCCTCTCTCTTGCTGGTTCATGCCGTGGCCAGAGGGTAAATGTAACTGGGCAGGGCTGCCCGGGCTCCCGCTGAGGAATGAATGTGCATGTCAGAGAAGTCAGAGGCAGCCCAGGAGGAGATGGAGTAATAGGACCTTTTTATTGGAGATAGTCGTTCCCCTCGGAGCCTGGACACATCGTTCCAAGTGAGCGATGATTTGGCATCTGTGCTCTCCTTTATCCATTTTAGTATGTGAATTCACACGTCTGTCACTGCTTCCCCCGAATCCTCGTTTAGTGATGTTAGCTCCTAGACATGAATATTAATAGGCAGATGGTGAATATTATTATACCTGCTCCTGTTTACAGGATTTTCAGTTACATCAGCACTTTTGTACACAACATACTTCCCAAGCCAGCAGGTTACAGAGATTACAGGGGATAGGACATAGAAAGTCTTTTTTCAGAGCAAGTGAGAATAACACGAGGGAAAGCAAAGAAGACTCTGTTCCATGCATCTCTCTTCCCAGGTTTCTACATCGGAAAGGACAATACCTGCTCTGGCCAGACCCTTTATCTAGCTTTCTAGGCTGCCAGGACGAGGGGGGAAAACACGTTTGAAGGAGAATGCCTGCTCTGGCTGGACCACTTCTCACTAAAGTATGGTCATCCCAGACCCCTGTTCATTCTTACATATTCCAACAGCGGTGGGGTCCGTGGCCTTGAATACCAAGAGCCTTGTGCCCATTTCGATGAGCACAAAGTCAGAGGCCAGGAGGAGAATGTCAGTTTGGGCAGGGGAAAAGTGACTCTTTCCCTTTCCAAAACAGGCAGTGAACTGTAACGGGTGTGGTTGGAGAGTGTCACTGGCCATGCAAATGCCCAAACCCTTCATTCTAATTTACCTTTAGCAACGAGAGCCTCGGGGTCGATTGGCACTGGGGGAAGGAAGGATCTTTTCAAATCTTTGGAATTTGCCGTGTGTCAGGTTAGGTGAATGGCTTGTCCCTTGGACTTGTCTCAGGAGCCATGGAGAACACTGTTGTGATCTGCTCTCTACCAGTCACTGGTGTCCAGACATTTCTCATGGCCCATCTTATTCATCTCCTTTGTAAGGTAACAATCCCTGTCATCTACCTCTGTCCATCATTCTCTGAACCCCTCTGGCTCTGCAGGATCCTGGCTGAGCAGGGTGCGCCATACTACACAAAGGAGTCCACAGGAAGATGAAACATTGACTTACTGGTGTGAGGGCATTGCGTTTTCTGCAAGGTTCCACCTCCCACTCCTCTAGGGTCTCAGTGTCCACAGTTTATACAGTTATATGAAACCTTCGTTAGGTTTCTGTGGAACTCAAGCATTTTCCCTCTGCTAGGCACATGTTATAGTTACTGACTTTGATGTTCATCTTCCGTCAGGATGCCCAGTGACCTGGTTTGGTTGGATCCCTCCAGCGATGTCTCTTGATGCAACTGTGACCAAAATGATTAGATGCCACCTGTAAATATTGCCACTTCCCTGCTACCCACTTTCTAAATTGGTCACAACTGTACATATTTTCTGTCCTGTTTGTAATAACGTCGGTGACCCTCTCACTGTGCCTCTCTCCCTTCCCAGGCACCCGGAGCCTTTCTTAGACCCACCAACGTCTTGACCAATGCATGGCAGATTTCAATCGCACGCCTGCTGGCTCTTCAACTTTCATCCTAATGGGCATCCCAGGCCTGGAAGCTGCCCACGTCTGGATTTCCATCCCTTTCTCTCTGTGCTACATCATCGGCCTGCTGGGGAATGTCACAGTTGTGCTTGTGATATGCAAGGAGCAGGCCCTGCACAAGCCCATGTACTTGCTGATCTGCATGCTGGCGCTCACCGACATCGGCATGTCCACCTCCGTCATGCCTAGAGCACTGTGTCTATTTTGGTTCAATGTGAAGGGCGTGACTGTGGAAGGCTGCCTCACCCAGACATTCTTCATTCACACATTTGCAGTTATGCAGTCAGCTGTCCTGGTGACGATGGCCTTCGATCGCTACGTGGCCATCTGCAACCCTCTGAGATACACCACCATCCTCAGCAATGCCCGGGTAGCTACGCTAGGGCTGGTGGGTTTGATAAGAGCCATCCTCTTCATTCTGCCCATGCCCCTGCTCCTGAGCAGGCTGCCATTCTGTGCCAGCCATGTCATCCCCCACACGTACTGCGAGCACATGGCTGTGGTGAAGCTGTCGTGTGGGGACACCACAGTCAACCGCATGTATGGTCTGGTGATCGCATTTGTAGTCACCGGGCTCGACCTGACCCTCATCCTCCTGTCCTATGGGCTGATCATCTGGGCCATCCTCAGAACTTCTTCCAAGAAAGGCCACCAGAGAGCTCTCAGCACCTGCACGGCCCACCTCTGTGTGATGCTGACGTCCTATACTCCCAGCCTCTTCTCTTACCTAACCCATCGATTCGGCCAGGGCATCCCTCCCCATGTTCACATCTTCTCAGCCAACCTCTATCTCCTTGTTCCTCCCATGCTCAACCCCATCATTTATGGGGTCAAAACCAAAGAGCTTCGTGACAAAGTGGGCAAATACACCTGTAGAGTTTGTTCTTGTGGGGTCACTGGCATTCACCGTGTGTGAGAAGAGGGGGGGAAGGACACATCCTCGTTAAGGAAGGGAGTTCTGTCCCGGTTTGGCTGAGCTCAGCATTGTGGAAGTTCACAGTCTGAGAAGTGCCTGATACCTAGTATCTTGAAAAAACAACGAATTGTCTGGTAGCACTTTATAGACTAACAAAACATGTAGATGGTGTCATGAGCTTTTGTGAGAACAGCCCACTTCTTCAGATGACCGGAGTGTTGGATGTCTAGGGACAAAATAAATAAGTGGAAGAAGGGAAAACTGAGAAGTGGGGGAACAAGAAAAGGCAGCGGGTAAAATATTTGTCATGGAAAAACCGAGTCTCTAAACATTTAAAGACTAGATAGTCAAAGGGGGCAGATAATAACTATTAATTAGCAAACAACAAAGAGTCAGGAAACACTTATTACTCCGTCCTCAAGCACGGCTCCTCCATTGCTGGGTTCCCTCTCCCTGACCATCGTTGACCTGTTTGAGTGTCACCTTTCCGCTCCCAACCCAGCAAACCCCAACTTTGCCTTGCCATGACTTCCAGACCACAAAACATACCGCAACTGTCTGGCCCAATCTCGGGCCTCCATGACATCAGTTGCCTGATATCTCATTTTTCCCAATCTTTGTGGAGATCTTGGTGAGTTGGAGCAGCCAGGGGAAGTTCTGCCCATGGTTCATTGGCTCCAAACATAGGACAAATCAAATGAGCAATTTGGGGTTGAAGCTCTTTAACACAAAGCTACTGCTGAGGTCAAAAACGTTAGTGAACTTGGTCATTTGACCTTTCATTGTGTTGGCTCCTTTTTAGCAACACTGCCGACAAAAGAGGGTTTTCTCAGATGAACTTGATAAAACAAACCTGAGCAGCCACATCCCAGAGGAACGTCTATAAAATGTTCTTCATGCTGGGGCATATAGGAAGCAATGTAAAATCTGTTCGGAATAGTTTGCACCAGTGAAAGAAGTGATTATAGTGCCACTGCTCCTAGGCTTGAACATCAGCCGAAGCATTCGACTTCTGAGAATGACTGTGAGCGTAAAATGTTGCCTTCTAGAGCCTACCCGCAACAAAGTAATTCAGCATGAACCATCGACATTGGCCACTGCCACTGAACGGCTTCAGAAATGAAAAGCACGAGAACGTTATTATTGTGCTACATGCATGTTGGTCTCCTTCGGACTAGTTTAACACTGTGATTCGCCGTTGTTTGCTAATGTGAATAATCACCTACTTGTCCTTTTCTTAAGAAAAAGAACTCAGCCCTTTGATAGGTATCTAACGAAAGCTTTGTGGTGCTAGTGGACATGTCGACCAACATGGTAATAAAACAGCTGGTGGACTGGGCCCTTTGCATTGGTTTTGTAAGTGACATCGGGCCATTTGCACAGTGGTAATCCGGCAGGCTTTCAAGCTGAGCTGGAGGCAGAGAGCAGACACTGGAACGACAGCGGCCAGAGAAGCAGCCGAGAGGGTGAATCTGGGTGGGAGGCAGAGCAGAAGTGATGCTGAGCTGGAATAGGGGCTGCAGGCAGAGCAGCAGAGCTAAGGCAGGACTGGGAGCTGGGGCAGGGAGCCAGGAGGGTGGACCCCAGCCACACCACAAGTAACACAGCAGCTGAGCACAGTGAACCACTGGGGCGTGAGATGGGTTATGGACAGAGGGCCCAGCACAGGGAGAGAGCAAAGCCAGGCCTGGGCAGGAGGCCTGGGATGTGTGAGGAGCAGACTGTGGACCTTCTTGACCTCCTGGAGATGCAGTTTGTGACGTCCTGGTGCCCACAGAGGGGGCGTGTCTTTCTTCCATGAAATGTTCTGTTTCCTCCCCAGTTTTCTATCCGTTGTGCAAACAGTTGGGTTTGGCTTGAGCTTTGTGTGCTGATCATGGGTCAGAGAAGTGGTGGGAGCATCTCCTGTCCTAGGTGATCCCAAAGACACTGGGGTCCAGCCCAGGGCTGGCCTGTGAGGTGGGTGGTCAGGGCAAAAGGGGAGGAATGGAAGAGGTGGGGGTTTGACACCTCCCATGTGGCCTGACCTGCTCACCAAGATCCAGCTGGCCATCTGGAACCAGCAAGCAGCCACCCTGGTGTGGGACAAGCGATGTGATGGGTTGCTCCAAGCTGCAGTGGGACCAGGCAGGTACTGAGCCAGGTCAGTCCTCCGGTGGCAGCGGGGGGCACAGGGCCGAGGGACCTTGAATTAGCAGCTGTGCCTGGCACGGAGCTGGGCTGGAAGAGGCTCTCTGGAGAGGGCAGCTGGCATGGGGAGATGGGGGAAGAAGTGCATTTTCCAGCAGCCCTGTCCTAGCTGGGGGCATGGAGCCTCCCTTCTAGCTAGGGTGTGTGTGTGTGGGGGGGCACACTATTCTCCCCTACAAGCCCCAGGCTGGCCCAGGTAAGGGAGCACACACCCATCTCCATGCAGGTGAGAACCATACTGACGGGGGGTCGGGGGTGGAGAGGGTGGCACATCCCTCCCTGCAGAGAGGTGCCACATGGGGGGGGCACGCAGGGTACAGAACCACAGTTCCATGAATTGCTAATTATGCCAAAAACTGGATAAATAGCCCAGAAGCCCAGACATGGACTCAGAGACGCTGGTTGCAGTGTCTCCGGTCTCCAGCCTGTTGGCTTCCAGATGCTGCTTCTCCCCCCCCCCCCCGAGGCTGAGAGAACCCCCCCGGGACAGCCCAGAGCTGTTATAACCAGTGCCCAGCCCTGTGCTGGCTCTCAGCGCGGGACGCTGCTGCAGACGCTGGGCTGAGAGAGGTGCGGGACGCGGCCGCCTGAGGGGGGTTCCAGGGAAGACACGTCCCTCTCCGCACTCACAGGTACCAGCTCTGACTGAGGGGCTCCCCTGCCCCACCGCCCCAGGGAGGCATGAGTGTGATGGGTCAGAGAGTCAGTCTAGGGCCCTTTGTGCTCTGCAGAACTCCTAAACATCCCAGGTCCCTTGGCATAGGGGATGAGTTTGCTACTGTGTCCTCTTTTCTGTGCACCCCAGCTGATCCCTAATGATGTGCTACAACCCAGAGGTGGCTGCATTTCAGCGGCACAGGGGATCCTTCTGGAGCTGAGGAATTAGTCGATGTACAATACGGGGCTGTGCCTAGGACTTTGCTCAGGCCTCACTGAAACAAAACTCCCCTTGGAGTAAGAATGGATAAAGAGCTGAGGAGGCAGCTGCGTGCCCTGCACAGACGCTGTCCCCTCCTCCTCCGGCATGGCAGGGCTCTGGCTGACCGTGGGGCTCTTTCCTGGGAAGCGTGGAGGTGCCAGGGTTCCGCCCTGCAACCATTGAACCCCCTTTTCAGTAGAGGCAAGACCAGGGTTCCCGGGGGCTCCGGTGAAGCGCCACAGCCGAGCTGCTGTGATGCTTTCAGTCCCAACAAGCCCTCAAGCCAACACCCAGAACAGCCTCCGGCCTGGCTCTGCCAGCACTGGGAGTTGGAGAATCCAGCCCTTCCCCTCGCAGTCTCTCCGCAGGGTGAATCACGATCAGGGCTCAGCCGTTAGCCTGGATTTCCAGCTGGAATTCGTCTGGCTTCAGCCTCCAGCCTCTGGGCCTGGCGCTTCTCATCTCGGTGAGATCCCAGCGCCCGACATTCCCGGTGGTTCCGCCCCAGCCCAGTCTCTGCCTGAGCCTAGTTTGATACAATAATGAGATGAGGGTTTGGGTCTCTCTCTGGATGGGATTTGACGCAGCCTCCCCCCATCTGTGCGGCTCTTTTCCTCCCCCGCTGCCAGTTCGGGTCCCGCGATCTCACCCAGGCGCTTTCACCGATGCCGTGTGCAAGGGGGAAACCCTGCCCCTGCGCCAGCTCACAGCTCTGCTGTGCACACGACCAGGAATCCCAGCGTCCCTTGGCCACAGCCCGGCACTGGGAGCTCCCCACGAGGCGGTTGTCTATTCCAGGCTCTGTTTGTTCCAGGACATGGGGCTCTCATCTCCTTTATCTTAGGAACATAGAGAGACATACAATCCCAGGCCTGGCAGGGACCATGGGAGGCCCTCCAGCCCCAGCCCCTTTCCTCACACAGGGCTGGTCAGTCCTAGGCTGGTGCTGGGCAAGCTGCAGCCCCCGGCCACACACAGCTGCTGAGGAGAATGGGACCGTGTTCTATTGTGTTACCATAGAAACATAGAAACACAGAAACATAGAGTCCTAGGCCTGGCAGGGATGTGGGAGGCCCATGAGTCCTGTCCCCTTTCCTCACCCAGGGCTGAGCAGTGCCAGGCCAGTGCTGGGCAACCTGCAGCCCCCGGCCACACACAGCTGCTGAGGAGAATGGGACCGTGTTCTATTGTGTTACCATAGAAACATAGAAACACAGAAACATAGAGTCCTAGGCCTGGCAGGGATGTGGGAGGCCCATGAGTCCCGTCCCCTTTCCTCACCCAGAGCTGAGCAGTTCCAGGCCGGTGCTGGGCAACCTGCAGCCCCCGGCCACACACAGCTGCTGAGGAGAATGGGACCGTGGCTGGGAGACATTTTGCTGACACCGACCATCCCCAGGCACCACTCCCACAGCTCTGCATGGCTCTGTCCCTCTGTGCCCTGCCCAGGAGAGCGGTGGGAAGCGCGTCCCCCTCGCCTGCAGACCCTGCTCCCCACAGCTCCCTTTCTAGATCTTTAATAAATTGTTCTCCCTCTTCCTTGTAACAGCCCCGCAGGTACTTGGAAGCGGCTACCATGTCCTCTCTCAGCCTTCTCTTTTCCAAACTAAACAAGCCCAGATCCTTCAGCTTTCCCCCATAGTTCATGGTTTCTAGGCCTTCAATTATTTTGTTGCTCTTCTCCGGACCCTGTTCAATCTTTCCTGAAATGTGGTGCCCAGGACTGGACCCAGTACTCCAACTGAGACCTAAGCAGTGCAGAGTCTTGGCTCTTGCTTACAACACTCCTGCTAATGCATCCCAGGCCGATATTGCTTTTTGGTTTCAGCTGTGTTACACTGTTTATTCATATTTATTTTGTCTTCCCCAAGACTTCTCCCTGGGAGTCACTTTCCATTTTGTGTGTGTGCAACTGACTGTCCCTTCCTAAGACTTACTTTGGAGTGAATCCCATTCCAAGGTTTCCAGTGTCTCCTAATTGTGTCAAATCTTTGTTCAAAGTTTGCCTTTATTTTGAATAGATTATGTTGAGACAGAAACTTCCCTCTATTTGCCTTTTTTGACTGTTTCCGGCTCTGCAAAAGCAGGCTGAGAACTTCTGCTTCTGAATGAGATGTCTGGTTGATCAGTCAGTTTCCTCCCCTTATGTGGGATAGGTAGCTTATTCTGCTTCTTTTTAAATGCACAAATCTCCCAAACCCTACGTCTTGTACACATTTACCTTTTCTGCAACATTAACTAGTTTCCTTTCTCCCACTAGGAATTGGACTAAACTTACAGGCTGTGTCTAGACTGGCAAGTTTTTCTGCAAAAGCAGTTGCCAGCTGTCTACACTGGCTGCTTGAATTTCCGCAAGAACACTGACGATCTCATGTAAGATTGTCAGTGTTGTCGCGGAAATACTATGCTGCTCCCGTTCGGGCAAAAGTCCTTTTGCGCAAATGATTTGCGCAAAAGAGCCAGTGTAGACAGCTCAGATTCATTTTGCACAAAAAAGCCCCAATCACGAAAATGGTGTTCAGGTCTTTTTTCCGCAAAAGCGCGTCTAGATTGGCACGGACGCTCTTCTTCAAAAAGTGCTTTTGCGGAAAAGCATCCGTGCCAATCTAAACGCTCTTTTCCGCAAATGCTTTTAACAGAAAACTTTTCCATTAAAAGCATTTGCGGAAAATCCTGCCAGTCTAGACGTAGCCTCAGAGTTCTTGGTTCCTAGTATAATTAATTAACTCCTGCTTGTGATCCTTAGCATGGCCAAGAATGGCTTTTTCCCTGATAGCTTTAACATCCCCTATCAATTTTCTCAGTGCCCGATTTGTATTGCTTGCCCTCTGCTTTCCCTTGCCCCCATTTGTTATAGATTGCTATCCGCCATTTACAGCCTTACATTCGGCACAGAACTGATTTTTTCACGAATGCTTCACACTTACTTAACTGTAGACTTGTGACTTTTGAGATCCCTACTAACCTCATGCCCAATTTGCATTCCCGTGTTTCTAGCTCACATTTCCCCGAATCGGTTGTGATGATATATGGATATCACTGGCTGGGAACTGCTCTCTCTTTGGCCAATGCAACGCGATCAGTTCTGTTCTTTGTTTTCTTCTCCTCTATCATATATTCCCTTGTTTTCTCTCCTCTCCCAAACAATCCCAGACTTTTTGGTTGGCCCTGCACATGGTGGCCTCCCCCGTCCCATCGTCTTTCTCTGATCTCCCTTTCTATCTGCTGTACCCTCTGTGGAGACCAAAGCTGAGCACATGTCCGACAAGGTGATTCTCCATCCCGTTCTTCTGCCATCAAACATGGGCTTTCCTTCAGCCTCGGCTGGCAATGAGCGGGGGTTTCCATGGTGCTGATAGCAGTGAGGACCGGGTGTTTTCCCCGAGATGTGTTTCCTGCTGTTTTCTTGCATGGCTTCCCACAGCACGAGGTGTAGACATGATTGACACAGGCAGCACCATATACTGCGGAATTGCCAGGAGTGGGGTCTGTGATGGGTGTGGTCACAGAGACCCCACGGGGTGCTGACAAAACCTCTGCCACTCACCTTCCTGCTATCTGGGGCTTCTCACCACCTGGTCTCCCCTAGCCAAGGCCCTGAGCTGAGATCAGTGCCCCCCCCCCCCCTCCCGGAGCAGTACAGACACAGAACCTCTTTAGGTCTGAGGAGTAGTTTCAGGCCCAGGTTCCTGGGATACCCCTCCCCAAACGGGATCAGAACTCCCAATGAGTGACTTGGGTAGGCCCCCTTGAGCAATGGAAGGGGGATGCGCACGCTGATTGCTTCCCCAGGTACAATTGTTTACACTGGGCTTAATCGAATATCTAAAGGAGAATGTTTGTATGTTTGTGCTCTAATAACTTGGACACTAGGGTGTGTCTTAATTACATGGCGCCATCGATGGAGCCATGTAGATTAGGCTGATGGCAAAGGGAAATGAAGCTGCGATTTAAATAATCGCGGCTTCATTTAAATTTACATGGCTGCCGCGCTGAGCCGACAAACAGCTGATCAGCTATTTGTCAGCTCAGCGTGCTAGTCTGGATGCTCCCGTGCCGACCTGAAAGCCCTTTATCGACCTCCCCGTTATGCCTCGTAGGATGAGGTTTACCAGGTAGGTCGATAAAGGGCTTTCAGGTCGGCAGGGGAGTGTCCAGACTAGCGTGCTGAGCTGACAAATAGCTGATCAGCTGTTTGTCGGCTCATCGTGGCAGCCATGTAAATTTAAATGAAGCCGCGATTATTTAAATTGTTGCTTCATTTCTCTTTGCCGAACAAACAAATCTACATGGTTCCATCGACGGAGCCATGTAGTTTAGACGTACCCTATAAGAGCTACCACAGCCAAACTTTGCATGGGATACCCTTTCCTCCAGGAGAAGGTTTTAAGGTACTTTTGGACCTGATTGGGGTCCCGTCCTGCCGCAGAAGGACAGAAGGAATCCGTGTGCCTGCTGCAGCGCAGGGCGGAGGGGCCGGGTTAAACCCTCCATGCATTACACTGCTGTGACGCCAGCCGGTTGCTGTTCGTACTGTGAGTGGGGCTCTTCTGGGTCTGGTTCCAGCCATTGGGGTTAGATGTGAGCTCCGAGCTTTTGCTTGCCAAGGCAGGGCGGGTGGGTCCCTGAGCCAACCTTGCAAAGAGAAGTCCCCTTGCTACTGGCTGCATGGCTGTGTACTGTTCTACCGGGGGCTGGCTGCTGGGTCCTGGGGGGAGGAGGATCCTGCTGCTCTCAGTTGCATTAAGAGGAGCATTAAGAGGAGCATTGCCAGCAGATCCAGAGATGTCATCATTCCCCTTTATTCAGCTCTGGTGAGGCCACATCTGGAGTATTGTGTCCAGTTCTGGGCCCCCCACTACAAAAAGGATGTGGACGCATTGGAGAGGGTCCAGCGGAGGGCAACCAAAATGATTAGGGGGCTGGAGCACATGACCTATGAGGAGAGGCTGAGGGAGTTGGGTCTGTTTAGTCTGCAGAAGAGAAGAGTGAGGGGGGATTTGAGAGCAGCCTTCAACTCCCTGAAGGGGGTTCCAAAGAAGATGAAGAGAGGCTGTTCTCAGTGTGGGCAGATGGCAGAACAAGGAGCAATGGTCTTAAGTTACAGTCGGGGAGGTCCAGGTTAGATATTAGGAAAATTATTTCACTAGGAAAGTGGTGAAGCACTGGAATGGGTTACCTAGGGAAGTAGTGGAGTCTCCATCCCTAGAGGTATTTAAGTCTCGGCTTGACAAAGCCCTGGCTGGGTTGATTTAGTTGGGGTTGGTCCTGCCTAGGGCAGGGGGCTGGACTCGATGACCTTCTGAGGTCTCTTCCAACTCTATGGTTCTATGATTCTATTATTCTATGACTCAGAGGGTCAGATGTGGGCCAGGAGCCATCAGCCCCCAGGATCTGTGGCTCTGGGGGTCCCCTGGCTCAGGGTCTCCTCCTTTCCTAAATTTTCTAAATTTTGTTCCTCCGGTTTCCTGAGCAACGCTGGATAAGTCCAGCTGGTAGAAAATAAAAGTGATTTTATTCAGCAGAAGCAGAAGGATTTAAGTGGCTGCAAGTGAGCACAGGCAGAGCAAAGTAGGTTACAAATTTAAAATCACAAAAAAGGCAGAGCTAGTTCTAACGTTTATTACAAATGTTCCTAAAATTGTTCTTCCAGCTAAGCCTCCAAAGCAGGGCAGTTCCTTTTTACCCGGAGGTCTCTGGTGCATTCTCTTGGGTGTGCCATGCCAGCCAAAGACCAAGAACTGAAAAACTTTACATCTTAAATAGGCTCCCTTTCAGGCAGGAATTCTCTCTTTTACATTATTCCCTTCCATGGAAAGTTACCTGGTCAGCCCCTACCAGTTGGGGGGCTCACACGACTTCCTAACACCAACCACTGCTAAGACTCGAAGGACAAAAAGGGGCTGTTTCTCTCAGTGTCTGGATGATCACTTGAAAACACCCTTGATGGCTTCTGTTTGCACATTTAAAACCATGAATTATTCCCTACCCCATATATCTAACTCTATATACAAGAGAGATACACACACCAAAATAAGCAATGCAGATCCAGCAGATTGAGACATTGTAATTGATGGGTTACTTGAGGTATTTTGTCCACAGCATCTTCAAGTTATACCCATCCGTGTCCATACGTCAATTTCATAAAACATGGCGGGGGCAGTTCACAATTCATTTCTCTGAACAATGAAAAGGTCATTTTTCAGTGTGTGATGAACAACCAAACTGCTTCACCATGAGAACAGCCTCCCTCAGTGCATGTCATGCCTCACACAAACGTTCTCTGTCCTTTCAGACACTAGTACTGCGACCTTTGCTGTAGATCCTGGGCCCACACAGGACGTGCAATTGACACCCTTCTACCTGAGAGTTGGACACCTTCTCCCCTGCTCCATGTCAGAGTCCAACACAACCCACTTCACCAACCCCTCCACCTTTGTCTTGCTGGGTATTCCTGGCCTGGAAGCGGCCTATGTCTGGATCGCCATCCCCTTCTGCTTCATGTACGTCATCACCATCTTGGGGAATCTCACCATCCTGTTCATTGTGAAGATCGATTTGAGCCTCCATGAGCCCATGTACTATTTCCTCTGCATGCTGGCCATCACCGACCTGGTCCTGTCCACCTCCACCCTGCCGAAAATGCTGAGCATCTTCTGGTTCAATTCCAAGGAGATCGATTTCAATGTCTGCCTCACCCAGTTGTACTTGGTTCATTCCTTCTCAGCGATCGAGTCTGGGATCTTCGTGGCCATGGCTTTGGATCGCTACGTGGCCATTTGCCATCCTCTGAGACATTCCAGCATTCTGACAAATGTGGTGGTGGTCAAGATCAGTCTGGTTGTGGTGCTGCGTGGTGGCATTCTCGCATTACCCTACCCCTTCCTGGCGAGGCAGTGGCCGTATTGCAGAACCAATATCATCCCCTACACGCACTGCGAACACATGGATGTGGTGAAGCTGGCCTGTGCTGACATCCGTGCCAGTAGCTACTATGGACTCTTTGTGCTACTCTGTAGGATCGGTCTGGATGTGTTATTCATTGCTGGGACCTATGTCCAGATCCTCAGGGCCATCTTCAGCCTCCCCACAAAGGATGCCCGGCTCAAGACTTTTGGGACCTGCACTTCCCACATCTGTGTCATCTTAACATTTTACACTCCAACTCTCTTCGCCTCCCTCACATCCCGGTTTGGCCACAATATACCCCTGCATTTCCACATTCTCATTGTCAACATTTACCTCCTGGTGCCACCCATGCTAAACCCCATCATCTACGGAGTGAGGACCAAACAGATCCGGAGCAGGCTGTTTCGGCTTGTTACCCCAAAAAGGATCTAAACATTTTCTCCTGGTGCTCTGACAAGTAAAACTCAAAGCTGCATAGGCACAAGGAGATTTGGGGCACCAAATTGCCCCAAATGTCATGGTGCCTTATAGAATCATAGAATCATAGAATAATAGGACTGGAAGGGACCTCGAGAGGTCATCGAGTCCAGCCCCCCACCCTCAAGGCAGGACCAAGCTCCGTCTACACCATCCCTGACAGATGTCTATCTAACCTGTTCTTAAATATCTCCAGAGAGGGAGATTCCACCACCTCCCTTGGCAATTTATTCCAATATTTGACCACCCTGACAGTTAGGAATTTTTTCCTAATGTCCAATCTAAACCTCCCCTGCTGCACTTTAAGCCCATTACTCCTTGTCCTGTCCTCAGAAACCAAGAGGAACAAATTTTCTCCTTCCTCCTTGTGACACCCTTTTAGATATTTGAAAACCGCTATCATGTCCCCCCTTAATCTTCTTTTTTCCAAACTAAACAAGCCCAGTTCATGAAGCCTGGCTTCATAGGTCATGTTCTCTAAACCTTTAATCATTCTTGTCGCTCTTCTCTGTACCCTTTCCAATTTCTCCACATCTTTCTTGAAATGTGGCACCCAGAACTGGACACAGTACTCCAGCTGAGGCCTAACTAGTGCAGAGTAGAGCGGCAGAATGACTTCACGAGTTTTGCTTACAACACACCTGTTGATACAACCTAGAATCATATTTGCTTTTTTTGCAACAGCATCACACTGTTGACTCATGGGGCTGCATGCAGCTGGCCATTGACAGGTCCAGTCCCTGGATCACCCCCCGCTCAGCTCAGTTCCAGCTCTTCCTGCCCTATTCTCTGGCTGCCCTCCTCTCAAGTGTGGTCGGGCTTCCTCCCCTCCCTGGTTTTCCACCCCAGAGCTCAGTGCTCATCCCCCATTCATCAGGTGGCTGAAGGACTGACCAGGGGAAGCCATGCAACAGGCAGCTGGAGAGAAGACGCACTTTCCTGGGATGGGGGGCGGTCACAGACGCCTCCCCAGGTGCTGACACGGCCACTGCCACTCACCTTCCTTGAGTTCCTCACCACCTGGTCCTGCTGGGCCAGCTCCCTGGCTGCCCCCAGCCAAGGCCCCGAGTTAAAGTCCCTGCCCCCCTCCCTCCCGCAAGAAGCAGCACAGACACTGAACCTCTTCAGGTTCAAGGAGAGTGAAGTTTAGGGCCCAGCTCCCTGGGACACCCCTCCCCAGAGGGGATCAAACCCCAATGAACGACCTGGGTAACCCCCTCCAGCAATGAACGGGGGAATGTGCCCACTGGTTGCTCCTCCAGGTAACAATCATTTACACTGGGCTTGATAGGAAATAAAAGTGACTGCATTAAGTACCAGCAGTGGGGTTGACGTGGTGATAAGTGAGAACAGGCCGAGTAGAGTCGGTTACAAATCAGAAGAAACAAAACCGCTTGGCTAATTCTCCACTGATATCTCAGAGCAAACTCTTCACACTCACCCTCAAATCTCTTCTCCAGCTGTTCCCCCCAAACTAGGTCTGTCTCCCTGCTGGGGTCTTTGGCTTCTTCCCTCAGGTGCGGCTCAGCCAAAAGATCCGGGCCCCTCCTCTCCTATTCTTTTTGTTAAGGAATTGAGGCCCCTGCCTACCAACCGCTCTTCAGACTTAAGGACCAAAGAGATTGTTTAACAGCTGCTCATCATGAGGGTACCACCATCCATGTCTCTCTTTCACACATTTAAACCCACAACGTATTCCCCACTTCATGTGTCTAATTTTACACACCACATGGATGCCTACATGGAAGTAAAAGCAACAGACCCAGCGGGTTGTGACATCCGATGGACAGGTTACACACAATGATTCTCTCAAAGCACCGTTGAGTTACGTACATTCGTGTCCATACGTTCCTTTCATAAAGCATGGGGGGGGGTCACATACCCCTTAAAAGCATCACTTCTCTCTAGCCGGCTGTGCAGCCACCTGGCCAGCCCACACCTCCTTCCCCTCCCCGTTCCTGCTTTGCCCACTCCCCTGGACCAGGCTCCAAAGCTGTGGTATCCCCCCAGTAAGGATCAGATGGCGAAGGTTACACAGATGTAACACTGCCCTCTGGGCATCGGGCAGTGGTCACCCCTAGTCGATCAGGATCTACCAGTAGATCCTGGCGCCTCTGGCAGGAGATCCTGACTGGTTTGTCCAAGAGGCTGTCAAGTGACAGCCCTTCAACTGCCCCTCCCCCCACCGCTGTCACGTTACTGAATTTTAAGGGGAGTAGCCAGATCATTGCTGCACCCATGGGGGGAGGGGCATATTTGCCCCAAAGGGCATACAAAGGGGGCCATGTGAGGTGTCACATGAAAGCTTCTGTTCTACTGATTCTGTGTCTGCTATTCATGTAATTGTATAATATCTGTGTGTGGAGTTATAAACATGGACTCTGTAGGGATGCTGGAAAATTCTCTGTCTGTGGCAGAGCACTGGGCAAGGGATGCTCAGCCAGTGGCTATGCTAATTAGCAAGGCTCCAGGGACAATAGATTTCTCAGTGCCGGAGACACACCTGAAGGAACGCCTGGATATCTGCAAGCCAGCCAGGATAATGGTTGCTGACTTGGGACGCAAGGATAGGTCAATGGACCATGTGACCTGCAGTGACCTGCTCTGGCCAGGAAGATGCCAGGAGAGGAATGTAAGTGCCATGTGGCACCCTCATACTGGTCTTCAGCTCAGCTCTTGATCCCAGAGGCAGCCTTGCAGGGAATCACAAGCCAGAAAGAACTTTGGACCCATCCTGACGTAGGATGTAAGCCAAAGACTTTTAAGTCAGCAGTTATAACATCTCTGCTACGAGCCTCTATCGAGAACTGGGAGATTTGATGCATGTAATCCATTATCCTTTAACAACCTCACTCTCATGCTTTTCTTTCTTAGTAATAAACCTTTTGATTGTAGATTCTAAAGGATTGGCTCAGCGTGGGCTTGTGGGTAAGAGCCAGAGGGTAAATTGACCTGGGAACTGTGCCTGCTTTCTTGGGACTGGAAGAACCCGTTCGGGGTACGTGAGATCGGGTTCTATAACCCCTCTCCTGTGTGCAGGCTTGGGGCTGACTGGGGACAGGAAGAGCTGCGGTGTCGGAGGGGTTTTGCTCGTGAGGCTTCTGGCTGGCCAGACAGGCAGCTGAAGTGCTCGGTGCAACTGGTTGTGGCCTGTTTGGGAAGGGCCACCTGTCAGGGGTTGCAAGGAGCCCCGAGTTTGAACAATTCATCCTGAGTGGATGCCCTCAGATATGCCCAGACATGGACCGATCCATCACAACTGCTCCTGCCCTTTGCCTTGGCACTGCCCCCCTGCACCCTCCAGGAACCTCCCGCTTCCTGTGCAGGGCAGGGGAGGGGGAGGAGGGTGCTGATCTCAGGGTGCCTCTCTCCCACCCGTATCCTAGCTCCACCAAACGGGGGCAGGGCACACAACAGGGCTTGGGATGGAGGGAGTTTGCTGGCTGCTTTGGAGAGAGGTGCAGGGCCAGGACAGAGGTGAACCTGCCTTAGCCCCACTGACCCACCACCCAGGAGCCACCAGGGTAAGCAGTGCCCAGCTGAAGCCAGCTCCGAACCCCTGTTCCAGACATGAACCCCTCCTACACCCCAACCCCCTGCCCTAGCCCTGTGCCCCCTGGACCTCAACCCTTACAGAGCCTGTACCCTGAACCCCCCTCCTGCTCCCCAACTCCCTGCCCCAGGCTCAGCTCAGAGCCTCTCCCACACTCCCGATCCCTTAGCCCAAGACTAGAGCCTGCTCCCCAACCCTCTGCCCCAGCTTGGTGAAAGAGAGGGGGGGGGGACTTAGTGAGCAGGGGCATGAAGGAGGCAGGGCAGGGGTATTTGGGTGTGAGATAGATCCTGGATTGTACTTAAATTCAAAAAGTGATC
This sequence comes from Pelodiscus sinensis, assembly GCF_052426305.1. Lineage (NCBI taxonomy): Eukaryota > Metazoa > Chordata > Testudines > Trionychidae > Pelodiscus > Pelodiscus sinensis. Next base: position 359,924,246 of record NC_143052.1, on the reverse strand, counting down.
TCGTGCATAAAAAGGCTGGAGAGCCCTGCCTTAGGGTACGTCTACACTTGTCCCCTAGTTCGAACTCGGGAGGCAAATGAAGAATACCAAAGTTGCAAATGAAGCTCGGGATTTAAATATTCCGCGCTTGCTTAGCATATTCATGGCCGGTCGCCATTTTAAAATGCCAGTCGCCCGATTTAATTTGTTGCGTGTAGACGTGATAGTCCGATCCAAAACCCTTTCCTTGAATTCAAGAAAGATGTGGAGAAATTGGAAAGGGTACAGAGAAGAGCGACAAGAATGATTAAAGCTCTAGAGAACATGACCTATGAAGCCAGGCTTCATGAACTGGGCTTGTTTAGTTTGGAAAAAAGAAGATTAAGGGGGGACATGATAGCGGTTTTCAAATATCTAAAAGGGTGTCACAAGGAGGAAGGAGAAAATTTGTTCCTCTTGGTTTCTGAGGACAGGACAAGGAGTAATGGGCTTAAAGTGCAGCAGGGGAGGTTTAGATTGGACATTAGGAAAAAATTCCTAACTGTCAGGGTGGTCAAATATTGGAATAAATTGCCAAGGGAGGTGGTGGAATCTCCCTCTCTGGAGATATTTAAGAACAGGTTAGATAGACATCTGTCAGGGATGGTGTAGACGGAGCTTGGTCCTGCCTTGAGGGTGGGGGGCTGGACTCGATGACCTCTCGAGGTCCCTTCCAGTCCTATTATTCTATGATTCTATGAATTAACTGTTACTCCTCGTGCAATGTGCCTGCGTGACAGTCCCATGGGCCTGCAGAAAGTGCCCGTGCCTGCCCGTAGCCACCTTCTCCACCTGCCTCTGGCTCCTGCCGACCCTCCGACCCTGGGCGCTCACAGGTGCCATATTCTGGTGCCGAACTTTCTCGCTAAACAATATCATTTTGAATAACCACAGAGAAGCCAGTTCGTCTGTGGCTCAGCCCAGAGCCCAGAGTTCTCCTCTCCCCATGGGAAGGTCCTTTAATTGCTGTTTGTGCCACAAGCTGGATGGATAGCCCAGTGTCCAGGCTGGTTACATCCAGATGCCGCTTCTCCCCTAGGGGCTGAGCGAACCCCCCTGGGATGACCCAGAGCTATATGAACAGTGCACGGCTATATGAACTGTTGAAGACGCTCGTCTGAGAGAGGATCAGGACGCGGCTGCCTGAAGGGGAGTCCCAGGGAAGACTTTTTTGTCTCTGAATTCACAGGTACCATCTCTTGTGCATAACCTCAGCTGCTCAATAACCCCTGAGCTATGTCGACATGCTGAGAGAGAGGATAAATCTGGGGTCTTTTCAGCTCTGCATGGCCATTAAACATGCCCGGACCCTTGCTCCAGGATTCCTGGCCAAAACATCCCTCTTTTCTTTGCGCCCGCACTCCTCCCCAATGATGTGCTCCAGCCCAGAGGTGGCTGCATATCTGTGGCACTGAGGTCCTTCAGGAGGAAAGATTTTAACAAATGTACAACACAAGGCCCAGTCCAGAGGCTGTGGTCAGTTTTTGGCTCAAATCTCAGTGAAGCAAAACTCCCCTTGGAATCAGAGGTGAGGAAAGAGCTGAGGAGGCAGCTGCATGTCCCTGCACAGACACTGCCCCCTCCTCCTCCGGCATGGCAGGGCTCTGGCTGGTTATGGGGGCTCTTTCCTGCCGTTAGCCTGCTGGGAAGCCTGGAGGTGCCAGGGCTCCACACTGCAACCCACTCGTCAGCAGAGGCAAGACCAGTGTTCCCAGTGCAGCTGTAAGGCTGTGACGCTTTAATGCTTTAAGTGCTCACAGGCCCTCAAGCCAATGCCCAGAACAGCCCCCAGCCCAGCTCTGCCAGCCCTGGGAGTTGGAGAATCCAGCCCTTCCCCTCGCAGTTTCTCCAAAGTGTGAATCACGCTCAGGGCTGGGGCTTGAGCCAAGATTTCACCCAGATTTCTGGGAAACATTTTACTGACACCGACTGCCCGCAGACACCGCTCCCACAGCTCTGCGTGGCTCTGTCCCCCTGTGCCCAGCCCAGGAGAGCGATGCGGAGGACAGACCCTGCTCCCCACAGCTCTTTCCTCACCTTGTACCCAGTGTGGTGCTCCACTCCGCATGCTGTCCAGTCTGCCCGCAGCTTTCCCAAAATATGGTGCCCAGAACAGGTCAGAATACTATAGTTTGGGACAATTGAGTGTAGAGGAGAGGAGAGGAGAAGAGCTTGTCTGTCTTTTGTAAAACATCTCCTGATATACAGTCCCAGAATAATATTTGCTTTTTTTTGAGCCGTGTGACACTGTTGACTCGTATTTAGCTTGTGGTCCACTAGGACCCCTCGATCCCTTTCAACAGGGAGCCTTTCTTGAGGGTCCCTTCCCTTTTTGTGTGTGTGCGCAACTGATTTTTCTTTCCTAACAATTGTTTTTGAATTAATCCTATTCCCATGTTTTCCATTTCTTTCTTTGGACTTTGCCTTTACTTTTAGTAGAATATGTTTAAAAGAAATTTGCCTCCATTTGCCTTTTTTTTTTGGTTCATTTGTTTTTGTCTCTGCTGGTGCCTGACTGAGCACTTCTGGTTCTGAATGAGCTTTGTGGTTGATTGTTCACTTTGAAACTCTGATGCTCCCTACTTGAAGGTGCCTCTGTAGATGGGGTTTAACATTAAAGACGGAACTATGTCTTTAACACCTCTACGTTTTATGCAACATTAAAAAGTTTCCTTTCTCACGCTAGGAGTTGCCCTAAAATTTTCTAGCTTTTCTTATATTTAAGAAAATATCTAGGCATCTAGGTAGACTTATGTGTAGTGCTGGGGAGGAGCCAGTGGTCATGGTATATGTAGGTACCAATGACATAGGAAAGGGTAGCAGAGACATCCTGGAGGCCAAATTTAGGCTGCTAAGAAAGAGACTGAAATGCAGGACCTCCTATGGTGGCATTCTCTGAGTCTCAATGCATGGGTGAGAGGATGGTATAGGGAGAAGAGATTTAGATTTATTAGGAACTGGGGACACTTTTGGGAGAGGGGGAGACTACACAGGAAGGATGGGCTCCACCTAAACCAGGGTGGATCCAGACTGCTGGCATTTAACGTTAAAAAGGGCGTAGAGCAGTTTTTAAACTAAGAGATGGGGGAAAGTCGATTGGTGCGGAGGAGCACGTGGATCGGACAGAGACTTCTTTTAGAGGAGAGTCCATTGATGGAGATTCTCTAGATTTTAGTCAGAAAGAGAGGAGGGGAGATGAAGTATGGGTCAGATCAGACAAGAAGCAATCCCATATACAAGAATCTAATGCATCAGGGAATGGCAGACAAATAAACAGAGGCAATTTTTAAAAGTTTTTCTAGACAAATGCTAGCAATCTAAATAATAAGATGAGTGAACTAGAGTACCTCGTATTAAAGGAGGAGATTGTCCTCATTCCACCAGGTTTCTGTGATGCCTATTATGTCAATCAGTGGGACACAATCATCCTGGGATATAAAATACATCGGAAGGACGAAATAGGTTGTGTGGGTGGCGGAGTGGGACTATATGGGAAAGGTAATGTAGAATCAAATGAAGTAAAAATCTTAAATGAATCAACATGTTCCATAGAATCACTATGGATAGTAATTCTATGCTCTAATAAGAATATAGCAGTAGGGATATATATCGACCACATGACCAGGACCGTGAGAGTGACGTTGAAATGCTAAGGGACTTTAGAGAGGCTATCAAAATAAAAAAACACAAAATGAATGGGGGATTTCAATTATCCCCATATTGACTGGATACATGTCACCTCAGGATGAGATGCAGAGATATAATTTATCGATGCCTTAAATCACTGTTTCTTGGAGCAGCTAGTGCAGGAACCCACAAGGGGAGAGGCAACTCTCGATTTAGTCCTGAGTGGAGTGCAGGATCAGGTCCAGGATATAACCGTTACAGGACCGCTTGGGACTAGTGACCATAATATAATAACATTTAACATTCCTGTGGTGGGAAGAACACCTCAGCAGACCAGCACCCTGACATTTCATTTCAAAAAGGGGAATTATGCAAAAATGAAGACGTTAGTTAAACAGAAATTAAAAGGTACTGAGACTAGAGCCAAATCCCTGCAAGCTTCATGGACAGTTTTCAAAGACATCATAACAAAGGCCCAACTTAAATGTATCCCCCAAATTAAAAAACATAGCAAGAGACCTAAAAAAGAGTCACCGTGGCTTAACCACCATGTCAAAGAAGCAGTGAGGGACAAAAAGGTATCTTTTAAGAAGTGGAAGTCCAATCCTAGTGAGATAAATAGAAAGGAACATAAACACTGTCAAATCAAGTGTAAACATGTAATAAGAAAAGCAAAAAAAGATTTTGAGGAACAATTTATCCAAAAACTCACAAAGAAATAGCAAAATGTTTTAAAGTACATTAGAAGCAGGAAGCCTGCTAAAAAAAACCCGACGATCGAGATATAAAAGGAGCAATCAATGATGATTAAGCCATTGCGGGGAAACTAAATGATTTCTTTACTTCAGTCTTCACGGCTGAGGACGTTGGGGAGATTCCCAAACCTGCACCGTCCTTTGTGGGTGATGAATCTGTGGAACTGTCCGGATTGAAGTGTTATTAGAGGAGGTTTTGGAACAAACTGAAAAACTGAACAGTAACAAATCACTGGGACCAGATGGCATCACCCAAGGGTTCTAAAAGAATGCAAATGTGAAACTGTAGAACTATTAACAGTGGTTTGTAACCTATCCTTTAAATCAGCTTCTGTACACAAGGACTGGAAGGGGGCTAACATAACGCCAGTATTTAAAAAGGGCTCTAGAGGTGACCCTGGCAATTATAGACCAGTAAGTCTAACGTCAGCACCGGGCAAATTAGTTGAAACAATAGTAAAAAATAAAATTGTCAGACACGTAGAACATAATTTGTTGGGCAAAAGTCAACATGGTTTCTAGAAAGGGAAATCATGTCTTACTAATCTAGGGTATGTCTACACTACAAAGTTATAACAGCCGTTATTTCGAATTAACTTCAATAGCGTCTACACAGCCAAACTGCTATTTGAAAGAGTGGAGCACTTATTTCGAGTTTGGTAAACCTCATTCTATGAAGAATAACACCAAATTCGAAATAAGTTCTGTGTAGACAGTTATTTCGAATTAGGAGGCCTCCTGCCGTTCCCAGTTTCCCCTGGTGGCCACTCTGGGCATAACCAGGAAAACTCCTCTCCTCTCCCCCAGCTCCGGGGCCCTTAAAGGGATAGAGTCTGGCCACTGGGCACGTGCAAGAGCCAGGCCTGCCAGCAGCTGCAGACCCTCAGCCAGTGGCCACACAATGCCTTCCAGTGGCAGCCAGCCATCCCCTGGCCAGTACCCCAGCACCCAGGGGCCAGCCAGGGGCCGTAGGCGGCGCATGCCCTCGTGGACTAGCGTGGAGATCATAGACCTCACTGAGGTTTGGGGGGAGGCCCCCCCAATGTCCATGATCTCCGCACTAGGTGGAGGAATGCAGCCGTCTACGGCCGCATAGTGGCCACCATGGCCAGGAAAGACCACAGACGCACCCAGGAGCAGGTGCACCTCAAAATTAAAGAGCTGCGGCAGGCGTACGCCAGGGCCACCGGGGCGGCACTGCAGCAGGGATTGACACCTGCCCCTACTTCCCCGCCCTCGACCGAATCCTGGGGGGCGGGACGGTCCGCACCAGCCCAGGGGGCAGCGAGCCGGGAGCTGAGGGCCCTGACCCAGGTACAGCAGAGGGGCCACCACCAGCTGTCCTGGCACCGGAGTTGGCAGAGAAACCTGAGAACTGTCTGTCCGGGGTAGGGGCTCGGGTCCCTTTAAGCAAAGACCTAGGCTAGCTTGAGGCAGTATCCCCACACACTAAGTCCGACCTTGATGCCCTGCTGGCACTGGTTCCGGCCAGCCTTACCTTCAATTCAGGGTCCACTCAATGTGGACCCACTATTTCGAATTAGAAAAATGATCTTTCGAAATAGTTTGTGTCTAGATGGGTTATTTCGATTTAGATTATTTTGAATTAACTAATACAAAATAAGTTAATTTGAAATAGCTCTATAGTGTAGACATACTCTTAGAGTTCGTTGAAGGGGTTAACAAACATGTGGACAAGGGGGATCCAGTAGATATAGTATACTTGGATTTTCAGAAAGCCTTTCACAAGGTCCCTCACCAAAGGCTCTTGCATAAATTAGGTTGTCATGGGATAAGAGGGAAGATCCTTTCATGGATTGAGAACTGGTTAAAAGACAGGAAACAAAGGGTAGGAATAATGGTAAATTTTCAGATTGGAGAGGGATAACTAGTGGTGTCCCCCAAGGGTCGGTCCTGGGACCAATCCTATTCAACTTATTCATAAACGATCTAGAGAAAGGGATGAGCAGTGAGGTGGCAACGTTTTCAGACAATACTAAACTGTACAAGATAGTCAAGACCAAAGCAGACTTTGAAGAACTTCAAAAAGATCTCACCAAACTCAGTGATTGGGCAACAAAATGGCAAATGAAATTGAATGTGGATAAGTGTAAAGTAATGCACATCGGAAAAAATAACCCCAATTATACATACATAGAAATCATAGAAATAAAAGAATACTAGGACTCGAAGGGACCTCGAGAGGTCATCAAGTCCAGTCCTGTGCCCTCATGGCAGGACCAAATACTGTCTAGACCATCCCTGATAGACATTTATCTAACCTACCCTTCAATATTTACCTAACCTACTCTTAAATATCTCCAGAGATGGAGATTCCACAACCTCCCTGGGCAATTTATTCCAGTGTTTGGCTATCCTGACAGTTAGGAACTTTTCCCTAATGCCCAACCTAAACCTCCCTTCCTGCAGTTCAAGCTGATTGCTTCTTGTTCCTTCCTCAGAGGCCAAGATGAACAAGTTTTTTCCCTTCTCCTTGACACCCTTTTAGATATCTGAAAATGGCTATCATATCCCCCCCTCAGTGTTCTCTTTTCTAAACTAAACAAACCCAATTCTTTCAGCCTTCCCTCATAGGTCATGTTCTCTAGACCTTTAATCATTCTTGTTGCTCTTCTCTGGACCCTCTCCAATTTCTCCACATCTTTCTTGAAATGCGGTGCCCAGAACTGGACACAATACTCCAACTGAGGCCTAACCAGCGCAGAGTAGAGCAGAAGAATGACTTCTTGTGTCTTGCTCACAACACACCTGTTAATGCAGCCCAGAATCATGTTTGCTTTCTTTGCAACAGCATCACACTGTTGACTCATATTCAACTTGTGGTCCACTATAACCCCTAGATCCCTTTCTGCCGTGCTCCTTCCTAGACAGTCGCTTCCCATTCTGTATGTGTGAACTGATTGTTCCTTCCTAAGTGGAGCACTTTGCATTTGTCTTTATTAAATTTCATCCTGTTTACCTCTGACCATTTCTCCAATTTGTCCAGATCATTTTGAATTATGACCGTATCCTCCAGAGCAGTCGCAACCCCTCCCAGCTTGGTATCATCTGCAAACTTAATAAGCGTACTTTCTATACCAATATCTAAATAGTTGATGAAGATATTTAACAGAGCCAGTCCCAAAACAGACCCCCGAGGAACCCCACTAGTTATGCCTTTCCAGCAGGATTGTGAACCATTAATAACTACTCTCTGAGTACGGTTATCCAGCCAATTATGCACCAACCTTATAGTAGCCCTATCTAAGTTGTATTTACCTAGTCTATTGATAAGAATATCATGCGAGACCGTATCAAATACCTTACTAAAGTCTAGGTATCCCACATCCACCGCTTCTCCCTTATCCACAAGGCTCGTTATCCTATCAAAGAAAACTATCAGATTAGTTTGACACGATTTGTTCTTTACAAATCCATGCTGGCTGTTCCCTATCACCTTGTCTCCTTCCAAGTGTTTACAGATGATTTCCTTAATTACTTGCTCCATTATGTTCCCTGGCACAGAAGTTAAACTAACCGGTCTGTAGTTTCCTGGATTGTTTGTATTTCCCTTTTTATAAATGGGCACTAGATTTGCCCTTTTCCAGTCTTCTGGAATCTCTCCTTTCTCCAATGATTTCCCAAAGATGATAGCTAAAGGCTCAGATACCTCCTCTATCAGCTCCATGAGTAGTCTAGGATGCATTTCATCACGACCTGGTGACTTGCAGGCATCTAACTTTTCTAGGTTATTTTTGATTTGTTCTTTTTTTATTTTGTCTTCTAAAACTACCCCCTTCCCACTAGCATTCACTATATTAGGCATTCCTATAGACTTCTCGGTGAAGACCGAAACAAAGAAGTCATTGAGCATCTCTGCCATTTCCAAATTTCCTATTACTGTTTTTGCCTCCTCACTGACCAGTGGGCCTACCCTCTCCTTGGTCTTCCTCTTGCTTCTAATGTATTTATAAAAAGTCTTCTTGTTTCCCTTTATTCCAGAAGCTAGTTTGAGCTCATTCTGTGCCTTTGACTTTTTAATCTTGCTCCTGCATTCCTGTGCTGTTTGCCTATATTCATCCTTTGTAATTTGTCCTACTTTCCATTATTATATGACTCCTTTTTTATTTTGAGATCTTGCAAGATCTCGTGGTTAAGCCAAGGCAGTCAATTGCCGTATTTTCTAGCTTTCCGACACATCAGAATAGCTTGCTTTTGGGTCCTTTACAATATCCCTCAGTTGTTTTTCCCCTCAGTCTTGATTCCCATGGGACCTTATCTATCAGCTCTCTGAGCTTACCAAAATCCACCTTCCGATATACATTGTCTCTATTTTGCTGTTCTCCCTTCTACCCTTCCTTAGAATTATGAACTCTATGATTTCATGATCACTTTCACCCAGCTGCCTTCCACTTCCAAATTCTCAACCAGTTCCTCCCTATTTGTTAGGATCAAATTTAGAACAGCTTCCCCCCGGTAACTTTTTGAACCTTCTGAAATAAAAAGTTGTCACCAATGCAATCCAAGAACTTATTGGATAGTCGGTGCCCTGCAGTGTTATATATGATGGGGGCTAATTTAGCTACAACTAATCAGGAAAGAGATCTTGGTGTTATCATGGATAGTTCTCTGAAAATGTCCATGCAGTGTGCAGCGGAAGTCAAAAAAGCAAATAGGATACTAGGAATTATTAAAAAAGGGATAGAGAATAAGACGGAGAACATCTTATTGCCCTTATATAAATCCATGGTACGCCCACATCTGGAATACTGAGTACAGATGTGGTATCCTCAACTCAAAAAAGATATTTTGGCATTAGAAAAGGTTCAGAAAAGGGCAACTAAAATGATTAGTGATTTGAAACGAGTCCCATATGAGGAGAGGGTAAAGCGACTGTGACTTGTCAGTTTAGAAAAGAGGAGACTGAGGGGGAATATGATAGAGGTCTATAAATTCATGAATGGTGTGGGGAGGGTGAATAAAGAAAAGATATTTACTTGTTCCCATAATATAAGAATTAGAGGACACCAAATGAAATTAATGGGTAGCAGGTTTAAAATAAAAAAAAAAGTTCTTCTTCAAACAGGCACAGTCAACCTATGTAGGCTAGGACTAGAAGAGAGCTTAAAAAACATCTAGATAAATTCATGGAGGTTAGATCCATACAAGGCTATCAACCAGGGGGTAAGGAATGGTGCCCATGTAAGGCGTGTTGAGAAGCAGCCCTATTGTAGATTCATCCTATTTCAAGCAATGGTCTTTATTTCCACCACGGCTGAGAATAAGTGCGGGTCTCCATGGTGCTGATAACAGAGAGGACCTGCTGTTTTCCATGAGGTGTGTTTCCTGCTCTTTCCTTGAATGGTTTCCCACAGCACAAGATGGAGACATTATTGACCCAGGAAGCACCATAAAATATGAAATTGCCAGTAGAAGGGTCATATGTTCATATTTAATTTCACTGAATAATGAATATTCGTTTCCAGTGTGTGGAGAGCAACCAATCTCCTTCACCGTGAAAATAGTCTCCATTAGTACATACCATGCCTCATACAAACATTCTCTGTCCTTTCAGGCATTTGTACTGTGACCATTGTCATTGATCCTGGTCACATACAGGTCATCAGGGGATCAGAAGGTGGACAAAATAGACAGCCTTCTGCCTCAGCGTTGGACACGTTCTCCGTCATTCCATGTCAGATTCCAATAAAACCTACTTCACCAACCCCTCCACCTTCATCTTGTTGGGCATTCCTGGCCTGGAGTGGGCTCATGTCTGGATCTCCATCCCCTTCTGTGCCATGTACATCATAACCATCTTGGGGAACCTCACCATACTGTTCATCGTGAAGACGGAGCCGAGCCTCCATGAGCCCATGTACTATTTCCTCTGCATGCTGGCCATCACCGACCTGGTCCTGTCCACGTCTACACTACCCACAATACTGAGAAATTTCTGGTTTAATTTCAGGGAGATCAATTTCAATGCCTGTCTCACCCAGCTGTACTTCATTCATTCCTTCTCCGTGATTGAGTCTGGGATCTTCGTGGCCATGGCGTTTGATCGCTACGTGGCCATCTGTGATCCCCTGAGACATTCCACCATCCTGAATAACACTGTGGTGGCCAAGATCGGCCTGGCCGTGGTGCTGAGAGGTGCCATACTTGCACTGCCCTATCCCTTCCTGGCGAGGCACTGGCCATATTGTAGAACCAACATCATCCCCTACACGCACTGTGAGCATATGGATGTGGTGAAACTGGCCTGTGCAGACATCCGTGTCAGTAGCTACTACGGCCTCTTTGTGCTAATCTGTAGGATTGGTCTGGATGTGCTCTTTATTGCCGTGTCTTATATCCAGATCCTCAGGGCCATCTTCCGCCTCCCCACAAAGGACGCCCGGCTCAAGACTTTTGGGACTTGCACTTCCCACCTCTGTGTCATCTTAGCCTTTTATATCCCAACACTCTTTGCCTCCCTCACGCCCCGCTTTGGCCTCCATATACCGCTGCATATCTACACTCTCTTTGCTAACATTTACCTCCTGGTGCCACCCATGCTGAACCCCATCATCTACGGAGTGAGGACCAAACTGATCTGGGACAGACTGCTCCGGCTTGTTACTCTGAAAGGGACGTAAATGTTTTCTCCTGGGCTATGTCTAGATTGCATCCCTTTTTCGTAAAAGGGATGCAAATTAGATGTATCGCAATTGCTAATGAAGCGAGGATTTAAATCTCCCCCGCTTCATAAACATAAACATGGCTGCTGCTTTTTTTTGGCTCGGAGCTTTGCCGGAAAAAAGCGCCAGTCCAGACAGGGATCTTTCGGAAAATAAAGCCTTTTCAGAAAGATCCCTTATCCCTCTTAAAATTCTGTGTCGACCGAGGCTTTGTCACCCGTTTTATGACTAATAAATATCATTTAAAAATAGACCTGGGTAGCCAATTGCTCTGTGACTCATCCCAGAGTTCTCCTCTCCCCGTGGGGAAGTCTTCAATTCCTGTTTGTGCCTAAAGCTGGATAAATAGCCCAGTGGCCAGGTTGGTTACATCCAGATGCTGCTTCTCCCCCAGAGACTGAACAAACCCCCCCCAGGACTGCCCAGAGCTGGGTTATAAATGGTTCACATGCTGTGCCAGCTCTTGGCGTAGGGCACTGCTGCAGACACCGGGCTGAGGGAGGTGCGGGACGCGGCTGCCTGAGGGGGAGTCCCAGGGAAGACTCTTTGGTCTCCGGATTCACAGGTACCATCTCTTGTGGATAATCTCAGCTGCTCAATAGCCCCTGAGCTATGTCGACATGCTGAGAGAGGGGGTAAATTTGGGGTCTTGTCAGCTCTGCACGGCCATTAAACATGCCCGGACCCTGGCCACAGAAGAAGAGTTTGCTCCCTGATCCCTGGCCAAAACATCCGTCTTTTCTGTGCAACCACACCCCTTCCCAATGATGTGCTCCAGACCAGAGGTAGCTGCATTTTAGTGCCCCAGGGGTCCTTCAGGGCAAAAGGTTTTAACAAATGTACAACACAGGGCCCAATCCTGAGGCTGTGGCCAGCTTTTGGCTCAGGCCTCACAGAAGCAAAACTCCCTTTGGAATCAGAGGCGAGGAAAGAGCTGAGGCAGCTGCACGTCCCTGCAGAGACGCTGCCCCCTCCTCCTCCGGCATGTCAGGGCTTTGGCTGGTCATGGGGTCTCTTTCCTGCCGTTTGCCTGCTGGGAAGCGAGGAGGTGCCAGGGCTCCACACAGCAACCATTGAACCCATTTCTCAGCAGAGGCAAGACCAGTGTTCCCAGTGCAGCTGTAAGGCTGTGATGCTCTAATGCTTTAAGTGCTCACAGGCCCTCAAGCCAATGCCCAGAACAGCCCCCAGCCCGGCTCTGCCAGCACTGGGAGTTGGAGAATCCAGCCCCCCCTCACAGTTTCTCCAAAGTGTGAATCACGCTCAGGGCTGGGGCTTGAGCCAAGATTTCACCCAGATTTCTGGGAGACATTTTGCTGACACCGACTGCCCGCAGACACCGCTCCCACAGCTCTGCGTGGCTCTGTCCCCCTGTGCCCAGCCCAGGAGACAACTGAGTGTAGAGGAGAGGAGAAGAACTGGGAGTTGGAGAATCCAGCCCTCCCCCTCGCAGTCTCTTGGCAGGTTGAATCACGCTCAGGGCTCAGCCGTTAGCCCGGATTTCCAGCTGGAATTCATCTGGCTTCAGCCTCCAGCCTCTGGGCCTGGCGCTTCTCATCTCGGTGAGATCCCAGAGCCCGACATTCCCGGTGGTTTCGCCCCAGCCCAGTCTCTGCCTGAGCCTAGTTTGATACGATAATGAGATGAGGGTTTGGGTCTCTCTCTGGATGGGATTTGACGCAGCCTCCCCCCATCTGTGCGGCTCTTTTCCTCCCCCACTCCCAGTTTGGGTCCCGTGATCTCACCCAGGCGCTTTCACCGATGCCGTGTGCAAGGGGAAACCCTGCCCCTGCGCCAGCTCACAGCTCTGCTGTTCACACGACCAGGAATCCCAGCGTCCCTTGGCCACAGCCCGGCACTGGGAGCTCCCCACGAGGCAGTTGATGTTACCCCGAATCCTTTCCAAGCTCCCTTTACTCCATGATATGGGGCTCTCATCTCTTTTGTCATAGAAACACAGAAACACAGAATCCCAGTCCTGGCAGGGATGTGGGAGGCCCTCGAGCCCCGTCCCCTTTCCTCACCCAGGGCTGAGCAGTTCCAGGCCAGTGCTGGGCAACCTGCAGCCCCCGGCCACACACAGCTGCTGAGGAGAATGGGACCGTGGGCTGGGAGACATTTTGCTGACACCGACCATCCCCAGGCACCGCTCCCACAGCTCTGTGTGGCTCTGTCCCCCTGTGCCCTGCCCAGGAGAGTGGTGGGGAGGGCGACCCCCTCGCCTGCAGACCATACTGCCCACAGCTCTTCATTCACCTTGTACCCAGCGTTGTGCTTCACTCCACACCCTGACCAGTCTGCCCGTAGCTTTCCCGAAATGTGGTGCCCAGAACCGGACAGAATATTACAGCTGGCGATAATTGAGTGCAGAGCAGAGCTCTTCTGTCTTGTGTAGAACACCCAGTTACAAAATCCCAGAATGAGATTTTTTTTCTACTGTGTGTCACTGTTGACTTGTATTTAGCTTCTTTTAGCTTGTGGAAAAAGCAGATGGCTTTTTCGATGAACTTTGGGAGTGTGGACATGCTCTTCCGGAAATGCTTCTTCAGAAAGAAGCGTGCAGTCTAGACTCGAAGCTGCTACTGTAGATGAGGTTTAACACTCTCTTTTATTGCTAATGGTCCGAAAAGTGTTTCCTCACTTTACACAGTGTGGGTACCTATACGACATATTTCCAAGTGCAGCACAAAAGTATATGGTGAACATGTCTACATTTCCTGTAACATTAACAAATTTCCTTTCTCATGCTAGGACTTGCCCTAACATTTTCTAGCATTTCTTATATTTCATATACTTATATAAATGGCAAATTTACCCACTGTATTTGCATTCTTAACTCAGTTCTGTTAAGAAAATGTACACACTTAAAAATAGACCGTTATTGATATGAAGTTATTTTTTTTTATTTCTTCAAAAAAGGATTGTTGAATATTTACTGTTTAGTATTTGTTATTAAATTTTTTAAATAGGAATTCCATTAAGTGAGGGTTTTTTCTTCATCCCTATAAACTCATTGGCTGCGTCTAGACTGGCAAGTTTTTCTGCAAAAGCTTCTATGCTGGCTGCTTGATTTTGCGCAAAAGCACTGACGGTCTACTGTCCGAAATCAGTGCTTTTTGTGCAAATGCTTTGACGTTCCCATTCGAGGAAAAGCCCTTTTCTGGAAATGTTTTTGCGCAAGAGAGCCAGTGTAGACAGCTAAAAACTGTTTTGCGCAAAAAAGCCCCGATGGTGAAAATGGCAATCAGGGCTTTCTTGCGCAAAACCGCGTCTAGATTGGCACGGACACTTTTCTGCAAAAAGGACTTTTGCGGAAAAGCATCCGTGCCAATCTAGATGCTCTTTTCCGCAAATGCTTTTAACGGAAAAACTTTTCCGTTAAAAGCATTTGCGGAAAATCATGCCAGTCTAGATGTAGCCATTCTGTTTTAACAAAAAAGGGGAAAATTCAATTTGCCTTCCAGTAACATTTTATTCTATTTTTCAAAGCTTAAGCACTGATTTAGCTATTTCCTTCAACATTCACTGAGTTTTCTCAGTTTGGATTCCTGTACTCGATTTGGTGATTCCTTATGTTTGGCATTATGAGCAGCAGTCCCATTCTGGCACACCCATTTTCCTGGCACAACCAAAAAATCACGTATCTTTAAACACTGTCTTGATTGTGGCATGGTAACTTTTTAGCTACTGAATACACTCATGTTAAAGAACACTCCATTGTCATTCTCATTTTTCCAACTAATATTTCCCCCCGACACGGTTGTGCTGATGTATGGATATGACGGGTTGGGAACAATTCTCCCATTCTATTCTTTACTTTCCTCTCCTCCATCATCTTCCTCTTCTTGTTTCTTCACAGACTCTTCAATTTGCCTGTACACAGCAGCTTCTCAAATTCCCATGGTTTGTCTCAGAACACCCTGTTCTATCAGCTGCATCCTCTGTAATGACGAGGTCACCACCGCTGAGCACACGTCCGATCAGGTGTTTCTCCGTCCCATTCCTCCGGCATCCAAACATGGGCTTACCTTCCGCCAATTTTTCCAAGTCACTCTGGACCCTATTCCTGCCCTCCAGGGTATCTACCTCTCCCCCTAGCTTAGTGTCATTTGCTAACTTGCTGAGGGTGAAATCCATCCCCTCATCCAGGTCATTAATAAACATGTTGAACAAAACCGGGCCTTCAACTGATCCTTGGGGCACTCCGCCAGAAACCGACCGCCAACCTTATTTCGAGCTGTAGATCACTACATGTTGGGCCTGACAGTCTAGCCCACTTTCTATCCACCTTACAGTCCATGTATCCAATCCATATTCCCTTAACTTGCTGGCAAGAATATTGTGGGAGATCGTATCAAAAGCCTTGCTAAAGTCAAGGTATATCACATCCACTGACTTTCCCACATCCACAGAGCCAGTTACCTCATCATAGAAGCTAATCAGATTGGTCAGGCATAACTTGCCCTTCGTGAATCCATGTTAATTATGCCAGATCACTTTCTCCTCTTCCAAGTGCTTCAAAATGGATTCCCTGAGGATCCCCTCCATGATTTTTCCGGGGACTGTTAAAGAGCATCCAATTTCCATTCTCAATTTTCTGACTAACATTTCCCCCCATTCAATTGTGCTGATGTATGGATACTATGGGTTGGGAACTCTTCACTCTTTGCCCATTGGAATGCAATCAGTTCTATGCTTCACTTTCCTCTCCTCCATCATCTTCCTCTTCTTGTTTCTACACAGACTCTTCAATCTGCGCGTACAGAGCAGCGTCCCCCATTCCCATGGTTTGTCTCGGAACACCCCGTTCTATCTTCTGTATCCTCCATAGAGACGAGGTCACCACAGCTGAGCACACGTCTGACCGGGTGATTCTCCATCCCATTCCTCCGACATCCAAACATGGGCTTTCCTTCCACCACCAGTGTGAATGAGTGTGGGTTTCCATGGTGCGGGTAGCAGTGAGGACCTGGTGTTCTCCCTGAGATGTGTTTCCTGCTGTTCCCTTTTAGGGTTCCTCACAGGAAGAGGTGTAGACATTATTGACACAGGGACCAACATAACAAATGTAATTTTCAGTGGTAGCTTCATTTGTTTCTAATTCATTTATCAGAATATGGAAAATATTTTTCCAGTCTGTGAACAGCAATGGGTCTGCTTCATCATGAAAATAGTTTCCATCAGTGCATTTCGTGCCTCATACAGATATTCTCTGTCCTTTCAGGCATTTGTACTGTGACCATTGCCATTGGTCCTGGTCACATACAGCTCTGCAGGGGATCATAAGATACATACAGTAGATTGTCTTCTGCCTCAGCGTTGGACACATTCTCCGTCATTCTATGTCAGATTCGAACACAACCTACTTCACCAACCCCTCCACCTTCATTCTGCTGGGCATTCCTGGCCTGGAGTCAGCCCATGTCTGGATCTCCATCCCCTTCTGCACCATGTACATCATAACCATCTTGGGGAACTTCACCATCCTCTTCATCGTGAAGATGGAGCCAAGCCTCCATGAGCCCATGTACTATTTCCTCTGCATGCTGGCCGTCACCGACCTGGTCCTGTCCACATCTACACTACCCACAATATTGAGAAATTTCTGGTTTATTTCCAGTGAAATCGATTTCAGTGCCTGCCTCACCCAGTTGTACTTTGTTCATTCCTTCTCAGTGATTGAATCTGGGATATTGGTGGCCATGGCTTTCGATCGCTACGTGGCCATCTGCCATCCCCTGAGACATTCTGCCATCCTGAATAAACCCGTGGTGGCCAAGATTGGTCTGGCCGTGGTGCTGCAAGGTGCCATACTTGCACTGCCCTATCCCTTCCTGGCAAGGCAGTGGCCGTATTGCAGAACCAACATCATCCCCTACACGCACTGTGAGCACATGGACGTGGTGAAGCTGGCCTGTGCCGACATCCGTGTCAGTAGTTACTACGGCCTCTTTGTGCTATTCTGTAGCTTTGGTCTGTATGTGATTTTTATTTTCATTTCCTACACCCAGATCCTTAGGGCCATTTTCCGCCTCCCCACAAATGACGCCCGGCTCAAGACTTTTGGGACCTGCACTTCCCATCTCTGTGTCATCTTAGCCTTTTACACTCCAACTCTCTTCTCCTCCTTCTCAACCCGGTTTGGCTTCAATATACCCCTGCATTTCAACGTTCTCTTTGCCAACATTTACCTCCTGGTGCCCCCCATGCTGAACCCCATCATCTACGGAGTGAGGACCAAACAGATCCGGGACAGGCTGCTCCAGCTTGTTACCCTGAAAGGGACATAAATGTTTTCTCCTGGGGTACATCTACACTAGCCCCCTAGATTGATCTAGGGAGGCTAATGAGGGTGACCGGAATTGCAAATCAAGCTCAGGTTTTAAATATCCCACACTTGATTTGCATGTTCCCAGCGGTCGCCATTTTAGAAATTGACTAGTCCGAAGTAACTGCCCGTGTCTACATGCGGCAGTGAAACGGGATTCCAGAATAAAGCCCTAAATCGAATTAGGTGGTAAACCTCATTCCACAAGGAATAACACTTAATTTGATTTAGAGCTTTATTTTGGAATCCCGTTTCACTGCCATGTGAAGACACGGGCAGTTACTTTGGGCTAGTCAATTTCTAAAATGGTGACTGGCCGGGACTATGGAAATGAAGCATGGGATATTTAAATCCTGGGCTTGATTTTCAATTCTGGTTGCCCTCATTAGCCTCCCTAGATTGATCTAGGAGGCTAGTATAGACGTACCCCTGGTGTTCTGGCTCTCGGGCAGAGCTCCATGCTGAGATGGTTGGTGACAGGCTGCTGGGCCCTCTTCCCTAAATCACTCACTGGCTAGTCAAAGAGCAATTCAATCGTTTCCTGATATTTCTTTCTCGTTATGACAAATTGGAGAATGGGTCTGTGTGCGACTTATTCATTGTAACTGGACCAGCCACCTACCCCACCCTTGTCCAGATACCGCACCCCTGCTCTATGTCTTCCCTTGAGGCCCTAGGCATTACTGTGCCTTTTCTTCCAAGTTTCCTTTCCTATTGCTTGCTCCTGTCCTCTCCCATCATTTATTGGATCATCTCCATCATGGGTTGCCGCCCCCTCCTGCGTTCCATATGGAATGGAGATGGAGCTGGGGTCACTCTCTCCCCAGTCTAGTTCCCCTCTTGCTCTGGGGTGTTACAAGCTAGAAAGCCCTCAAAGTTCCCTCACCCAACATGAACCCAGGAGTGTTCATGGAGGCTCTGCATGAACCCACAGCAGAGATTACAGCCTGTCCTCCAGCTTCCCAGCAGAGACCGCAGAGCTTCACTGATTCACCCCACTCAAAATGAGGCCAGTGTGAATTTATTACCCAGGTCACCACTGCTGCAAAGAAAAATGGGTGTTCAGCTTCTGTTCATGAGCGGAGAATTCACAGTATGTTAGGTAACATGTAAAATACATTTATTGGCTACCGAAAGAGAGCTTTGAAAGGAGCATAGATAATAGCAAATGGATCTAAGTAGATTAATGATGATAAATAAAAACACCTATTGTCTGTGTCTAATGTACTAGTCGGGGTTTCAATAAAGTACTGTCCAGCTGAGTTTGCTAGCACAGGCAAGTGAGTTTTTTCAGTTGGTCATTCTGTTTCCTGCCTAGGACCAGAACTTCGCCCCTAGTTCAGTCTTTTTCCTCTGGTAGTTTTAGGAGCGTTGTTGTACGGAGAGTGAGGAACCATTGTCATGTTATTGCCCCTTTACAACTTAAATGCTGAAGGAACCAACCAGGGACCCAGGCTCATCCTGACATGCTGCTCACAAAGAGGGAGGAACTAGTAGGTGAAGCAGAGGTGGGTAACAATCTGGGAAGCTGTGATCATGAGATGGTTGAGTTCAGGATCCTGACTCAAGGAAGAAAAGAGAGGAGCAAAATAAACACCCTGGACTGCAGAAAAGCAGAGATCTGATGTGAAGGATCCCCTGGGACGCTAACATGAAGGGCAAAGGAGTCTAGGCAAGTTGCCTGTATTTGAAAGAAGCCTTATTGAATCATAGAACCATAGAGTTGGAAGAGACCTTAGGAGGCCATCAAGTCCAGCCCCCTGCCCAAAACAGGACCAATCCCAATTAAATCAACCCAGCCAGGGCTTTGTCTAGCTGAGACTTAAACACCTCTAGGGATGGAGACTCCACTACTCCCCTAGGGAACCCATCCCAGTGCTTCACCACCCTCCTAGGCTATGTCTAGACTGCAAGCCTCTTTCAAAAGAGGCTCTTTCGAAAGTATAGACTGCACGCGGAACTTTCGAAAAAGCAAGCCGCTTTTTCGAAACAAAGCTCCCAGTGAGTCTGGATGCTCTATTTCTAAAAAGCCTGTTTGCTTTCAAGAACGCCTTCTTTCGAAAGAGCACTTTCGAAAGAAGGCGTTCTTCCTCGTGGAATTAGGTTTACCACTGTCGAAAGAAAAGCCGCATTCTTTCGAAAGAACGCGGCTGCAGTCTAGACGCAGGTGAAGTTTTTTCGAAAAAACCCCTGAGTCTGGACACAGCCCTAGAGAAATAGTTTTTCCTAATAACCAACCTGGACTTCCCCCACCGCAACTTTAGACCATTGTTCCTTGTTCTGCCACCTGTCACTACTGAGAACAGCCTCTTTGGAACCCCCCTTCAGGAAGTTGAAGGCTGCTCTCAAATCCCCCCTCCCTCCCTGCCTCCCGCTTCTGCAGACTAAATAGGCACAACTCCCTCAGCCTCTTTTCATAGGTCATATTTTCCAGCCCCCTAATCATTTTGGTTGCCCTCCGCTGGACCCTCTCCAATGCATCCGCATCCTTCCTGTAATTGGGGGCCCAGAACTGGACATAATACTCCAGATGTGGCCTCACCAGAGCCAAGAAAAGAGGAATACTCACATCTCTGGATCTGCTGGCAATGCTCCTCTTAATGCAACCTAATATGCCATTAGCCTTCTTGGCTACAAGGGCACACTGTGAACTCATGTCCAGCTTCTCATCCACTGCAATCCCAAGGTCTTTCTCTGCAGAACTACTACTTAGCCTGTCGGTCCCCAGCCTGTAACTATGCTTGGGATTCTTCTGTCCCAAGTGCAGGACTCTACACTTGTCCTTGTTGAAACTCTTCAGACTTCTTGTGGGCCAATTCTTCAATTTGTCTAAGTCACTCTGGACTCTATCCCTGCCCTCCAGCGTATCTACCTCTCCCCCTAGCTTAGTGTCATCCGCAAACTTGCTGAGGGTGCAATCCATCCCCTCATCCAGGTAATTAATGAAGATATTGAACAAAACCAGTCCCAGAACCGAACCTTGGGGCACTCCACTAGAAACCGACCGCCATCCTGACATCGAGCCGGTGATCACTATCCGCTGGGCCTGACCTTCCAGCCAGCTTTCTATCCATCTTACAGTCCATGTATCCAATCCACATTCCCTTAACTTGCTGGCAAGAATATTGTGGGAGACCGTATCAAAAGCCTTGCTAAAGTCAAGGTCTATCATATCCACTGACTTCCCCATGTCTACAGAGCCAGTTACCTCATCATAGAAGCTAATCAGATTGGTCAGGCACGACTTGCCCTTTGTGAATCCATGCTGACTATTCCTGATCACTCTCCCCTCTTCCAAGTACTTCAAAATGGATTCCTTCAGGATCCCCTCCATGATTTTTCTGGAGGAAGGGAACACAACAGGTAATCCTCATGTGATCCCTCCCCTGTCACCTGCCTCCAGACAAACAGAGGCTAGGGATACCATTCCTACTTATCCTGGCTAACAGATTCATGAAGGTTAGGTCCATCAATGGCTATCTAGCTCTTTTTAGAACCCTGTTAAAGTCGTGGTCTTCTCCACATCCTCTGGCAAGAAGTTCCACAGGTTGACTGTCTGCCGAGTGAAGAAAAACTTGCTTTTGTTTGTTTTAAAGCTGCAGACTATTAATTTCATTCGGTGACCCCTAGTTCTTTTATTGTGGGAATAAATAAATGACTTTTCATTATTGACATTTTCCACACCAGTCGTGATTTTATAGATTTCTGCCATATCCCCCCTTAGTCTCCTCTTTTCTAATCTGAAAAATCCCAGTCTTTTTAATCTCTCTTCATATGGGACCCATTCCAAGCCCCTAATCATGTTTGTTGACCTTTTCCAAATCTTTTTCAATGGCAATATAGCTTTTTGAGATGAGGAGACCACATCTATACGCAGTATTCAAGATATGGTCATACTATGGTTTTATGCAGAGGCAATAAGATATTCTCTGTCTTAATCATTATCCCTTTTTTAATCACTTCTAACATTCTGAACATTCTGTTTTCTTTTTTGACTGCTGCTGCACATGGCGTGGATGTTTTCAGAGAACTATCCACAATGACTCCAAGATCTCTCTCTTGAATAGTTGTAGCTAAATTAATCCCCATCATACTGTAGAAATAGTTGGGATTATTTTTTCTAATGTGCATTAATTTACATGGATCAACATTAAAGTTCATTTTCCATTTTGTTGCCCAATCACTTAATTTGGTGAGATCTTTTTGAAGCTCTTCACAGTCTGCTTTTGTCTTTACTATTTTGAGCAGTTTAGTATCATCTGAAAATTTAGCCACTTCACTGTTTATCCCTTCCTGTAGATCATTTATAAAAAAGTTGAATAAGATTAGTTCCGGGACAGATCCTTCGGAGACCCCACCATTTGGTCCCGGTGACTTGTTACTCTTAAATTGATCGATTTGTCCTAAAACCTCCTCTAATAAACACTTCAACCTGGGACAGTTCCTCAGATTTGTCACCTAAAAAAAATGACTCAGGGTTGGGAATCTCCCCAATATCCTCAGTTGTGAAGACCGAAGTAAAGAATTCATTTAGCTTCCCCACAATGTTCACTGAGCATCTCCACTATGACTTTGTCATCCTTGAGAGCTCCTTTAGCTTCTCAGTCGTCCAAGTGCTCTTGAGAATCGTTGAGTGTTCCTTTAGTGTCAAGTAGAGAGCAACCAAAATGATTGGAGCACATGATCTATGAGGGAGGCTGAGGGGTTTGGGTTATTTAGTCTGCAGAAGAGAACAGTGAGGGGGGATCTGAGAGCAGCCTGCAACTTCCTGAAGGGGGGTTCAAAAGAGGATGGAGAGAGGCTGTTCTCAGTGGTGACGTGTGGCTCATTCCCTAGCCTAGGTTGCCCCTCTCTCTTGTAGGACATCGGCCTTAGACTTCGATTATGTTTGTGGCGGGTCCCTCAGGGCTCTGGCTGTGACTGTCACTCTCTCCACAAGCACGGACAGGCCACCTCTCCCTGTGGCTCCGTGTGTCGCACCATACGAGGGTGTGTTCAGAGGGACTTCCCTGTGCTAGGAGCTTCCACGGCCCTGCAGGAAAGGGGCTGCCCAGTGTGAGGAGAGTGACCGAGGAGAGTCGCTGCGCTCCGGCCCCTGCGTGACAGCCCCGTGGGCCTGCAGAAAGTGCCCGGGCCTGCCTGTAGCCACCTTCTTTACCTGGCTCTGTCTCCTGCCCACCCTCCACCCTGGGCACTCACAGGTGCCACATTCTGTGCAGACCTGGGCCTGGTGACAAGCTTTCTCACTAACCAAATATCATTTTAAATTATACATGGAGCAGCCAATTGCTCTGTGGCTCAGCCCAGAGCCCAGAGTTCTCCTCTCCCTGTGGGAAGGTCCAATAATTGCTGTTTGTGCCTGAAACTGGATAAATAGCCCAGTGTCCAGGCTGGTTACATCCAGATGCTGCTTCTCCCCCAGAGGCTGAGCAAACCCCCCAGGGGCTGCCCAGAGCTGGGTTATAAATGGTTCACACGCTGTGTCAGCGCTCGGCTGCAGACGCTGGGCTGAGAGAGGTGCAGGACGTGGCTGTCTAAGTGGGAGTCCCAGGCACGACTCTTTGGTCTCCGAATTCACAGGTACTATCTCTTGTGGATAATCTCAGCTGCTCAATAGCCCCTGAGCTATGTCGACATGCTGAGAGAGACGGTAAATCTGGGGTCTTCTCAGCTTTGCACAGCCATTAAACATCCTCAGACCTAGCCACAGAGGATGAGTTGGCCCTGATCCCTGGCCAAAACATCCCTCTTTTCTGTGCAACCACACCCCTCCCCAGTGATGTGCTCCAGCCCAAAGTGGCTGTGTTTCTGTGGCATTGGGGTCTTTCGGGAGGAACGGTTTTAATAAATGTAAACACAAGGCCCAATCCTGAGGCTGGGGTCAGCTTTAGGCTCAGGCCTCAGAGAAGCAAAACTCCCCTTGGAATCAGAGGTAAGGAAAGAGCTGAGGAGGCAGCTGCGTGTCCCTGCACAGACGCTGTCCCCTCCCCCTCCGGCATGTCAGGGCTCTGGGTGGTCCTGGGGGCTCTTTCCTGCCATTAGCCTGCTGGGAAGCAAGGAGGTGCCAGGGCTCCGCACTGCAACAAGTGAACCCCGTTTTCAGCAGAGACAAGACCAGTGTTCCCAGTGCTGCTGTAAGGCTGTGACACTTTAATGCATTAAGTGCTCACGAGCCCTCAGCCAAAGCCCAGAACAGCCCCCAGCCCGGCTCTTTCAGCACTGGGAGTTGGGGAATCCAGCCCTTCCCTTCTCAGTCTCTCAGCAGGTTGAATCACGCTCAGGACTCAGCCGTTAGCCCGGATTTCCAGCTGGAATTCGTCTGGCTTCAGCCTCCAGCTTCTGGGCCTGGCGCTTCTCATCTCGGTGAGATCCCAGAGCCCGACATTCCCGGTGGTTCCGCCCCAGCCCAGTCTCTGCCTGAGCCTAGTTTGATACGATAATGAGATGAGGGTTTGGGTCTCTCTCTGGATGGGATTTGACGCAGCCTCCCCCCATCTGTGCGGCTCTTTTCCTCACTCTCTCCCATGTTGGATCCCATAAGGTCACCCAGTCAGTTTCATCGATGCCGTGTGCAATGGGGAAACCCTGCTCCAGATCACAGCTCTCCTGTTCACATGACCAAAAACACCAGCGTCCCTTTGACTGACGCTGGGAGCTCCCCATGAGGCGGTCGTCCAGTTACCCCCAAATGGTTTCCAGGCTCCCTTTGCTCCATGACAGAGGGCCCTCATCTCTGTTACCATGGAAACATAGAAAAACAGAATAACAGAGCTGACAGGGACCGTGGGAGTTCCTCGAACCCCGTCCCCTGCCCCCAGACAGGGCTGAGAAGTTCCAGGCTGGTGCGAGGTGATCTCACCCAGGCGCTTTCATCGATGCCGTGTGCAAGGGGGAAACCCTGCCCCTGCGCCAGCTCACAGCTCTGCTGTTCACACGACCAGGAATCCCAGCGTCCCTTGGCCACAGCCCGGCACTGGGAGCTCCCGGTGAACCCGGCTAAACTCTGAATCCCGTCCAGGGTCCCATTGATCCATTTCACGGTGCCCTCATCTAGGGCTCAGGCCGGCACTCAACACGCTTTCCTGCCCACCACAGAGCCCTGCGTTCCCATTGGACAGCTCCGCATTCGAGTACATCAAACTATTGTGTTACCATAGAAACATAGAGTCCGAGGCCTGGCAGGGACCGTGTTGGGCCTTTGAGCCCCGTCCTCTTTCCTCACCCAGGGCTGAGCAGTTCCAGGCCGGTGCTGGACAGTCTGCAGCCCCCGGCCACACACAGCTGCTGAGGAGAATGGGACCGTGGCTGGGAGACATTTTGCTGACACCGACCATCCCCAGGCACCGCTCCCACAGCTCTGCGTGGCTCTGTCCCTGTGCCCTGCCCAGGAGAGCGGTGGGGAGGGCGGCCCCCTCGCCTGCAGACCCTGCTCCCCACAGCTCTTCCCTCACCTTGTACCCAGAGTGGTGCTCCACTCCACACCCTGTCCAGTCTGCCCGCAGCTTTCCCAAAATGTGGTGCCCAGAACTGGACAAAATATTATAGTTGGGGATAATTGAGTGCAGAGCAGAGAAGAAGAACTTAGCTGTCTTGTGTAAAATATCCCCCGTTACAGAGTCCCAGAGTAATATTTGCTTTTTTTTCCAGCCATGTGACGCTCTTTACTCATATTTATCTTGTGGTCCACTAGGACCCCTCAATCCCTTTCAACAGGGCTCTTTTCTCGAGAGTTTCTTCCCTTTTTGTGTGTGCGCACAACTGATTTTTCTTTCCTAAGAATTGTTTTTGAATTAAACCTATTCCCATGTTTTCCATTTCCCCCTGACTTTTCTTTTTTCAGACTTTGCCATTACTTTTAGTAGAATTTTGCCTCCATTTGCCTTTTTTTGGGGGTTCATTTGTTTTTGGCTCTGCTGATGCCCGACTGAGCAGTTCTGGTTGTGAATGAGCTGGATGGTTGATTGTTCACTTTGAAACATGCTCCCAACCCGAAGGTGCCACTGTAGATGGGATTTAACATTCTCCTTTATTGCTAATGGACTGAGGGTCTGTCTACACTAGCCCCCTAGTTCGAATTAGGGAGGCTAATGTAGGCATTCAAAGTTGCAAATCAAGCCTGAGATTTAAATATCCCGCGCTTGATTTGCATCTTCCCGGCCTGTTGCCACTTTTTGAAATGTACAAGTCCAGACTAACTGCCCTCATCTACATACGGCAGGGACCCGGTAGTTCTAATTAAAGCCCCTAGTTCGAACCACCTGTTAAACCTCCCCAGAGCGTCCCCCCTGGCCCCATCCCGTCCTTGCCATTCACAGCTTTCAGTCCAGCTGCTGCTGCCATGCGCGGCGTTCCCAGGTGAGCAGGGATACGCCTGGCCGTGATGTGACATCATGGCCCGGGACTTTAAAACTGCTTGGCGCCGTGTTGTGCCACATGGCCTAGCTCCGGGTTCGGAGTCTGGAGACTCCTGGGGCCCAAGCACAGACTCCAGCCCCACAAAGTGGAAGGCAGAAGATAAGGTGAGGGGGAAGAAGGAGCTTGTGCAGAGGGCGAGGGGGAAATAGGGGAAGAGGTTGGGGAGGAAGGGGCTTGTGCGGAGGGGGAAGTGGGAAGAAAGGGGAAGGCACCAAGGGACAGCGTGAAGGCCTGGTGGCCAAGTGGAGACAATGAGGAAAATGGCAGGAGGGGAGGTGTCAGCGGAAGGGGGGGCAGGGTGATGCTGTGAGAGGAGAGGGTAAGGACATTAGGGGCCAGAGGGGAGAGGGAGAGGTGCTGGGAGAAGGCTTGAGAGAAGGGGTGGGCATGAGAAAGGTGGGGATGGAGCACAGAAAGGCATGAGAGGAACGGGGGCAGAGGGTGGTGAGGGGGTGGGTGTCACAAGTTTTGCTTTATTCGGGCCGCACACCCTGTTAGTTTACAGTGACCTGCGTGCCCCCACCGATCCGTAACGTGCCTTCCCCCGTCAACTGTGACGGCCCCCAAGAGGCGAGCCTCTGCTTTCTTAAGTTAGATACCACCGAAGAGCCTGCCAGTAGCAAGGAGGGGGATCCGGGCCCACCCTCTCTCACGGGCCCCGGCCCAGGGCCCTGACACTGGGAACCGAGCTCCCAATGGTAGGGAGCGGTGGTGTACCCCTAAACGCACTCACTCTTGGGCTCCGCGACCCTACCTTGGGCCACGCTCCCCCCTGCCACCGAGCTTCCCGGAGCAGCTCTTACTGCCCCTCCTTCTATTCTATTCAACTTATTCATAAACAATTCAGAGAAAGGGGTAAGCAGTGAGGTGGCAAAGTTTGTGGACGATACTAAACTGTTGAAGATAGTTAAGACCAAAGCAGACTGTGAAGAACTTGAAAAAGATCTCACCAAACTGAGTGACTGGGAAACAAAATGGCAAATGAAATTTAATGTGGATAAGTGTAAAGTAATGCACATTGGAAAAAAAAACCCAACTATACGTACAGTATGATGGGGGCTAATTTAGCTACAACTAATCAGGAAAGAGATCTTGGTGTTATCATGGATAGTTCTCTGAAAACATCCACGCAGTGTGCAGTGGAAGTCAAAAAAGCAAATAGGATGTTAGGAATTATTAAAAAAGGGATAGAGAATAAGACGAAGAATATCTTACTGCCCCTATATAAAACTATAGCATGCCCACATCTTGAATACTGCATCCAGATGTGGTCTCCACACCTCAAAAAGATATTTTGGCCTTGGAAAAGGTTCAGAAAAGGGCAACTACAATGATGAGGGGTTTAGAACGGGTCCCATATGAGGAGAGGTTAAAGAGACTGGGACTTTTCAGTTTAGAAAAGAGGAGGCCCTCTCCACACCACTCATGATTTTATAGACCTCTATCATATCCCCCCTCAGTCTCCTCTTTTCTAAACTGAAAAGTCCCAGTCGCTTTAACCTCTCCTCATATGGGACCCGTTCCAAACCCCTAATCATTTTAGTTGCCCTTTTCTGAACCCTAAGACCAAAATATCTTTTTTGAGGTGAGGAGACCACATCTGTACACAGTATTCAAGATGTGGGCGTACCGTAGTTTTATACAGGGGCAGTAAGATATTCTGGGTCTTATTTTCTATCCCTTTCCTAATAATTCCTAGCATCCTATTTGCCTTTTTGACCGCCGCTGCACACTGCGTGGAAGTTTTCAGAGAACTGTCCATGATAACTCCAAGATCTCTTTCCTGATTTGTCGTAGCCAAGTTAGCCCCAATCATACTGTACGTATAGTTGGGGTTATTTTTCCCGATGTGCAAAAAGAATGTTCTTTTTCACACCGCGCACAGTCAACCTGTGGAAATCCTTGCCAGAGGAGGCTGTGAAGGCTAGGACTATAGCAGAGTTTAAAAAAGCAAGATACATTCATGGAGGTTAGGTCCATAAAAGGCTACTAGCCAGGGGGTTAGGCATGGTGCCCTTGGCCTCTGTTTGTCAGAGGCTGGAGAAGGACGGCAGGAGACAAATCGCTTGATCGTTGTCTTTGGTCCACCCACTCCGGGGCACCTGGCCTTGCCCACTGTCGGCAGACAGGATACTGGGCTAGATGGACCTTTGGTCTGACCCAGTATGGCCATTCCTATGTTCTTATTTTCTTAATATCCAGCCTACATCTCCCCCACTGTAACTTGAGCCCATTGCTCCTTGTTCTGCCATCTGTCACCACTGAGAACAGCCTCTCTCCATCCTCTTTGGAACCTCCCTTCAGGAAGTTAAAGGCTGCTCTCAAATCCCCCCTCACTCTTCTCTTCTGCAGACTAAACAGACCCAAGTCCCTCAGCCTCTCCTCGTAGGTCATGTGCTCCAGCCCCTGAATCATTTTGGTCACCCTCCGCTTCATGCTCAATTCATTTTTATTAAAATAAACGGAAAATGTTTATGATTTATTTTAAATTATTGTATTTAAAAAAATAGACTGGTTTTGTTATGAATTTAATTTTATTTGAATTTCTTCAAAAAAGGATTGTTACATTTTTACAGTTTAATTTTTATTATTACATGCTTTAAATAGGAATTCCATCCAGTGGGGTTTTTTTCTTCATCCCGATAAATTCACTCTGTTTTAAGAAAAAGGGGGTAAAATCAGTTTGGTTTCCAATAACATTTTATTCTATTATTCTTTGCTGATTTAGCTATTCCAGAACAGAGCACTACACAGAACTTCTCCATTTCATCCCTTACATCTAAGGCCTGTTGAGAAGCAGCCCTATTGCCGATTCATCCTATTTGAAGCAATGGTCTTTACTTCCAACACGGCTGGGAATGAGCGCGGGTCTCCGTGGTGCTGATAACAGTGAGGACCTGCTGTTTTCCAGGACGTGTGTTTCCTGCTCTTTCCTTGAATGGTTTCCCACAGCACGAGGTGGAGACATTATTGACCCAGGAAGCACCATAAAATATGAAATTGCCAGTAGAAGGGTCATATGTTAATAATAATTTCTCTGAATAATGAATATTCATTTCCAGTGTGTGGAGAGCAACCGAGCTGCTTCTCTGTGAAAATAGTCTCCATCAGTACATACCATGCCCCATACAAACATTCTCTGTCCTTTCAGGCACTTGTACTGCGACCATTGTCATTGATCCTGGTCACATACAGGTCATCAGGGGATCAGAAGGTGCACAAAATAGACAGCCTTCTGCCTCAGCGTTGGACACGTTCTCCGTCATTCCATGTCAGATTCCAATAAAACTTACTTCACCAACCCCTCCACCTTCATCCTGTTGGGCATCCCTGGCCTGGAATGGGCCCATGTCTGGATCTCCATCCCCTTCTGTGCTATGTACATCGTAACCATCTTGGGGAACCTCATCATCCTGTTCATCGTGAAGACGGAGCCGAGCCTCCATGGGCCTATGTACTATTTTCTCTGCATGCTGGCCGTCACCGACCTGGTTCTGTCCATGTCTACACTACCCACAATACTGAGAAATTTCTGGTTCAATTTCAGGGAGATCAGCTTCAATGCCTGCCTCACCCAGCTGTACTTCATTCATTCCTTCTCCGTGATTGAGTCTGGGATCTTCGTGGCCATGGCTTTGGATCGCTACGTGGCCATCTGCCATCCCCTGAGACATTCCACCATCCTGAATAACTCTGTGGTGGCCAAGATCGGCCTGGCCGTGGTGCTGCGAGGTGCCATACTTGCACTGCCCTATCCCTTTCTGGCAAGGCACTGGCCGTATTGTAGAACCAACATCATCCCCTACACGCACTGTGAGCACATGGATGTGGTGAAACTGGCCTGTGCAGACATCCGCGCCAGTAGCTACTACGGCCTCTTTGTGCTAATCTGTAGGATTGGTCTGGATGTGCTCTTTATTTCTGCGTCTTATATCCAGATCCTCAGGGCCATCTTCCGCCTCCCCACAAAGGACGCCCGGCTCAAGACTTTTGGGACTTGCACTTCCCACCTCTGTGTCATCTTAGCCTTTTATATCCCAACGCTCTTCGCCTCCCTCACAACCCGCTTTGGCCTCAATATACCCCTGCATATCTACATTCTCTTTGCTAACATTTACCTCCTGGTGCCGCCCATGCTGAACCCCATCATCTACGGAGTGAGGACCAAACAGATCCGGGACAGAGTGCTCCGGCTCGTTACTCTGAAAGGGACCTAAATGTTTTCTCCTGGTTCTCTGGCTCTCAGACAGAGCTCCATGCCAAGATGGTTGGTGAGAGGCTGCTGGGCTCTGTTCCCTGAATGACTCACTGGCTAGTCAAAACGCAATTCAATCCTTTCCTGATATTTCTTTCTTGTTGTAACGAATTGGGGAATCAGTTTGTGAGCAACTTACTCATAGTAACTGGACGGCCAAGGACCGACCACCTACCCCACCCTTGCCCAGAGACCCCACCCCTGCTCTACGTCTTCCCTATAGGCCCCAGCCATTACTGTGCCTTTTCCTCCAAGTTTCCATTTCTCCTGCTTGTTCCTCTTCTCCTCCATCATTTACTGGATCATCTCCGTGATGGGTGCTGCTTTCAGGGTTCCACATGGAACGGAGGTGGAGCTGTGGCCTCTGGCTCCCCAGTCTGGCTCCCCACTTGCTCTGGGATGTGACAAGCTAGAATGTCGTCAAAGCTCCCTCAACTAATGTTCACAGACAGGGCCTGCACCCCGTGTGTTCATGGAGGCTCCGGCCAGCCACTGCATGAACCCACAGCAGAGATTACAGCCTGCCCTCCAGCTTCCCAGCAGAGGACCCCAGGGCTGCTGGCAAGGCTGTTCCCCACCTTGGCACAACAAATGTAGAAGTGGGGGCCCACAAAAGTACCCCAAAATCTTATCTCCACAGGCTTTGGTGTAAAAAGCTCCTTCCAATTCCTAATACCCAGACATTGAGGAATATCCGCTGCCACCACCCAAGTAATTCGAAGAAAACCAGGAAGAGATCACTTGGGAAACCTTCTTCCCAAAACCTCAGTGGTACCTGAAACTCATTTCCTCAAAAGAGCTTGAAAAAGAGAAAAAAGAAAAACGTGCTGCAGTCTGTGGTAACTGAACTCTCAGTAAGTCAGACAGACCTTCCAGGACACAAAAATGAATCAATACTGGTTAATTAGAAAAAGAAACAAACTTTTGTTATCAAAACAAAACTAAAATTGCAAGCATAATGAAGTGGCTAGATGAAAAAGAGTCATCCACTGATTTAGACACTCAGGGGAAAAGTCCATGGGTTAGAAAGCTTCTGTTACAAAAGAGAGAGAGAGAAAAGAGCTCAACTTTTAACAGATCAACATCAGTCCCAAATTCCGAAACCAGAAAACAGTAATCAGAAAATAGGGCCATCTTCCGCCTGCCTACCAAGGACGCCCGGCTGAAGACTTTTGGGACCTGCAGCTCCCACCTGTGCGCCATCTTAACCTTTTACATCCCAGGGCTCTTCTCCTCCCTCAAGTACCAGTTTGGACAGAATGTGCCTCTGCATTTCCACATTCTCACTGGCAACATGCAACTCCTGGAGCTCCCCATGCTCAACCCCATCATCTACGGGGTGATGACCAAACAGATCCTGGTCAGGCTGCTCAGGCTCTTTAGTCATAAAGAGACGTAACTTAGAGAAGAACCAGGCAACCCAGGAGCGGATGGGAAAAAAGAACTGCTTTATTGCTCACACGTGTTTACCAGGGACGTTCAGAACAATGTACGAGTGACAACAATTTGGCACCAATTACACCCTTTTATCTAGTTTACTATGTTAATTCATATATCTATCACTCCTTTTCCTAAAATCTTATTTGGTATATTAACTCCCATACATTGAATATTAATTAGCATGTGATGAATCTGAATATTCCCGCCCTAATTACTATTTACTGAATTTCTAATTAAATCACCACTTTTCTATGCTAAAACTTTCCAAATCAGCAGATTATGGAGATAACAAGACAAGTAAGCCTGAAATATTTTATACTTTGCCGGTAAGGGTGCGTAAGAGACACAACAAAGAAATGCAGCTACAGGCTTATCTAGTTTATAGGCTGTAAAAGCAAAGGCAAAGAGCATGTTTATACCTGAGAAAGGATCATATCTGCTTTGGTCGGACCCTGATCTATCTTTCCAGACTGCCGAAACAAAGGGAAAAGGTGCGTAAGGGCAGCACATGCTGTGGCTGACTCCTTACTACTATGAATATCCACCCCACACCCCTATTAATCTTTCCATATCCCAACAGGAACGTTTCCCTGCACGCTTTGGCTCTGAGGTCAGTGACGAGCTGGTTGGTGACAGGGGGCTGGGCCTTCTTCCCGGGGGCCTTGTCTAGGAGGTTAGATCGAAGATAGGTGGATTGGCTGGATTTAGGATTAATGAGATGGGATGGGGGAGCAGTAACAGGTGACCCCCTGGGGGGCTTCCCGGGGTGCTGACATGGCCACTGCCACTCGCCTTCCCTCTCTCTGGGGCTCCTCACCGCCCGGTCCTGCTGGGCCAGCTCCATGGTCACCCCCAGCCGAGGCCCCGAGCTGAGGTCCCTGCTCCCGCCCCCAAGAAGCAGCACAGACACTGAACCTCTTCAGGTCCAAGGGGAGGGCAGTTTAGGGCCCAGCTCCCTGGGACACCCCTCCCCAGAGGGGATCAAACTCCAACGAATGACTTGGGTCAGCCCTCTCTAGCAGTGAACGGGGGAATGTGCCCACTGCTTCCCCCCCCCCCAGGTAACAATAATTCACGCTGGGCTTGGTAGGAAATAAAAGTGACTGTATTAAATACCAGCAGTGGGGTTGACGTGGTGATAAGTGAGAACAGGCCGAGCAGAGTCGGTAACAAATCAGAAGAAACAAAACCACTTGGCTAGACACCTCAGTGCAAACTCCTCACACTCACCCTCCAACCTGTTCCCCAGCCGCCCCCTGAAACCAGGCCTCTCCCCCTGCCCCCAGGGTCTTCAGCTCCGTCCTTCAGGTGCGCCCAGCCAAAAGACCCAGGCCTCTGCTTTCCTATTCTTTTTGTTAAGGGATTGGGGCCCTCCTGAGCACCCACTGCTCAGCCCTAAGGACAAAAGGGATCGTTTAAGAGCTCCTCATCAAGACTTTGAGGGTAACTCCCTGCATATCTCTCATTCACATGTTTAAACCCACAACGTATTCCCCACTCCATGTGTCTAATTTTACACACCACAAGGATGCCTACATTGTAGTGAGAGCAACAGACCCAGTGGGTCGTGACATCCGATGGACGGGTTATACACAACAATATGCTCAAGGCACCATTAAGTTATGTACATTCGTGTCCATACTTCCCTTTCATAAAGCATGGAGGGGGGGGTCACTGTCCCCTGAAAAGCATCACTTCTCTCTAGCCAGCTGTGCAGCCACCTGGCAGCCATCGCCTCCCTCCCAGCCCTGCTCCTGCTGTACCACTCCCCTGGACCAGGCTCCATTGCAGGAAATGATGTCCAGATTGTCTGGTCCAACCCAGTGGGAGCCCCTCACCCCACAGCTCCCCCTACCCCAGTGCTGGGCTGCATGGGGCTCCAGCCCCCATAGGGTTGGCCCTGCTGACTGGAAGCCCAGGCGAGATGAAATCCATTAGTGGTCTCTGTGTCTCATTGGGACGTGCTGGGCAGTCGGTTTGGGTGCAACTCATCCCCGCCTGTGGCTGCCAGCATTTGAACTGCACATAGCAGTTACTTCCCATTGTTTGAAGGCTGTACCCCATGCTGTCACAACAAATGCAGAAGTAAGGGCCCGCAAGAGCGTCCCAAAATCTTGTCTCTGCAGGCTTTGGTACAAAAACTACCCCCAAAATCCTAATATCTGGATTTTGGGAAATCCGTGGCCACCACCCAAGTAATTCAAAGAAAACAATGGAAGAGATCACTTGAGATCATCACCTCCCTGAGGTAAAACTCTCCCCTGCTCCAACCTCTGTTTTATTTGGAAATGGGAAAAACAGAGGCATCCCACAGACTGACCTTTCAGGACACAGCAATTAGCCAGTACCAGTTAATTAAGTAAATAAAAGAAAATAAACTTTTATTATCAAAACAAAACTACAGAGGCAAGCATAGTAAAGTGGCTAGATGGGAAGAGCCACCAATTGATAAAGATCCTAAAGGAACCCCCTGGGTTAAAACTTAGTTTCAAAGAAATACCAACACAAGCTCAGACATTAGATCCAAATTCCCAAACCAGGAAAAACAACAGATCCTGACAGACTAGCTAAACTTTGCCCTACATATACATTGAGAGTCTTTTCTTGGAGCGAGACGGGCCTCCCATCTCTCTGTTACTTGGAAGAAAACGCTCTGATTCACACAAAAGATGGAAAGATAAAGATTCCTTTGTCCCAGTTTGAAATCTCTACCTGTATTATGACTGGCTTACCAGTAACATGCAGGGGAAAGGAGTTCAGGAGAGATGGCAGTACAGGCAGTCCCCGGGTTACGTACAAGATAGGGACTGTAGGTTTGTTCTTAAGTTGAATCTGTATGTAAGTCGGAACTGGCGTCCAGATTCAGCCGCTGCTGAAACTGACCGCCAGTTCTGACTTACATACAGATTCAACTTAAGAACCCCAAGCTTCCCCAAGTCAGCTGCTGCTGAAACTGATCAGCGCTGATTCCAGGAAGCCTGGGGCAGAGCAACTCTGCCTCGGGCTTCCTGTAGTCAGCGCTGGTCAGTTTCAGCAGCGGCTGACTTGGGGACGCCTGGGGCAGAGCAGCTGGGGTGCTGCTGGGTTGCTCCAGTAGCACCGCTCCTCGGCGCTACTGGACCAACCCAGCAGCACCCCAGCTGCTCTGCCCCAGGCGTCCTGATTCAGCCACTGCTGAAACTGACCAGCAGCGGCTGAATCAGGACGCCTGGGGCAGAGCAGCTGGGGTGCTGCAGGGTTGGTCCAGTAGTGCCCAGAGCGGGTGCTGCAGGACCAATCCGCAGCGCCCCAGCTGCTCTGCTCCAGGGTCCAAAACAAAAGCCTGGTCTGCTGGGGGGGGGGCACACTATCCGCGGCCCCCCCCCCAGCAGACCAGGGACAGGGGGAGCAGAGCGGCAGCGGGGTGCCGCGCCTCTGAGGCTTTGCTCTGGCAAAGTCTCAGAGGCGCGGGACTCCCCCGCCCCCCCACGGCTGCGGCTTCAGTCCTGGTGCCTGTGGTCTGCTGGGGACGGTCCCCAGCAGACCACAGGCACCCGGTCTCAAGCGGCAGCAGCGGCGGTTCCCGCGCTCCTGAAGCTTTGCTCTGGCAAAGCCTCAGAAGTGCGGGAACCTGCCCGGTGCCCCTGGTCTGCTGGAGACGGTCTCCAGCAGACCAGGGGCACCGGAGCAGCTTACGAACGGGGCTTTCTCGCCCCGGAGCTCGCAGGTAGCAATCCGCTACCTCGACCTCCGGGGCGAGAGCCCCGTTCGTAAGTGCGGATCCGACGTAAGTCGGATCCGCGTAAGTCGGGGACTGCCTGTATTTTAAAGAAGCCTTATTAAAGGCACAGGAAGAAAACATCCCGATGCTCAGTAAGAAAAGCAAATATGGCAGGCGACCAGATTGGCTGACCAGATTGGCTTACCGAGGAAATCCTTGGAAATCCCAGACTACTGCATATGCAACACAGTATGGGGAGGAGGTGGGCAGCCCTCACTGGAGAAAGAACAGGTTAGGAACTATTTAGAAAAGCTAGATGTACACAAATCCATGGGCCTGGATTTAGTGCATCTGAGGGAGTTGGCAAATGTCACTGAAGAGCCTTTAGCCATTATCTTTGAAAACTTGCGCTGATCAGGGGAAGCGGAGGAGAAGCTGGAAATTAGTCAACAGGGTGCCCTTGCAGCCACGAAGGCTAATGGCATATTAGGGTGCATTAGGAGGAGCATTGCCAGCAGATCTAGGGAAAGGATTATTCCCCTTTTTTGGCAGTAGTGAGGCTACATCCGAAATATCACAACCAGTTCTGGGCCCTCATTACAGAAAGGACATGACTGCATGAGAGAGAACCTAAGTACACAAGAACATAAGAACGGCCACACTGAGTCAGACCAACGGACCATCCAGCCCAGTGTCCTGTCTGCTGACAGTGGCCAATAACAGGTGCCCCAGAGGGAGGGAACACAACAGGGAATCCTCATGTGATCCCTCCCCTGCCACCCACTTCCAGAGAAACAGAGGCTAGGGACACCGTTCCTACCCAGCCTGGCTAATAGCCATTGATGGACCCAACCTCCATTAATCTATCTAGTTTATTTTGGAACCCTGTTAAAGTCCTGGTCTTCATTGCATCCTCTGGCAAGGAGTTCCACAGGCTGATCATGCGCTGAGTGAAGAAAAACATCCTTTTGTTTGTTTTAAACCTGCTGCCGATTCATTTCATTTGGTGACCCCTAGTTCTTATATTGGGGGAACAAGTAAATAACATTTCCTTATTCCCATTTTCCTCATCAGTCATGACTT
Organism: Pelodiscus sinensis; assembly: GCF_052426305.1. Lineage (NCBI taxonomy): Eukaryota > Metazoa > Chordata > Testudines > Trionychidae > Pelodiscus > Pelodiscus sinensis. The sequence goes on along the minus strand of NC_143052.1, from coordinate 359,887,942 downwards.
TATAGACCTCTCTCATATCCCCCCTTAGTCTCCTCTTTTCGAAGCTGAACAATCCAAGTCTATTTAATCTCCCTTCACATGGGACCCGTTCCAAACCCCTCATCATTTTTGTTGCCCTTTTCTCAACCTTTTCCAATCCCAGTATATCTTTTTTGAGATGAGGCGACCACATCTGTATGCAGTACTGAAGATGTGGGCATGCCATCGTTTTGTAGAGAAGCAATAAGATATTCTCTGTCTTATTCTCTATCCCTTTTTTAATGATTCCTAACATTCTATTTGATTTTTTGGCCGCCGCTGCACACTGAGTGGATGTTTTCAGAGAAGTATCCACAATGACTTCAAGATCTCTCTCGAGTAAAAGCGGCGAGGAGTCCTGTGGCACCTTATCGACTAACTGAAGTGTAGGAGCATAAGCTTTCGTGGGCAAAGACCCACTTCATCAGATGCATGGAGTGGAAATTTCCAGAGGCAGGTATAAATATGCAGGCGAGGATCAGGCTGGAGATGACGAGGTGGATCCAATCAGGGAGGATGAGGCCCACTTGTAGTAGCTGATCTGGAGGTGTGAATTCCAAGAGAGGAGAAGCTGCTTTTGTAGTTAGCGAGCCATTCACAGTCTTTGTTTAATCCAGAGTTGATTGTGTCAAATTAGGAATGGCAACTTACAAAAACCTGTAGGGGAACACTTCAAGCTTCCTGGACACACAATTGCAGATCTAAAAGTAGCCATCCTGCAGCAAAAAAACTTCAGGACCAGACTTCAAAGAGAGGGAGGGAAAAAAATTGTTCTTCTTGGCTTCTGAGGATAGAACAAGAAGCAATGGGCTGAAATTGCAGCAAGGGAAGTTTATGTTGGACGTTAGAATTAACTTCCTATCTGTCAGGGTGGTGAAACACTGGAATAAATTGCCCAGGGAGGTTGTGGAGTCTCCATCACTGGAGATATTGAAGAGCAGGTTGGACAGATGCCTCTCAGAGATGATCTTGATGGTGCTTGGTCCTTCCGTGAGGGCAGAGGACTGGACTCAATGACTCTCAAAGTCCCTTCCAGTCCTAGTGTTCTACGAAAGGCCATGTTACTATATCTGGTTTCTGCCGGCGGCCATGGGGCTTTCCTGCCGGACCTGCACTGATCCAAGCGGCACAGCCTTTTCCTTTGTTTTGGATGTCCTGGAGCTCATGTGTTGAGATGCTCTGCCATGCACTCAACTGTGTCCGGACCAGCTGGTTTACTTACTGTGGTTTTTTGGGTATTTTCTTCTCTTTTTATTTATTGGATGTTCATGTGCGTTTGTCTCCTTTTTGCCTTATTGATAAGAAGATGCAAGACCGTATCAAATGCCTTACTAAAGTCTTGGTATCCCACATCCACAGCTTCTCCCTTATCCACAAGATTTGTTATCCCAAAAAGAAAGCTGTCAGATTGGTTTGATAAGATTTGTTCTTTACAAATCCATGCTGGCTGTTACCTATCACCTTAGTATCTTTCAGATGTTTGCAGATGGATTCCTTAATTACCTGCTCCATTATCTTTCCTGGTACAGAAGTTAAACTGACTGCTCTGTAGTTTCCAGGGTTGTTCTTATTTCCCTTTTTGTAGATGGGCACTAGATTTGCCCTTTTCCAGTCATCTCAAATCTCTCCTGTCTTCCATGATTTCCCAAAGATGATAGCTAAAGGCTCAGATACCTCCTCTATCAGCTCCTTGAGTAGTCTAGGATGCATTTCATCAGGCCCTGGTGACTTTGTCTTCCCTTCAAAGAGAAACTGCTGAGCTACAGTTCATCTTCAAGTTTGACACAATATCTAAATCGTTGATGAAATTTTTGAACAGAACCGGTCCCAAAACAGACCCCTGCAGAACCCCACTTGTTATGCCCTTCCTGCAGCACAGTGAGCCATTAATAACCACGGTTATCTGAGAACGGTTATCCAGAAAGTTATGCACCCACCTTATAGTAGCCCCATCTAGGTTGTATTTTCCTACTCCCATTGCTGGTTCCTAGTGGGAACCAGCTCCACCTGCAACTTACACTGGTAAGTATTGCAAATATAACCTGTATTGCTGTTTGCCGCTTCAGCGACAACTTCTGTATCAAACTCCTGGATTTTACTGTCGTTCCCCATGGAGGCCCACAATCGAACTTGGCACTGGGCCCACAAGAGGATACTCGACACTGCAGAGATAGAATTTTGGCAAAAGTAGCACAGCTTTCATAACCCACCGAGATCAGAAAAAATGCAGGTTGTGTGTGTTAGGAGGGGAAGAAAATGGAGACAGATTTGGGGAACAGCGTAGCCTGGGGCTGCATCGTGAATATGTTCGAGAGCAGGATTTTCCCAGCCCTTGGAAAGAGAGGGCCTAGCCTTCTACGTTTCTGAGACCATGGCCTTTCAAAGGCTTCTCTGTGCCTGGGGGCTGCTGAGAGAGCAGTGGGACATTATTCGGCACGTCTGTCGGATAATCCAGGCCAGTCACGAATCTTCGGGAAGAGTTTGCAGAAACCGCTGAGAGGCATGGGGCAGTGTGTGAAAGTGGGAGACACCTACCAGATATTGTATGGACAGTTCATGGTCCTACCGTGAGTGCAGGGGCCTACCCATGCTATGATTGTAGGGTACTGGGGAGAAACCTACAGATGCCCCAGGGGGGTTCCCTGTGCGGCCCGCAAGACAGTTTGTTTACTGTGGCCCCACAAAAAGTGGCCAGATGTTGTGATATTTCATTAGGTTATTCTCCTATTATTACAAAGTGACACACACTTAAAGCAAGGGCATTTGAAGTGCGAGATGCTTACACACAACTGTGTGAGAGCCATGCCCTCACTCTGCATCCAGTCAAAGTGCTGGTACAGCTCCATTGGTTAACCCTGCAAGTTCTACATGCACATGCTGAGCCAACAAGGTTACCCCATCTCAGTAGACCGTCCTGCGTACTACAATCATGCAGCCCACGAGGAAGAGGGTCACTCTTGCGGCCACTCTCTAGCTTAGGCTGCCCCTCACTCTTCCAGAGCGTCGGCCTGAGGCTTTGCTGATGTTCATTTCTTAGGGCGCTCTGCTCACGCACGGGTGGGTTGCTGGGGAGGGAATGTTTGTAGCGGGTCACTCAGGGCTCTGGCTGTGACTGTCTCTCTCTCCACGAGCACGGACAGGCCACCTCTCCCTGTGGCTCCATGTGTCACGCCACACGAGGGTGTGTTCGGAGGCACTTCCCTGTGCTAGGCGCTTCCACGGCCCTGCAGGAAATGTATGAGGAGAATGACCGAGGACAGTTGCTGCACTCTAGCCCAGGTGTGACAGCCCCGTGGGCCTGCAGAAAGTGCCCGTGCCTGCCCGTAGCCACCTTTCTCCACGTGGCTCTGTCTCCTCCCAACTCGCCCACCCTGGGCGCTCACAGGAGCCACATTCTGTGCAGACCTAGGTCTGCTGCCTAACTTTCTGACTAAGCAAATATTATTTTAAAGTAAATACGGAGCAGCCACAGCCCAGAGTTCTCCTCCCCCTGTGGGAAGGTTCAATAATTGCTGTTTGTGCCTAAAGCTGGATAAACAGCCCGATGTCCAGGTACCAGATACTGCTTCTCCCCCCGAGGCTGAGCAAACCACCCGGGACTGCCCAGAGATGTGTTATAAATGGTTCACATGCTGTGTCAGCTCTCAGCTGCAGATGCTGGGCTGAGAGAGGTGCGGGACGCGGCTGCCTGAGGGGGAGACCCAGGGAAGACTCTTTGGTCTCCGAATTCACAGGTACCATCTCCTGCAGATAATCTCAGCTGCTCAATAACCCCTGAGCTATGTAGACATGCTGAGAGAGAGGGTAAATCTGGGGTCTTGTCAGCTCTGCACGGCCATTAAATATCCCTGAATCCTGGCCAGAGAAGAAGATTTTGCTCCACTATCTCTGGCCAAAACACTCCTCTTTTCTGTGCACCCACACTCCTTCCCAATGATGTGCTCCAGCCTCGAGGTGGCTGCGTAGCAGTGGCACTGGGGTCCTTCAGGAGGAAAGGCTTTAACAAATGTATCATACAAGGGCCAGTCCTGAGGCTGTGGCCAGCTTTTGGCTCAGGTCTCACTGAAGCAAAACTCCCCTTGGAATCAGAGGTGAGGAAAGAGCTGAGGAGCCAACTGTGTGTCCCTGCACAGACGCTGTCCCCTCCTGCTCCAGTATGTCAGGGCTGTGGCTGGTCATGGGGGCTCTTTCCTGCTTCTAGCCTGCTGGGAATCATGGAGGTCTCAGGCCTCCGCCCTGCAAACACTGAACTCATTTCTCAGCAGAGGCAAGACCAGTGTTCCCAGTGCAGCTGTGAGGCTGTGACACTTTAATGCTTTAAGTGCTCACGAGCCCTGAAACCGATGTCCAGAACAGCCTCCATCCTGGATCTTGCAGCACTGGGAGTTGGGGAATCCAGCCCTTCCCCTCGCAGTCTCTCCGCGGGGTGAATCACAATCAGGACTCAGCCGTTAGCCCGGATTTCCAGCTGGAATTTGTCCGGCTTCAGCCTCCAGCCTCTGGGCCTGGCGCTTCTCATCTCGGTGAGATCCCAGCGCCCGACATTCCCTGTGGTTCCGCCCCATCCCAGTCTCTGCCTGAGCCTAGTTTGATACGATAATGAGATGAGGGTTTGGGTCTCTCTCTGGATGGGATTTGACGCAGCCTCCCCCCATCTGTGCGGCTCTTTTCCTCCCCCGCTCCCAGTTCGGGTCCCGCGATCTCACCCAGTCGCTTTCACCGATGCAGGGTGCAAGGGGGAAACCCTGCCCCTGCGCCAGCTCACAGCTCTGCTGTGCACACGACCAGGAATCCCAGCGTCCCTTGGCCACAGCCCGGCACTGGGAGCTCCCCATGAGGCGGTTGACCAGTTACCCCGAATCCTTTCCAAGCTCCCTTTCCTCTGGGACACAGGGCCCTCATCTTGGTTACCATAGAAACACACAGAATCCCAGGCCTGGCAGGGACTGTGGGAGGCCCTCGAGTTCCGTCCCAGCCCTCACACAGGCCTGGTGCTGGGCAACCTGCAGCCCCCGGCCACACACAGCTGCTGAGGAGAATGGGACTGTGGCTGGGAGACATTTTGCTGACAGCGACCATCCCCAGGCACCGCTCCCACAGCTCTGCGTGGCTCTGTCACTGTGCCCTGCCCAGGAGAGCGATGGGGAGGGCGGCCCCCTCGCCTGCAGACCCTGCTCCCCACAGCTCTTCCCTCACCTTGTACCCAGCGTGGTGCTCCACTCCACACCCTGTCCAGTCTGCCCGCAGCTTTCCCAAAATGTGGTGCCCAGAACTGGACAAAATATTATAGTTGGGGATAATTGAGTGCAGAGCAGAGAAGAAGAACTTAGCTGTCTTGTGTAAAATATCCCCCGTTACAGAGTCCCAGAGTAATATTTGCTTTTTTTTCCAGCCATGTGACTCTCTTTACTCATATTTATCTTGTGGTCCACTAGGACCCCTCAATCCCTTTCAACAGGGCTCTTTTCTCGAGAGTTTCTTCCCTTTTTGTGTGTGTGCACAACTGATTTTTCTTTCCTAAGAATTGTTTTTGAATTAAACCTATTCCCATGTTTTCCATTTCCCCCTGACCTTTCTTTCTTCAGACTTTGCCATTACTTTTAGTAGAATTTTGCCTCCATTTGCCTTTTTTTGGGGGTTCATTTGTTTTTGGCTCTGCTGATGCCCGACTGAGCAGTTCTGGTTGTGAATGAGCTGGATGGTTGATTGTTCACTTTGAAACATGCTCCCAACCTGAAGGTGCCACTGTAGATGGGATTTAACATTCTCCTTTATTGCTAATGGACTGAGGGTCTGTCTACACTAGCCCCCTAGTTCGAATTAGGGAGGCTAATGTAGGCATTCAAAGTTGCAAATCAAGCCTGAGATTTAAATATCCCGCGCTTGATTTGCATCTTCCCGGCCTGTTGCCACTTTTTGAAATGTACAAGTCCGGACTAACTGCCCTCATCTACATACGGCAGGGACCCGGTAGTTCTAATTAAAGCCCCTAGTTCGAACCACCTGTTAAACCTCCCCAGAGCGTCCCCCCTGGCCCCATCCCGTCCTTGCCATTGACAGCTTTCAGTCCAGCTGCTGCTGCCATGCGCGGCGTTCCCAGGTGAGCAGGGATACGCCTGGCCGTGATGTGACATCATGGCCCGGGACTTTAAAACTGCTTGGCGCCGTGTTGTGCCACATGGCCTAGCTCCGGGTTCGGAGTCTGGAGACTCCTGGGGCCCAAGCACGGACTCCAGCCCCACAAAGTGGAAAGCAGAAGATAAGGTGAGGGGGAAGAAGGAGCTTGTGCAGAGGGCGAGGGGGAAATAGGGGAAGAGGTTGGGGAGGAAGGGGCTTGTGCGGAGGGGGAAGGGGGAAGAAAGGGGAAGGCACCAAGGGACAGCGTGAAGGCCTGGTGGCCAAGTGGAGACAATGAGGAAAATGGCAGGAGGGGAGGTGTCAGCGGAAGGGGGGGCAGGGTGATGCTGTGAGAGGAGAGGGTAAGGACATTAGGGGCCAGAGGGGAGAGGGAGAGGTGCTGGGAGAAGGCTTGAGAGAAGGGGTGGGCATGAGAAAGGTGGGGATGGAGCACAGAAAGGCATGAGAGGAACGGGGGCAGAGGGTGGTGAGGGGGTGGGTGTCACAAGTTTTGCTTTATTCGGGCCGCACACCCTGTTAGTTTACAGTGACCTGCGTGCCCCCACCGATCCGTAACGTGCCTTCCCCCGTCAACTGTGACGGCCCCCAAGAGGCGAGCCTCTGCCTTCTTAAGTTAGATACCACCGAAGAGCCTGCCAGTAGCAAGGAGGGGGATCCGGGCCCACCCTCTCTCACGGGCCCCGGCCCAGGGCCCTGACACTGGGAACCGAGCTCCCAATGGTAGGGAGCGGTGGTGTACCCCTAAACGCACTCACTCTTGGGCTCCGCGACCCTACCTTGGGCCACGCTCCCCCCTGCCACCGAGCTTCCCGGAGCAGCTCTTACTGCCCCTCCTTCTATTCTATTCAACTTATTCATAAACAATTCAGAGAAAGGGGTAAGCAGTGAGGTGGCAAAGTTTGTGGACGATACTAAACTGTTGAAGATAGTTAAGACCAAAGCAGACTGTGAAGAACTTAAAAAAGATCTCACCAAACTGAGTGACTGGGAAACAAAATGGCAAATGAAATTTAATGTGGATAAGTGTAAAGTAATGCACATTGGAAAAAAAAAACCAACTATACGTACAGTATGATGGGGGCTAATTTAGCTACAACTAATCAGGAAAGAGATCTTGGTGTTATCATGGATAGTTCTCTGAAAACATCCACGCAGTGTGCAGTGGAAGTCAAAAAAGCAAATAGGATGTTAGGAATTATTAAAAAAGGGATAGAGAATAAGACGAAGAATATCTTACTGCCCCTATATAAAACTATAGCATGCCCACATCTTGAATACTGCATCCAGATGTGGTCTCCACACCTCAAAAAGATATTTTGGCCTTGGAAAAGGTTCAGAAAAGAGCAACTACAATGATGAGGGGTTTAGAACGGGTCCCATATGAGGAGAGGTTAAAGAGAATGGGACTTTTCAGTTTAGAAAAGAGGAGGCCCTCTCCACACCACTCATGATTTTATAGACCTCTATCATATCCCCCCTCAGTCTCCTCTTTTCTAAACTGAAAAGTCCCAGTCGCTTTAACCTCTCCTCATATGGGACCCGTTCCAAACCCCTAATCATTTTAGTTGCCCTTTTCTGAACCCTAAGACCAAAATATCTTTTTTGAGGTGAGGAGACCACATCTGTACACAGTATTCAAGATGTGGGCGTACCGTAGTTTTATACAGGGGCAGTAAGATATTCTGGGTCTTATTTTCTATCCCTTTCCTAATAATTCCTAGCATCCTATTTGCCTTTTTGACCGCCGCTGCACACTGCGTGGAAGTTTTCAGAGAACTGTCCATGATAACTCCAAGATCTCTTTCCTGATTTGTCGTAGCCAAGTTAGCCCCAATCATACTGTACGTATAGTTGGGGTTATTTTTCCCGATGTGCAAAAAGAATGCTCTTTTTTACACCGCGCACAGTCAACCTGTGGAAATCCTTGCCAGAGGAGGCTGTGAAGGCTAGGACTATAGCAGAGTTTAAAAAAGCAAGATACATTCATGGAGGTTAGGTCCATAAAAGGCTACTAGCCAGGGGGTTAGGCATGGTGCCCTTGGCCTCTGTTTGTCAGAGGCTGGAGAAGGACGGCAGGAGACAAATCGCTTGATCGTTGTCTTTGGTCCACCCACTCCGGGGCACCTGGCCTTGCCCACTGTCGGTAGACAGGATACTGGGCTAGATGGACCTTTGGTCTGACCCAGTATGGCCATTCCTATGTTCTTATTTTCTTAATATCCAGCCTACATCTCCCCCACTGTAACTTGAGCCCATTGCTCCTTGTTTTGCCATCTGTCACCACTGAGAACAGCCTCTCTCCATCCTCTTTGGAACCTCCCTTCAGGAAGTTGAAGGCTGCTCTCAAATCCCCCCTCACTCTTCTCTTCTGCAGACTAAACAGACCCAAGTCCCTCAGCCTCTCCTCGTAGGTCATGTGCTCCAGCCCCTGAATCATTTTGGTCACCCTCCGCTTCATGCTCAATTCATTTTTATTAAAATAAACGGAAAATGTTTATGATTTATTTTAAATTATTGTATTTAAAAAAATAGACTGGTTTTGTTATGAATTTAATTTTATTTGAATTTCTTCAAAAAAGGATTGTTACATTTTTACAGTTTAATTTTTATTATTACATGCTTTAAATAGGAATTCCATCCAGTGGGGGTTTTTTCTTCATCCCGATAAATTCACTCTGTTTTAAGAAAAAGGGGGTAAAATCAGTTTGGTTTCCAATAACATTTTATTCTATTATTCTTTGCTGATTTAGCTATTCCAGAACAGAGCACTACACAGAACTTCTCCATTTCATCCCTTACATCTAAGGCCTGTTGAGAAGCAGCCATGGCTTTGGATCGCTACGTGGCCATCTGCCATCCCCTGAGACATTCCACCATCCTGAATAACTCTGTGGTGGCCAAGATCGGCCTGGTGAAACTGGCCTGTGCAGACATCCGCGCCAGTAGCTACTACGGCCTCTTTGTGCTAATCTGTAGGATTGGTCTGGATGTGCTCTTTATTTCTGCGTCTTATATCCAGATCCTCAGGGCCATCTTCCGCCTCCCCACAAAGGACGCCCGGCTCAAGACTTTTGGGACTTGCACTTCCCACCTCTGTGTCATCTTAGCCTTTTATATCCCAACGCTCTTCGCCTCCCTCACAACCCGCTTTGGCCTCAATATACCCCTGCATATCTACATTCTCTTTGCTAACATTTACCTCTTGGTGCCGCCCATGCTGAACCCCATCATCTACGGAGTGAGGACCAAACAGATCCGGGACAGAGTGCTCCGGCTCGTTACTCTGAAAGGGACCTAAATGTTTTCTCCTGGTTCTCTGGCTCTCAGATAGAGCTCCATGCCAAGATGGTTGGTGAGAGGCTGCTGGGCTCTCTTCCCTGAATGACTCACTGGCTAGTCAAAACGCAATTCAATCCTTTCCTGATATTTCTTTCTTGTTGTAACGAATTAGGGAATCAGTCTGTGAGCAACTTACTCATAGTAACTGGACGGCCAAGGACCGACCACCTACCCCACCCTTGCCCAGAGACCCCACCCCTGCTCTACGTCTTCCCTATAGGCCCCAGCCATTACTGTGCCTTTTCCTCCAAGTTTCCATTTCTCCTGCTTGTTCCTCTTCTCCTCCATCATTTACTGGATCATCTCCGTGATGGGTTGCTGCTTTCAGGGTTCCACATGGAACGGAGGTGGAGCTGTGGCCTCTGGCTCCCCAGTCTGGCTCCCCACTTGCTCTGGGATGTGACAAGCTAGAATGTCTTCAAAGCTCCCTCAACCAATGTTCACAGACAGGGCCTGCACCCCGTGTGTTCATGGAGGCTCCGGCCAGCCACTGCATGAACCCACAGCAGAGATTACAGCCTGCCCTCCAGCTTCCCAGCAGAGGAGCCCAGGGCTGCTGGTAAGGCTGTTCCCCACTTTGGCACGACAAATGTAGAAGTGGGGGCCCACAAAAGTACCCCAAAATCTTATCTCCACAGGCTTTGGTGTAAAAAGCTCCTTCCAATTCCTAATACCCAGACATTGAGGAATATCCGCTGCCACCACCCAAGTAATTCGAAGAAAACCAGGAAGAGATCACTTGGGAAACCTTCTTCCCAAAACCTCAGTGGTACCTGAAACTCATTTCCTCAAAAGAGCTTGAAAAAGAGAAAAAAGAAAAACGTGCTGCAGTCTGTGGTAACTGAACTCTCAGTAAGTCAGACAGACCTTCCAGGACACAAAAATGAATCAATACTGGTGAATTAGAAAAAGAAACAAACTTTTGTTATCAAAACAAAACTAAAATTGCAAGCATAATGAAGTGGCTAGATGAAAAAGAGTCATCCACTGATTTAGACACTCAGGGGAAAAGTCCATGGGTTAGAAAGCTTCTGTTACAAAAGAGAGAGAGAGAAAAGAGCTCAACTTTTAACAGATCAACATCAGTCCCAAATTCCGAAACCAGAAAACAGTAATCAGAAAATAGGGCCATCTTCCGCCTGCCTACCAAGGACGCCCGGCTGAAGACTTTTGGGACCTGCAGCTCCCACCTGTGCGCCATCTTAACCTTTTACATCCCAGGGCTCTTCTCCTCCCTCAAGTACCAGTTTGGACAGAATGTGCCTCTGCATTTCCACATTCTCACTGGCAACATGCAACTCCTGGAGCTCCCCATGCTCAACCCCATCATCTACGGGGTGATGACCAAACAGATCCTGGTCAGGCTGCTCAGGCTCTTTAGTCATAAAGAGACGTAACTTAGAGAAGAACCAGGCAACCCAGGAGCGGATGGGAAAAAAGAACTGCTTTATTGCTCACACGTGTTTACCAGGGACGTTCAGAACAATGTACGAGTGACAACAATTTGGCACCAATTACACCCTTTTATCTAGTTTACTATGTTAATTCATATATCTATCACTCCTTTTCCTAAAATCTTATTTGGTATATTAACTCCCATACATTGAATATTAATTAGCATGTGATGAATCTGAATATTCCCGCCCTAATTACTATTTACTGAATTTCTAATTAAATCACCACTTTTCTATGCTAAAACTTTCCAAATCGACAGATTATGGAGATAACAAGACAAGTAAGCCTGAAATATTTTATACTTTGCCGGTAAGGGTGCGTAAGAGACACAACAAAGAAATGCAGCTACAGGCTTATCTAGTTTATAGGCTGTAAAAGCAAAGGCAAAGAGCATGTTTATACCTGAGAAAGGATCATATCTGCTTTGGTCGGACCCTGATCTATCTTTCCAGACTGCCGAAACAAAGGGAAAAGGTGCGTAAGGGCAGCACATGCTGTGGCTGACTCCTTACTACTATGAATATCCACCCCACACCCCTATTAATCTTTCCATATCCCAACAGGAACGTTTCCCTGCACGCTTTGGCTCTGAGGTCAGTGACGAGCTGGTTGGTGACAGGGGGCTGGGCCTTCTTCCCGGGGGCCTTGTCTAGGAGGTTAGATCGAAGATAGGTGGATTGGCTGGATTTAGGATTAATGAGATGGGATGGGGGAGCAGTAACAGGTGACCCCCTGGGGGGCTTCCCGGGGTGCTGACATGGCCACTGCCACTCGCCTTCCCTCTCTCTGGGGCTCCTCACCGCCCGGTCCTGCTGGGCCAGCTCCATGGTCACCCCCAGCCGAGGCCCCGAGCTGAGGTCCCTGCTCCCGCCCCCAAGAAGCAGCACAGACACTGAACCTCTTCAGGTCCAAGGGGAGGGCAGTTTAGGGCCCAGCTCCCTGGGACACCCCTCCCCAGAGGGGATCAAACTCCAACGAATGACTTGGGTCAGCCCTCTCTAGCAGTGAACGGGGGAATGTGCCCACTGCTTCCCCCCCCCCCCCCCAGGTAACAATAATTCACGCTGGGCTTGGTAGGAAATAAAAGTGACTGTATTAAATACCAGCAGTGGGGTTGACGTGGTGATAAGTGAGAACAGGCCGAGCAGAGTCGGTAACAAATCAGAAGAAACAAAACCGCTTGGCTAGTTCAACACTGACACCTCAGAGCAAACTCCTCACACTCGCCCTCCAACCTCTTCTCCAGCCGCCCCCCGAAACCAGGCTTCTCCCCCTGCCCCCAGGGTCTTCAGCTCCGTCCTTCAGGTGCACCCAGCCAAAAGACCCAGGCCTCTGCTTTCCTATTCTTTTTGTTAAGGGTTTGGGGCCCTCCTGAGCACCCACTGCTCAGCCCTAAGGACAAAAGGGATCGTTTAAGAGCTCCTCATCAAGACTTTGAGGGTAACCCCCTCCATGTCTCTCGTTCACATGTTTAAACCCACAACGTATTCCCCACTCCATGTGTCTAATTTTACACACCACAAGGATGCCTACATTGTAGTGAGAGCAACAGACCCAGTGGGTCGTGACATCCGATGGACGGGTTATACAGAACAATATGCTCAAGGCACCATTAAGTTATGTACATTCGTGTCCATACTTCCCTTTCATAAAGCATGGGGGGGGGTCACTGTCCCCTGAAAAGCATCACTTCTCTCTAGCCAGCTGTGCAGCCACCTGGCAGCCATCGCCTCCCTCCCAGCCCTGCTCCTGCTGTACCACTCCCCTGGACCAGGCTCCATTGCAGGAAATGATGTCCAGATTGTCTGGTCCAACCCAGTGGGAGCCCCTCACCCCACAGCTCCCCCTACCCCAGTGCTGGGCTGCATGGGGCTCCAGCCCCCATAGGGTTGGCCCTGCTGACTGGAAGCCCAGGCGAGATGAAATCCATTAGTGGTCTCTGTGTCTCATTGGGACGTGCTGGGCAGTTTTTTGGGTGCAACTCATCCCCGCCTATGGCTGCCAGCATTTGAACTGCACATAGCAGTTACTTCCCATTGTTTGAAGGCTGTACCCCATGCTGTCACAACAAATGCAGAAGTAAGGGCCCGCAAGAGCGTCCCAAAATCTTGTCTCTGCAGGCTTTGGTACAAAAACTACCCCCAAAATCCTAATATCTGGATTTTGGGAAATCCGTGGCCACTACCCAAGTAATTCAAAGAAAACAATGGAAGAGATCACTTGAGATCATCACCTCCCTGAGGTAAACCTCTCCCCTGCCCCAACCTCTGTTTTATTTGGAATTGGGAAAAACAGAGGCATCCCACAGACTGACCTTTCAGGACACAGCAATTAGCCAGTACCAGTTAATTAAGTAAAAAAAAGAAAATAAACTTTTATTATCAAAACAAAACTACAGAGGCAAGCATAGTAAAGTGGCTAGATGGGAAGAGCCACCAATTGATAAAGATTCTAAAGGAACCCCCTGGGTTAAAACTTAGTTTCAAAGAAATACCAACACAAGCTCAGACATTAGATCCAAATTCCCAAACCAGGAAAAACAACAGATCCTGACAGACTAGCTAAACTTTGCCCTACATACACATTGAGAGTCTTTTCTTGGAGCGAGACGGGCCTCCCATCTCTCTGTTACTTGGAAGAAAACGCTCTGATTCACACAAAAGATGGAAAGATAAAGATTCCTTTGTCCCAGTTTGAAATCTCTACCTGTATTATGACTGGCTTACCAGTAACATGCAGGGGAAAGGAGTTCAGGAGAGCTGGCAGTATTTTAAAGAAGCCTTATTAAAGGCACAGGAAGAAAACATCCCGATGCTCAGTAAGAAAAGCAAATATGGCAGGCGACCAGATTGGCTGACCAGTTTGGCTTACCGGGGAAATCCTTGGAAATCCCAGACTACTGCATATGCAACACAGTATGGGGAGGAGGTGGGCAGCCCTCACTGGAGAAAGAACAGGTTAGGAACTATTTAGAAAAGCTAGATGTACACAAATCCATGGGCCTGGATTTAGTGCATCTGAGGGAGTTGGCAAATGTCACTGAAGAGCCTTTAGCCATTATCTTTGAAAACTTGCGCTGATCAGGGGAAGCGGAGGAGAAGCTGGAAATTAGTCAACAGGGTGCCCTTGCAGCCACGAAGGCTAATGGCATATTAGGGTGCATTAGGAGGAGCATTGCCAGCAGATCTAGGGAAAGGATTATTCCCATTTTTTGGCAGTAGTGAGGCTACATCCGAAATATCACAACCAGTTCTGGGCCCTCATTACAGAAAGGACATGACTGCATGAGAGAGAACCTAAGTACACAAGAACATAAGAACGGCCACACTGAGTCAGACCAACGGACCATCCAGCCTAGTGTCCTGTCTGCTGACAGTGGCCAATAACAGGTGCCCCAGAGGGAGGGAACACAACAGGGAATCCTCATGTGATCCCTCCCCTGCCACCCACTTCCAGAGAAACAGAGGCTAGGGACACCGTTCCTACCCAGCCTGGCTAATAGCCATTGATGGAACCAACCTCCATTAATCTATCTAGTTTATTTTGGAACCCTGTTAAAGTCCTGGTCTTCATTGCATCCTCTGGCAAGGAGTTCCACAGGCTGATCATGCGCTGAGTGAAGAAAAACATCCTTTTGTTTGTTTTAAACCTGCTGCCGATTCATTTCATTTGGTGGCCCCTAGTTCTTATATTGGGGGAACAAGTAAATAACATTTCCTTATTCCCATTTTCCTCATCAGTCATGACTTTATAGACCTCTCTCATATCCCCCCTTAGTCTCCTCTTTTCGAAGCTGAACAATCCAAGTCTATTTAATCTCCCTTCACATGGGACCCGTTCCAAACCCCTCATCATTTTTGTTGCCCTTTTCTCAACCTTTTCCAATCCCAGTATATCTTTTTTGAGATGAGGCGACCACATCTGTATGCAGTACTGAAGATGTGGGCATGCCATCGTTTTGTAGAGAAGCAATAAGATATTCTCTGTCTTATTCTCTATCCCTTTTTTAATGATTCCTAACATTCTATTTGATTTTTTGGCCGCCGCTGCACACTGAGTGGATGTTTTCAGAGAAGTATCCACAATGACTTCAAGATCTCTCTCGAGTAAAAGCGGCGAGGAGTCCTGTGGCAACTTATAGACTAACTGAAGTGTTGGAGCATAAGCTTTCGTGGGCAAAGACCCACTTCGTCAGATGCATGTAGTGGAAATTTCCAGAGGCAGGTATAAATATGCAGGCCAGAATCAGGCTGGAGATGATGAGGTGGATCCAATCAGGGAGGATGAGGCCCACTTCTAGCAGCTGATCTGGAGGTGTGAATTCCAAGAGAGGAGAAGCTGCTTTTGTAGTTAGCGAGCCATTCACAGTCTTTGTTTAATCCAGAGTTGATTGTGTCAAATTAGGAATGGCAACTTACAAAAACCTGTAGGGGAACACTTCAAGCTTCCTGGACACACAATTGCAGATCTAAAAGTAGCCATCCTGCAGCAAAAAAACTTCAGGACCAGACTTCAAAGAGAGGGAGGGAAAAAAATTGTTCTTCTTGGCTTCTGAGGATAGAACAAGAAGCAATGGGCTGAAATTGCAGCAAGGGAAGTTTATGTTGGACGTTAGGATTAACTTCCTATCTGTCAGGGTGGTGAAACACTGGAATAAATTGCCCAGGGAGGTTGTGGAGTCTCCATCACTGGAGATATTGAAGAGCAGGTTGGACAGATGCCTCTCAGAGATGATCTTGATGGTGCTTGGTCCTGCCGTGAGGGCAGAGGACTGGACTCAATGACTCTCAAAGTCCCTTCCAGTCCTAGTGTTCTACGAAAGGCCATGTTACTATATCTGGTTTCTGCCGGCGGCCATGGGGCTTTCCTGCCGGACCTGCACTGATCCAAGCGGCACAGCCTTTTCCTTTGTTTTGGATGTCCTGGAGCTCATGTGTTGAGATGCTCTGCCATGCACTCAACTGTGTCCGGACCAGCTGGTTTACTTACTGTGGGTTTTTTGGTATTTTCTTCTCTTTTTATTTATTGGATGTTCATGTGCGTTTGTCTCCTTTTTGCCTTATTGATAAGAAGATGCAAGACCGTATCAAATGCCTTACTAAAGTCTCGGTATCCCACATCCACAGCTTCTCCCTTATCCACAAGATTTGTTATCCCAAAAAGAAAGCTGTCAGATTGGTTTGATAAGATTTGTTCTTTACAAATCCATGCTGGCTGTTACCTATCACCTTAGTATCTTTCAGATGTTTGCAGATGGATTCCTTAATTACCTGCTCCATTATCTTTCCTGGTACAGAAGTTAAACTGACTGCTCTGTAGTTTCCAGGGTTGTTCTTATTTCCCTTTTTGTAGATGGGCACTAGATTTGCCCTTTTCCAGTCATCTCAAATCTCTCCTGTCTTCCATGATTTCCCAAAGATGATAGCTAAAGGCTCAGATACCTCCTCTATCAGCTCCTTGAGTAGTCTAGGATGCATTTCATCAGGCCCTGGTGACTTTGTCTTCCCTTCAAAGAGAAACTGCTGAGCTACAGTTCATCTTCAAGTTTGACACAATATCTAAATCGTTGATGAAATTTTTGAACAGAACCGGTCCCAAAACAGACCCCTGCAGAACCCCACTTGTTATGCCCTTACTGCAGCACAGTGAGCCATTAATAACCACGGTTATCTGAGAACGGTTATCCAGAAAGTTATGCACCCACCTTATAGTAGCCCCTCTAGGTTGTATTTTCCTACTCCCATTGCTAGTTCCTAGTGGGAACCAGCTCCACCTGCAACTTACACTGGTAAGTATTGCAAATATAACCTGTATTGCTGTTTGCCGCTTCAGCGACAACTTCTGTATCAAACTCCTGGCTTTTACTGTCGTTCCCCATGGAGGCCCACAATCGAACTTGGCACTGGGCCCACAAGAGGATACTCGACACTGCAGAGATAGAATTTTGGCAAAAGTAGCACAGCTTTCATAACCCACCGAGATCAGAAAAAATGCAGGTTGTGTGTGTTAGGAGGGGAAGAAAATGGAGACAGATTTGGGGAACAGCGTAGCCTGGGGCTGCATCGTGAATATGTTCGAGAGCAGGATTTTCCCAGCCCTTGGAAAGAGAGGGCCCAGCCTTCTACGTTTCTGAGACCATGGCCTTTCAAAGGCTTCTCTGTGCCTGGGGGCTGCTGAGAGAGCAGTGGGACATTATGTGGCACATCTGTCGGATAATCCAGGCCAGTCACGAATCTTCGGGAAGAGTTTGCAGAAACCGCTGAGAGGCATGGGGCAGTGTGTGAAAGTGGGAGACACCTACCAGATATTGTATGGACAGTTCATGGTCCTACCGTGAGTGCAGGGGCCTACCCATGCTATGATTGTAGGGTACTGGGGAGAAACCTACAGATGCCCCAGGGCGGTTCCCTGTGCGGCCCGCAAGAAAGTTTGTTTACTGTGGCCCCACAAAAAGTGGCCAGATGTTGTGATATTTCATTAGGTTATTCTCCTACTATTACAAAGTGACACACACTTAAAGCAAGGGTATTTGAAGTGTGAGATGCTTACACACAACTGTGTGAGAGCCATGCCCTCACTCTGCATCCAGTCAAAGTGCTGGTACAGCTCCATTGGTTAAGTTCTACATGCACATGCTGAGCCAACAAGGTTACCCCGTCTCAGTAGACCGTCCTGCGTACTACAATCGTGCAGCCCATGAGGAGAAGGAGGGTCACTCTTGTGGCCACTCTCTAGCTTAGGCTGCCCCTCACTCTTCCAGAGCGTCGGTCTGAGGCTTTGCTGATGTTCATTTCTTAGGGCGCTCTGCTCACGCACGGGTGGGTTGCTCGGGAGGGAATGTTTGTAGCGGGTCCCTCAGGGCTCTGGCTGTGACTGTCTCTCTCTCCACGAGCACGGACAGGCCACCTCTCCCTGTGGCTCCGTGTGTCGCGCCACACGAGGGTGTGTTCGGAGGCACTTCCCTGTGCTAGGCGCTTCCACGGCCCTGCAGGAAATGTATGAGGAGAATGACCGAGGACAGTTGCTGCACTCTAGCCCAGGTGTGACAGCCCCGTGGGCCTGCAGAAAGTGCCCGTGCCTGCCCGTAGCCACCTTTCTCCACGTGGCTCTGTCTCCTCCCAACTCGCCCACCCTGGGCGCTCACAGGAGCCACATTCTGTGCAGACCTAGGTCTGCTGCCTAACTTTCTGACTAAGCAAATATTATTTTAAAGTAAATACGGAGCAGCCACAGCCCAGAGTTCTCCTCCCCCTGTGGGAAGGTTCAATAATTGCTGTTTGTGCCTAAAGCTGGATAAACAGCCCGATGTCCAGGCTGGTTACATCCAGATACCGCTTCTCCCCCCGAGGCTGAGCAAACCACCCGGGACTGCCCAGAGATGTGTTATAAATGGTTCACATGCTGTGTTGGCTCTCAGCTGCAGATGCTGGGCTGAGAGAGGTGCAGGACGCGGCTGCCTGAGGGGGTGTCCCAAGGAAGACTCTTTGGTCTCCAAATTCACAGGTACCATCTCCTGCAGATAAGCTCAGCTGCTCAATAACCCCTGAGGTATGTAGACATGCTGAGAGAGAGAGGGTAAATCTGGGGTCTTGTCAGCTCTGCACGGCCATTAAACATCCCTGAATCCTGGCCAGAGAAAAAGATTTTGCTCCACTATCTCCATTATCTCTGGGAAGGAATGTGGGTGCACAGAAAAGAGGAGTGTTTTGGCCAATGATGTGCTCCATCCCAGAGGTGGCTGCGTAGGAGTGGCACTGGGGTCCTTCAGGAGGAAAGGTTTTAACAAATGTATTATACAAGGGCCAGTCCTGAGGCTGTGGCCAGCTTTTGGCTCAGGTCTCACTGAAGCAAAACTCCCCTTGGAATCAGAGGTGAGGAGCCGAGGAGCCAACTGTGTGTCCCTGCACAGATGCTGTCCGCTCCTGCTCCAGTATGTCAGGGCTGTGGCTGGTCATGGGGGCTCTTTCCTGCTTCTAGCCTGCTGGGAATCATGGAGGTCTCAGGGCTCCGCCCTGCAAACACTGAACTCATTTCTCAGCAGAGGCAAGACCAGTGTTCCCAGTGCAGCTGTGAGGCTGTGACACTTTAATGCTTTAAGTGCTCACGAGCCCTGAAACCGATGTCCAGAACAGCCTCCATCCTGGCTCTTTCAGCACTGGGAGTTGGGGAATCCAGCCCTTCCCCTCACAGTCTCTCCGCAGGGTGGATCACGCTCAGGGCTCAGCCGTTAGCCCGGATTTCCAGCTGGAATTCGTCTGGCTTCAGCCTCCAGCCTCTGGGCCTGGCGCTTCTCATCTCGGTGAGATCCCAGCGCCCGACATTCCCTGTGGTTTCGCCCCAGCCCAGTCTCTGCCTGAGCCTAGTTTGATGCGATAATGAGATGAGGGTTTCTGGGTCTCTCTCCGGATGGGATTTGACGCAGCCTCCCCCCATCTGTGCGGCTCTTTTCCTCCCCCGCTCCCAGTTCGGGTCCCGCGATCTCACCCAGTTGCTTTCACCGATGCCGTGTGCAAGGGGGAAACCCTGCCCCTGCGCCAGCTCACAGCTCTGCTGTTCACACGACCAGGAATCCCAGCGTCCCTTGGCCACAGCCCGGCACTGGGAGCTCCCCATGAGGCGGTTGACCAGTTACCCCGAATCCTTTCCAAGCTCCCTTTCCTCAGGGACACAGGGCCCTCATCTTGGTTACCATAGAAACACACAGAATCCCAGTCCTGGCAGGGACTGTGGGAGGCCCTCGAGTTCTGTCCCAGCCCTCACACAGGCCTGGTGTTGGGCAACCTGCAGCCCCCGGCCACACACAGCTGCTGAGAAGAATGGGACCGTGGCTGGGAGACATTTTGCTGACACCGACCATCCGCAGGCACCGCTCCCACAGCTCTGCGTGGCTCTGTCCCCCTCCCCAGCCCAGGAGAGTGGTGGGGAGGGCGGCCCCCTCACCTGCAGACCCTGCTCCCCTCACCTCTTGACCTTGTACCCAGTGTGGTGCTTCACTCCGCACCCTGCCAAGTCTGCCCGCAGCTTTCCCGAAATGTGGTGCCCAGAACTGGACAGAATATTAGATCTGGGGACAATTGAGTGCAGAGCAGGGAAGAATTGTTCTTCTGTGCTGAGTTCTTCATCCCTGTCACAGAGTCCCAGAATGAGATTTGTGTTTTTTAACTGTGTGACACTGTTGTCTTGTATTTAGCTTGTGATCCACTAAGATCCCTCAATCCCTTTCAATGGGGCTCTTTTCTAGACAGTCACTTCCCATTTTGTGTATGTGTGTGTGTGTGTGAGGTCTGTACCCCACTCTGGTACGACAAATGTAGAAATAGGGGTCCATAAGAGCACCCCAAAACATTGTCTCTACAGGCTTTGGTACAAAATCTTCCCCCAAAATCCCAATATCCAGATTTTGTGTTTTTTTGACACTGGTAATCCTCATTCTATGAGGAAGAAGCCTTTTTCCAAAACAGCTCTTTCAGAAAAAGGCGTGTATGGACGGGGAAGAGGGAGTTCTTTCAAAAGAAGAGGAAAAAGCACAGTTCCCCCGATGGCCACTCCGTCCATAGAAATCACAGCTTACATGTGAGATAGCATCCGTCGCCAACACTGAAGTCCTCAAGTTAGCGGAGGTCACCAGCATCGAGGCCATGGTCCTCAAGATACAGCTTCGCTGGGCAGGGCACATCGCCAGATGGAGAACCACCACCTACCCAAGATCATGCTGTATGGGGAACTGTCCTCTGGCTACCGTGACATAGGGGCACCACGAAAGCGGTACAAAGACTCCCTGAAGAAGTCCCTCACTGCTTGTTGTATCGATCACCGTCAGTGGGCAACACAAGCAGCGGATCACATCTCCTGGCAACACACAGTCCACCAGGCCACCTCCTTCTTCGAAGATTCCCGCAGGGCCTGTATGGAGGACAAAAGGAGAAGGAAGAAGAACCGTGACCCCTCAGCACCTATCCCGGATCAGACCTATATTTGCAGCCGTTGTGGCAGGACCTGCGTGTCTCGCATAGGCCTCGTCAGCCACCAGCGTGCCTGCAGAAGACGGGGATTTCCTTCCTAGATCTTCGTTCGCGAAGCCAAGCCATGAGTATGGACACTATCTTTCGAAAATGCAGATGGCTTTTTTTATGAACTTTGGCAGTGTGGACATGCTCTTTCAGAAGAAGTTTTTCCAGATCTCTTCCGGAAATGCTTCTTCTGAAAGAACCTTTAGTCTAGATATAGGCTCTGGTGCTCTCAACCCAAAGGTGCCACTGTAGATGCGGTTTAACGCTCTTCTTCATTGCTAATGGTCCGAAAAGTGTTTCCTTGCTTTACATGATATGGGTACCTTATACGGCTTATTTCCAAGTGCAGAAGAAAACTGTTCTGAACATGTCTACAGTTTCTGTAACATTAACAAGTTTCCTTTCTCATGCCCTAATATTTTCTATTATTTCTTATATTTCATAATATCATATATATAGTAGCCCATTGTCTGTGCATCTGTAACGCTGATGTACATGGCCCCCTCTCGCCAGCGCTGCTTCCCTCCTCCGGGCCCCCCATCCTCCCCTCCAGCCCCACAGCCCTCAACTGCCCCCAGCTCTGCTTCCTGGCCCCCTTCCGTCCAGCCCCGCCCCCTTCCCCTCCCTTCATGGCGTGCTGCAAGCCCTTTGGGAGCAGGGGAGTGCCCAGGGTGGCAAGCGACCATTTGAGGTCCGTGCTCCCCACGCGATTCAAATCGTAAGCACTGATTCAGCTATTCCAAATAACTGAATTTCTCCATTTTATCCCTTTTATGAAAGGCGTATTTAGAAGCAGTCCTATTGCAGATTCATCCTATTTTAAGCAATGGGATCAAAAGGCAGGAAGGGAGGTTTAGACTGGACATTAGGAAATACGTATTCCTCTCAGGGTGGTTAAACACTGACATAAGATGCCTAGGGAGGTTGTGGAATCTCCATCACTGGAGATATTTAAGACCAGGTTAGACAGACACCTGTCAAGGATAGTCTAGAATATGGTGCTTGGTCTTCCATGAGGGCAGGGGACTGGACTCGATGACTCTCAAGGTCCCTTTCAGTCCTAGTATTCTATGATTCACTGAGTACTAAAATGCATATCAACAGAAGACCATGATATTGACTATTTTTTTGTTTTGGCTCCCACCCGCAGGCCAAGAGTTGAGCCCTGTGTAAACCCAACCTGCACCACGGATTGTATGTTGAGTAGCCCTGATCTACACGGTGCTTGGTCCTGCCATGAGGTCAGGTAACTGAACTTGATGACTTCTCAAGGTCCCTTTCAGTTTCAGTGTTCCATGGTTCTCTGATTCTGGCTCAACTGGCTTCAGCCTCATTTGACATTCACTGAGTTTTGTCACTTTGCATGACTGTACTTGATTTGGTGATTCCTTCTGTTTGGCTTTATGAGCAGCAGTCCCATTCCAGGCACACCCATTTTCCTTGCACAACCAAATAATCACGTAGCTTTAAACACTTTCTTGACTGTGGCATGGTAACTGTTTAGCTACCGAATACACTCATGTTAAAGAACACCCAATTTTCATTCTGATTTTTCTAGCTAACATTTCCCCCGACTTGATTGTGCTGATGTTTGGATATTACAGGTTGGGAACTCTTCTTCCATTGCCCATTGGAATGCAATCAGTTCTATTCTTTACTTTCCTCTCCTCCATCATCTTTCTCCTTCTTTTTCTTCACAGACTCTTTAGTCTCGTCCCACACAGCAGCCTCTGCATTCCCATGGTTCATCTCGGAACGTACCTATTTATCTGCTGTATCTTCCACGGAGATGAGGTCACCACAGCTGAGCACACCTCTGACCGGGTGATTCTCTGTCCCATTCCTCCAGCATCCAAAAATGGGCTTACCTTCCACCAATTTTTCCATGTCACTCTGGACCCTATCCCTGCCCTCCAGCGTATCTACCTCTCCCCTTAGCTTAGTGTCATCTGCAAACCTACTGAGGGTGCAATCCATCCCCTCATCCAGGTAATTAATGAAGATGTTGAACAAAACCAGTCCTAAAACATAGCTTTGGGGCACTCCACCAGAAACCGACTGCCAACCTGATTTCAAGCTGTTGATCACTACCCATTGGGCCCAACAATCTAGCCAGCTTTCTATCCATCTTACAGTCCTTGTATCCAATCCATGTTCCCTTAACTTGCTGGCAAGAACATTGTGGGAGATCGTATCAAAGCTTTGCTAAAGTCAAGGTATATCACATCCACTGACTTTCCCGTATCCACACAGCCAGTTACCTCATCATATAAGCTAATCAGATTGGTCAGGCATGACTTGCCCTTTGTGAATCCATGTAGACTATTCCTGGTCACTTTCTCCTCTTCCAGGTGCTTCAGAATGGATTCCCTGAGGATCCCCTCCATGATTTTTCCAGGGACTGTAAAGAATATCCAATTTGCATTCTCATTTTTCTGAGTAATATTTCATGCCACTCAGTTGTCCTGATGTATAGTTATTATGGCTTGGAAACTCTTTTCTCTTTCCCATTAGCGGGGCTCACCCAATGGTGGCTAGCACTGCTCACCAGCAGCGAGGAAGTGCACACCCATTGGAATGCAATCAGTCCTATGCTTTACTTTCCTCTCCTCCATCATCTTGTTTCTTCACGGCCTCTTCAATCTGCCCGAACACAGCAGCTTGCCCCATTCCCATAGTTTGTCTTGGAATACCCCCTTTTATCTGCTGTATCCTCCATAGAGACGAGGTCACTGCAGCTGAGCATATGTCCAACCAGGATTCTCCATCCCATTATTCCGGCATCCTAACATGGGCTTTCCTTCCACCACGAGTGCGTCTAGACTGCCAAGATTTTGCGCAAAAGCAGCCGCTTTTGTGCAAAAACTTGCCAGCTGTCTACACTGGCTGCTTGAATGTACAAAAGCAGTACTTTGTAATGTACAAAATCAGTGCTTCTTGCGCAAATACTTTCACGCTCCCACTCGGGAAAAAGCCCGTTAAAAGTATTTCTGCAAAATCATGCCAGTTTAGACGCAGCCCACCAGTGTGAATGAGCAGGGGTCTCCAGATGCTGATAGCAGTGAGGACCTGGTGTTCTCCCTGACGTGTGTTTCTAGCTGTTCCCTTTTACCGCTTCTCACAAGAAGAGGTGTAGACATTATTGACACTGGGAGCACAATAAAATATGCAATTGTCAGTGGTAGCGTCAATTATCTGAATAAAAATGTTTTTCCTGTGTGTAAATAGCAACCAATCGGCTTCACCATGAAAATAGTTTCCATCAGTGCATATTGTGCCTCACACAAATATTCTCTGTCCTTTCAGGCATTTGTACTGTGACCATTGCCCTGGTCACATTGAGGTCCACAGAGGATATTAAGTTAAATACAGTAAACTGTCTTCTTCCTTCAGCGTTGGACACGTTCTTCACCATTCCATGTCAGGTTCCAACACAAGCTACTTCTCCAACCCTTCCACCTTCATCCTGCTGGGCATTCCTGGCCTGGAGTGGGCCCATGTCTGGATCTCCATCCCCTTCTGTGCCATGTACGTCATAACCATCTTGGGGAACGTCACCATTCTGTTCATTGTGAAGACAGAGCCGAGCCTCCATGAGCCCATGTACTATTTCCTCTGCATGCTGACCCTCACCGATCTGGTCCTGTCCACATCTACACTACCCACAATACTGAGCAATTTCTGGTTTATTTCCAGAGAAATCGATTTCAATGCCTGCCTCACCCAGTTGTACTTTGTTCATTCCTTCTCAGTGATTGAATCTGGGATATTGGTGGCCATGGCTTTCGATCGCTACGTGGCCATCTGCCATCCCCTGAGACATTCCACTATCCTGAATAACTCTGTGGTGGCCAAGATTGGCCTGGCTGTGGTGCTGCAAGGTGCCATACTTGCACTGCCCTATCCCTTCCTGGCGAGGCAGTGGCCATATTGCAGAACCAACATCATCCCCTACACGCACTGTGAGCACATGCCTGTGGTGAAACTAGCCTGTGTCGACATCCGTGTCAGTAGTTACTACGGCCTCTTTGTGCTATTCTGTAGCTTTGGTCTGTATGTGATTTTTATTTTCATTTCCTACACCCAGATCCTCAGGGCCATCTTCCGCCTCCCCACAAAGGACGCCCGGCTCAAGACCTTTGGGACCTGCACTTCTCACCTATGTGTCATCTTAGCCTTTTACACTCCAACTCTCTTTTCATCCCTCTCAACTCGATTTGGCCTCAATATACCCCTGCATTTCCATGTTCTCTTTGCCAACATTTACCTCCTGGTGCCCCCCATGCTGAACCCCATCATCTACGGAGTGAGGACCAAACAGATCCGGGCCAGGCTGCTCCAGCTTGTTACTCTGAAAGGGACCTAAATGTTTTCTCCTGGTACCATGGCTCTCCGGCATAACTCCTTGCCGAGATGATTGGTGATAAGCTGTTGGGCCCTCTTCCCTAAATGACTCACTGGCTAGTCAAAGAGCAATTCAGTTTTTCCTGATAATTCTTTCTGATTGTAACAAATTGGGGAATTGGTCTGTGTGTGACTTACTCATTGTAACTGGACCTACAACCTACCCCACCCTTGCCCAGAGACACCACCCCTGCTCTATGTCTCCCCTTGAGGCCCCAGGCATTACTGTGCCTTTTCTTCCAAGTTTCCTTTCCTCTTGCTTGCTCCTGTTCTCCCCCCCCCCATCATTTATTGGATCATCTCCGTCATGGGTTGCCACCCCCTCCAGGGTTCCATATGGAATGGAGGTGTAGCTGGGGCCTTTATCTCCCCAGTCTGGTTCAATTCTTGCTCTGGGGTGTGACAAACTAGAAAGGCCTCAAAGTTCCCTCCCCCAACATGCACAGACAGGGCCTGCACCCAACTGTGTTCATGGAGTCTCTCATGAGCCACTGTATGAACCCACAGCAGAGATTACAGCCTATCATTCAGCTTCAAGGTGGAGAACCCAGAGCTCCACTGATTTGCCCCACTCAAAACTAGGCCAGTGTGAATTTGTAACCCAGAGCACCACTGCTGCAAAGGAAAATGGGTGGTCAGCTTCTGTTCCTGAGCTGAGAATTTCAGACAATTCGCAGTATGTTGGGTAAAATACATTCATTGGCTACCAAAGGAGAGCTTCGAAAGGAGCATAACAAATGGATCTAAGTAGATTAATGATGAAAAATAAAAAAAACCAAACTATTGTCTGTGCCTAATATACTAGTTGGGGTTTCAATCGAGCACTGTCCAGCTGAGTTTGCTAGCACAAGCAGGTGAGTTTTTTCAGGCAGGCTTTTTGTTTCCTGCCTAGGACCAGAACTTCCCCCTAGTTCAGTCTTTTTGCTCTGGTACTTTCAGGTGTGTTGTTGTACGGAGAGTGAGGAACCATTGTCATGTTATTGCCCTTTGATAACTTAAGTGCTGGAGGAACCAACCAGGGACCGAGGCTCACCTTCACCTGCTGCTCATAAAGAGGGAGGAACTAGTAGGTGAATCAGA
This sequence comes from Pelodiscus sinensis, assembly GCF_052426305.1. Taxonomy (NCBI): domain Eukaryota; kingdom Metazoa; phylum Chordata; order Testudines; family Trionychidae; genus Pelodiscus; species Pelodiscus sinensis. The sequence continues at coordinate 359,861,498 of NC_143052.1, read as the reverse complement.
GGTGGGTGACAACCTGGGCAGCAGTGATCATGAGATGGTCGAGTTCAGGATCCTGACCCAAGGAAGTAAGGAGAGCAGCAAACCACACCCCCTAGACTGCAGAAAAGCTGCGTTTGACTCCCTCAGAGAACTGATGGGAAGTATTCCCTGGGACGCTAACATGAAGGGCAGAGGAGTCTACGCAAGTTGCCTGTATTTAAAAGAAGCCTTCTTGAAGGACCAGGAACAGACCATCCTGATGTTTGCAGTTAAAAAAGCAAACGTGGCAGGTGACCAGCTTAACGGTGGAATCCTTGGAGACTTTAAATCATAGAATCATAGGACTGTAAGGGACCTCGAGAGGTCATCGAGTCCAGCCCCCCACCCTCAAGGCAGGACCAAGCTCTGTCTACACCATCCCTGACAGATGTCTATCTAACCTGTTCTTAAATATCTCCAGAGAGGGAGATTCCACCACCTCCCTTGGCAATTTATTCCAATATTTGACCACCCTGATAGTTAGGAATTTTTTCCTAATGTCCAACCTAAACCTCCCCTGCTGCACTTTAAGCCCATTACTCCTTGTCCTGTCCTCAGAAACCAAGAGGAACAAATTTTCGCCTTCCTCCTTGTGACACCCTTTTAGATATTTGAAAATCCCTATCATGTCCCCCCTTAATCTTCTTTTTTCCAAACTAAACAAGCCCAGTTCATGAAGCCTGGCTTCATAGGTCATGTTCTCTAGACCTTTAATCATTCTTGTCGCTCTTCTCTGCACCCTTTCCAATTTCTCCACATCTTTCTTGAAATGTGGCGCCCAGAACTGGACACAGTACTCCAGCTGAGGCCTAACTAGTGCAGAGTAGAGCGGCAGAATGACTTCACGAGTTTTGCTTACAACACACCTGTTGATACAACCTAGAATCATATTTGCTTTTTTTGCAACAGCATCACACTGTTGACTCATATTCAACTTGTGCTCCACTATGACCCCTAGATCCCTTTCCGCCATGCTCCTTCCTAGACAGTCGCTTCCCATCTTGTATGTATGGAACTGATTGTTCCTTCCTAAGTGGAGCACTTTGCATTTCTCTTTATTAAACTTCATCCTGTTTACCTCTGACCATTTCTCTAACTTGCTAAGGTCATTTTGAATTATGTCCCTATCCTCCAAAGAAGTTGCAACCCCACCCAGTTTGGTATCATCTGCAAACTTAATAAGCGTACTCTCTATCCCAATATCTAAGTCATTGATGAAGATATTGAACAGTACGGGTCCCAAAACAGACCCTTGCGGAACTCCACTTGTTATCCCTTTCCAGCAGGATTTAGCACTGTTAACAACAACTCTCTGACTACGGTTATCCAGCCAATTATGCACCCACCTTATCGTGGCCCTATCTAAGTTATATTTCCCTAGTTTATTAATAAGAATATCATGCGAGACCGTATCAAATGCCTTACTAAAGTCTAGGTATATGACATCCACTGCTTCTCCCTTATCCACAAGGCTCGTTATTCTATAAAAGAAAGCTGTGAGATTAGTTTGGCATGACTTGTTCTTCACAAACCCATGCTGGCTATTCCCTATCACTTTATTACCTTCCAAGTGTTTGCATATGATTTCCTTAATTACCTGCTCCATTATCTTCCCTGGGACAGACCTTAAACTGACCAGTCTGTAGTTTCCTGGGTTGTTCTTATTCCCCTTTTTATAGATGGGTACAATATTTGCCCTTTTCTAGTCTTCTGGAATCTCCCCTGTCTTCCATGATTTTTCAAAGATCATAGCTAAAGGCTCAGATACCTCCTCTATCAGCTCCTTGAGTATCCTGGGATGCATTTCATCAGGACCTGGTGACTTGCTGACATCTAACTTTCCTAAGTGATTTTTAACTTGTTCTTTGTGTATCCTATCTTCTAAACTTACCCTCTCTCTGCTTGTATTCACTACGTTAGGTACACCTCCAGACTTCTCGGTGAAGACCGAAACAAAGAAGTCATTGAACATCTCCGCCATTTCCAAGTTTCCTGTTACTGCTTCTCCCTCCTCACTGAGCAGTGGGTCTACCCTGTCGTTGGTCTTCCTCTTGCTTCTAATGTATTTATAAAAGGTCTTCTTGTTTCCCTTTATGCCTGTAGCTAGTTTGATCTCATTTTGTGCCTTTGCCTTTCTAATCTTGCCCCTGCATTCCCGTGTTGCTTGCCTATATTCATCCTTTGTTATTTGTCCTAGTTTCCATTTTTTATAGGACTCCTTTTTTATTTTGAGATCATGCAAGATCTCCTTGTTAAGCCAAGCTGGTCTTTTGCCATATTTTCTGTCTTTCCTACACAGCGGAATTGTTTGCTTTTGGGCCCTTAACAACGTCCCTTTGAAATACTTCCAACTCTCCTCAGTTGTTTTTCCCTTCAGTCTTGCTTCCCATGGGACCTTACCTACAAGTTCTCTGAGCTTATCAAAATCTGCCTTCCTGAAATCCATAACCTCAATTGTGCTGGTCTCCCTTCTACCTTTCCTTAAGATCATGAACTCTATTATTTCATGATCACTGTCCCCCATACTGTCTTCCACTTTCAAGTTCCCAACTAGTTCCTCTCTATTTGTTAAAACCAAATCCAGAACAGCTTCTCCTCTGGTAGCTTTTTCAACCGTCTGAAACAGAAAGTTGTCTCCAATGCAGTCCAGAAACTTATTGGATAGCCTGTGCCTCGCTGTGTTAGTTTCCCAACATATGTCTGGATAGTTGAAGTCCCCCATCACCACCAAATCTTGGGCTTTGGATAGTTTTGTTAATTGTTTAAAAAAGGCCTCATCCACCTCTTCCACCTGGCTAGGTGGCCTGTAGTAGACTCCTAGCATGACATCACCCTCGTTTTTTACCCCTTTTAGCTTAACCCAGAGACTCTCTACACAGCTATCTCCTACGTTCATCTCCACTTCAGTCCAAGTGTGTACATTTTTAATATACAAGGCAACCCCTCCTCCTTTTTTCCCTGTCTGTCCTTCCTGAGCAAGTTGTACCCTTCCATACCAACATTCCAATCATATGTCCCATCCCACCAGGTTTCTGTAATACCAATGATATCATAGTTGTATTTATTGGTTAGCAATTCCAGTTCTTCCTGCTTATTACCCATACTTCTCGCATTTGTATATAGGCATCTAAGATACTGATTTGATCTTGCCTGAAGTGTTGGAGCATAAGCTTTCGTGGGCAAAGACCCACTTCTTCAGATGCATATTGGGAGCTGACCTTGTCTGTGAAGACAGATGCAAAAAAAGCATTGAGTACTTCAGCTTTCCCCACATCATCTGTCACTAGGTTACCTCCGTCATCCAGTAAGGGCCCCACCCCCTCTCTGATCACCCTCTTATTGCTAACATGCCTGTAGAAACCTTTCTTGCTGCCCTTCACATCCCTTGCTAGCTGCAATTCCAATTCCAATTGCAGGTAATTAAGGAAATCATATGCAAACACTTGGAAGGTAATAAAGTGATAGGGAATAGCCAGCATGGGTTTGTGAAGAACAAGTCATGCCAAACTAATCTGATAGCTTTCTTTGATAAGATAACGAGCCTTGTGGATAAGGGAGAAGCGGTGGATGTCATATACCTAGACTTTAGTAAGGCATTTGATACGGTCTCGCATGATATTCTTATTGATAAACTAGGCAAATATAACTTAGATAGGGCCACGATAAGGTGGGTGCATAATTGGCTGGATAACCGTAGTCAGAGAGTTGTTATTAACGGTTCTAAATCCTGCTGGAAAGGGATAACAAGTGGAGTTCCTCAAGGGTCTGTTTTGGGACCCGTACTGTTCAATATCTTCATCAATGACTTAGATATTGGGATAGAGAGTACGCTTATTAAGTTTGCAGATGATACCAAACTGGGTGGGATTGCAACTTCTTTGGAGGATAGGGACATAATTCAAAATGACCTTAGCAAGTTAGAGAAATGGTCAGAGGTAAACAGGATGAGGTTTAATAAAGAGAAATGCAAAGTGCTCCACTTAGGAAGGAACAATCAGTTCCATACATACAAGATGGGAAGCGACTGTCTAGGAAGGAGCATGGCGGAAAGGGATCTAGGGGTCATAGTGGAGCACAAGTTGAATATGAGTCAACAGTGTGATGCTGTTGCAAAAAAAGCAAATATGATTCTAGGTTGTATCAACAGGTGTGTTGTAAGCAAAACTCGTGAAGTCATTCTGCCGCTCTACTCTGCACTAGTTAGGCCTCAGTTGGAGTACTGTGTCCAGTTCTGGGCGCCACATTTCAAGAAAGATGTGGAGAAATTGGAAAGGGTACAGAGAAGAGCGACAAGAATGATTAAAGGTCTAGAGAACATGACCTATGAAGCCAGGCTTCGTGAACTGGGCTTGTTTAGTTTGGAAAAAAGAAGATTAAGGGGGACATGATAGCGGTTTTCAAATATCTAAAAGGGTGTCACAAGGAGGAAGGCGAAAATTTGTTCCTCTTGGTTTCTGAGGACAGGACAAGGAGTAATGGGCTTAAAGTGCAGCAGGGGAGGTTTAGGTTGGACATTAGGAAAAAATTCCTGTCAGGGTGGTCAAATATTGGAATAAATTGCCAAGGGAGGTGGTGGAATCTCCCTCTCTGGAGATATTTAAGAACAGGTTAGATAGACATCTGTCAGGGATGGTGTAGACGGAGCTTGGTCCTGCCTTGAGGGTGGGGGGCTGGACTCGATGGCCTCTCGAGGTCCCTTCCAGTCCTATGATTCTATGATTCTATGATTCAGTTAGTCTATAAGCTGCCACAGGACTGCTTGCCGCTTTTGTAGATGCAGACTAACACGGCTACCCCTCTGATAAATACTGGGTCAGTCCACCCAACCCAGTATTCTGTCCGCTGATAGTGACCAATACTGGATTCCCCAGAGGGAGGGAACACAACAGGTAATGCTCACATGACCCCTCCCTTGTCATCCATTTTCAGGGAAACAGAGGCCGGGGACACCATTTCTAACATCCTGGTGTGAAAGTAGAATGAGTTAAAATGATGTTTTTTGTTCCTTTGCAGGAAGATAATGTTGTTTGTGTGTAAACAGAAAGAAGGATGTTAAGACAGTAGACAACGATTCCACTTCAGATGATAGAGGGACATTCAGAGGAGATTGGTGAGAGTTAATAAGGAAATGAGATATGTGACTAGCCCCAGGTAATCTTGTAACCTTGTTTGAGTTTGCGCCCTTTTATCTGTATAAATAAGGAGGCTTGGGCTTTGTTAAAGGAACTCATTTTCCTGTCTATATTGGCAAAGCGCTTTGCTAATAAATAGAGTGGTCTGCTAAATTGTGAGTTCTGAGTCTAACTTTGACACTCGCTAATAGCCATTGAAGAACCCAACCTCTATGAATCTATCTAGTTTATTTTGTAACCCTGTTAAAGTTCCAGCCTTCACTGTATCCTCTGGCAAAGAGTTCCAGAGGCTGATTATGTGCTGAGTGAAGAAAAACATCCTTTGTTTGTTTTAAAGCTGCTGCAGATTCATTTCATTTGGTGACCCCTAATTCTTATATTGTGGAAATAAGTAAATAACTTTTCCTTAGTCACATTTTCCACACCAGTCATGATTTTATAGGCCTCTATCATATCCCTGTGGCTGTGTCTACACTGGGCCACTTATTCCGGAAAATCACTTATTCCGCAATAAGCTGCGAGCTGTCTACACTGGCCCTTGAATTTCCCAAAAAGCAACGACGCTCTACTGTACAAAATCAGCCGCTATTCCGGAAAAGCTACGCTGCTCCGGCTCGAGCATAAGTCCGTATTCCGGAACACTGTTCCGGAAAAGGGCCAGTGTAGACAGCCCAGTAGTCTTTTCCGGAAAAAAGCCCCGATCGCGAAAATGACGATCGGGGCTCTTTTCCGGAAAAGCGCGTCTACATTGGCCACAGACGCTTTTCCGGAAAAAGGGCTTTTCCGGAAAAGCAGCCTGCCAATATAGACGCTCCTTTTCCGGAAAAACTGAAAACAGAATAGTATTCCGTTTTAAGCATTTCCGGAAATTCATGCCAGTGTAGACACAGCCCGTTAGTTTCCACTTTTCTAAGCTGAAAAGTCAAAGTCTATTTACTCTCCCTTCATATGGGACACATTCCACACCCCCTCATCATTTTTGTAGCCCTTTTCTCAACCTTTTCCAATCCCAGTATATCTTTTTTGAGATGAGGCGACCACATGTGTATACAGTACTGAAGATGTGAGCGTACCATGGTTTTGTAGAGAGGCAATAAGATATTCTCTGTCTTAGTCTCTATCCCTTTTTTAATGATTCCTAATATTCTATTTGCTTTTTTGGCTGCTGCTGCCAAAGTACTCAATGCTTTCTTTGCCTCTGTCTTCACAGACAAGGTCAGCTCCCACTATGGGAAGGAAGTAGGCACTGAATGGGCCTAGATTTAAATCAACCGAGGGTTCTGAGGGAGTCGGGAAATGTCATTGCGGAGCCTTTGGCCATTATCTTTGAAAACTCGTGGAGATCGGGAGAGATCCCAGATAACTGGAAAAAGATAAATGTAGGGCCCATCTTTAAACAAGGAAAGAAGGACAATCCAGGGAACAACAGACCCGTCAGCCTCACCTCAGTCCCCGGAAAAATCATGGAGGGGATCCTCAGGGAATCCATTTTGAAGCACTTGGAAGAGTGGACGGTGATCAGGAATAGTCAACATGGATTCACGAAGGGCAAGTCATGCCTCACCAATCTCATTATCTTCTGTGATGAGATAACTGGCTCTGTGGACATGGGGAAGTCAGTGATGTGATATACCTTGACTAAAGCAAAGCTTTTGATACGGTCTCCCACAATATTGTTGCCAACAAGTTAAGGGAGAATGGATTAGATAAATGGACTGTAAGATGGATAGAAAGCTGGCTAGAAAGTCGAACCCAAGGGGTAGTGATCAACAATGTCTGTTTGTCTTGACATTGTGTTCCCAGAGGGAGGGAACACAACAGGTAATCCTCACGTGGTCCCTCCCCCATCAGCTACCTCCAGAAAAACAGAAGCTAGGGACACCATTCCTACCCATCCCGGCCAATAGCCATTGATGGACCTAACCTTCATGAATCTATCTAGCTCTTTTTTGAACCCTGTTAAAGTCCTGGCCTTCACCTCTGGCAAGGAGTTCCACAGGAGTTCTCCTGAGTGAAGAAAAACTTCCTTTTTTTGTTTTAAAGCTGCTGCCTATTAATTTCATTTGGTGACCCCTAGTTCTTTTATTGTGGGAATAAGTAAATAACTTTTCCTTATTCACATTTCCACACCAGTCATGATTTCAGAGATTTCTGTCATATCCCCCCAGTCTCCTCTTTTCTAATCTGAAAAGTCCCAGTCTTTTTAATTTCTCTTCCATACCAAACCCCTAATCATTTTTGTGGCCCTTTTTCAAATCTTTGTCACTGCCAATTTATCTTTTTGAGATGAGGAGTCCACCTCTGTACACAGAATTCAAGATGTGGGTGTACCATGGTTTTATATAGATGCGATAAGATATTCTCTGTCTTATGCGTTATTCTTTTTTAAATTTCTCCTAACGTTCTGTTTGCGTTTCTCACTGCTGCTGCACATTGAGTGGATGTTATCGGAGAACTATCCACAATGACTCCAAGATCTTTCCCTTGAGTAGTTGTAGCTAAGTTAGCCCCCATCATATTAAACATAAAGTTGGGGTTATTTTTTCCAATGTACACTTCCCTTTAGAGAAACCATATTGACTCCCCCCCCCAAAAAAATTATGTTGATCTGTGTGCCTGATAATTTCGTTCTTCAATATAGTTTCTAATACTTTGCCTGGTACTGAGGTTAGAGTTAGCGGTCTGTATTTGCCGGGATCACCTCTAGAGCCCCTTTTAAATATTAGGGTCACATAGCTATTTTCCAGTTATTAGGTACAAGTAGCTGTTTTAAAGGATAGGTTTCAAACCACAGTTAATTTGTCCTGCAATTTCCCATTTGAGTTCCTTCAGAACCCATGGGTGAATGCCATCTGATCCCAGTGACTTGTCACTATTAAGTTGATCGATTTGTCCTAAAACCTCCTCTAATGACACCTCAATCTGGGACAATTCCTCAGATTTGTCACCTAAAAAAAATGACTCAGATTTGGGTATCTCCCCTATCTCCTCAGTTGTGAAGACTGAGGCAAAGAATTCATGTAGCTTCTCCACTAGGACATTATCATCCTTGAGAGCTCCTTTAGCTTCTCAGTCATCCAAGCGCTCTTTAGCATCGGTGAGTGTTCCTTTAGTGTCAAGCAGAGACCAACCAGAGTAGATTTGGGGCTGGAGCACATGACCTGGGAGGAGAGGCTGAGGGGTTTGGGGTTATTTAGTATGCAGAAGAGAAGAGTGAGGGGGGATCTGAGAGCAGCCTGCAACTCCCTGAAGGGGGGTTCCAAAGAGGATGGCGAGAGGCTGTTCTCAGTGGTGACGTGTGGCTCATTCCCTAGCCTACGTTGCCCCTCTCTCTTGTTGGGCATCGGCCTCAGACTTTGATTGTGTTTGTGGCAGGTCCCTCAGGGCTCTGGCTGTGACTGTCACTCTCCCCACGAGCACGGACAGGCCACCTCTCCCTGTGTCTCCATGTGTCGCACCACACGAGGGTGTGTTGGGAGGCACTTCCCTGTGCTAGGCGCTTCCACGGCCCTGCAGGAAAGGGGCTGCCCAGTGTGAGGAGAGTGACTGAGGAGAGTCGCTGCCCTCCGGCCCCTGAGTGACAGCCCCGTGGGCCTGCAGAAAGTGCCTGTGCCTGCCCGTAGCCACCTTCTCCACGTGGCTCTGACTCCTGCCCACCCTCCACCCTGGGCGCTCACAGGTGCCACATTCTGTGCAGACCTAGGCCTGGTGCCGAACTTTCTCACTAACCAAATATCATGTTCAAGTAAACACAGAGCAGCCAATTCGTCTGTGGCTCAGCCCAGAGCCCAGAGTTCTCCTCTCCCTGGGGAAGGTCCAATAATTGCTGTTTGTGCCTGAAGTTGGATGAATAATCCAGTCTCTGGGCTGGTTACATCCAGATGCTGCTTCTCCCCTAGGGGCTGAGCAAACTCCCCCGGGATTTCTCAGAGCTGGGTTATAAACAGTTCACACACAGTGCTGGCTCTTGGCATGGAACGCTGCCGCACACACTGGGCTGAGAGAGGTGCGGGACGCGGCTGCCTGAGGGGGAGTCCCAGGGAAGTCTCTTTGGTCTCCGAATTCACAGGTACCGTCTCCTGCAGATAATCTCAGCTGCTCAATATCCCCTGAGCTATGTCGACATGCTGAGAGAGGGGGTAAATCTGGGGTCTTTTCAGCTCTGCACGGCCATTAAACATCCCCGGACCCTTGCGACAGAGGATGAGTTTGCTTCACTATCGCTGGCCAAAACATCCCTCTTTTCTGTGCAACCGCACCCCTCTCCAATGATGTGCTCCAGCCCAGAGGTGGCTGCGTAGCAGTGGCACTGGGGTCTTTCAAGAGGAAAGGCTTTAACAAATGTATCATACAAGGGCCAGTCCTGAGACTGTGGCCAGCTTTTGGTGCAGGCCTCACTGAAGCAAAAGCCCCCTTTAAATCAGAGGTGAGAGAAGATCTGAGGAGCCAGCTGTGTGTGTCTGCACAGATGCTGTCCTCTGGTATGTCAGGGCTCCGGCTGGTCGTGGGGGCTCTTTCCTGCTGTTAGCCTGCTGGGAAGCCTGTAGGTGCCAGGGCTCCACACTGCAACCATTGAACTCACTTTTCAGCATAGAAAGGCCAAGATTCCCAGTGGAGCTGTAAGGCTGTGACTCTGTAACGCTTTAAGTGCTCACAGGCCCTCAAGCCAATGCCCAGAACAGCCCCGAGCCTGGCTTTACCAGCCCTGGGAGTTGGAGAATCCTCACAGTCTCTCCGAAGGGTGAATCACGCTCAGGGCTCCGCATTTAGCCCAGATTTCCAGCTGGAATTTTACGCAGCCTCCCTTCATCTGTGCGGCTCTTTCCCTCCCCCACTCCCAGTTTGGGTCCCGCGATCTCACCCTGTCGCTTTCACTGATGCCGTGTGCAACTGGGAAATGCTGCACCTGCTCCAGCTCACAGCTCTGCTGTTCATGCGACCAAGTATCCCAGCGTCCCTTGGCCACAGCCCAGCACTGGGAGCTCCCCACGAGGTGGTCATCCAGTTACCCCGAATCCTTTCCAGGCTCCCTTTACTCCAGGACAAGGGGCCCTCATCTCGGCTACCATGGAAACATGGAAACACAGAATCCGAGGCCTGGCAGGGACCGTGGGAGGCCCTTGAGCCCGTCCCCTGCCCTCACACAGGGCTGAGTATTTCCAGACCAGAGCTGGGCAATCTGCAGCCCCCGGCCACACAGAATGGGACCGTGGGCTGGGAGACATTTTGCTGACACCGACCATCCACAGGCACCACTCCCACAGCTCTGCGTGGCTCTGTCACTGTGCCCTGCCCAGGAGAGCGGTGGGGAGGGCGGCCCCCTCGCCTGCAGACCCTGCTCCCCACAGCTCTTTCCTCACCTTGTACCCAGCGTGGTGCTCCACTCCACACCCTGTCCAGTCTGCCCGCAGATTTCCCAAAATGTGGTGCCCAGAACTGGACAGAATGTAATAGTTGGGGATAATTGAGTGCAGAGCAGTGAAGAAGAGGAACTCGTCTGTCTTGCTCACAACACCCGTTAGAGAGTTCCGGAAAGAAATTTGCTTTTTGTTTTTCAACTGTGTGACACTGTTGACTCACAGCTTGTGGTCCACTAGGAGCCCTCAATCCCTTTCAACAGGGCTCCTTTCTTGAGTCCCTTCCCTTTTTCCGTGTGTGTGTGTGTGAACACTGTACCCCACTCTAGTATGACAAATGTAGAAATAGGGGTCCACAAGAGCACCCCAAAACCTTGTCTCTACAGGCTTTGATACAAAAACTTCCCCCAAAATCCTAATAGACGGATTTGGGGAAATCTGTTGCCACCACCCAAGTAATTCCAAGAAAACCAGGGAAGAGATCACTTGGGAAACCTCCTCCCTCAGGTCAAACTCTCCCCTACCCCAACCTCCGTTTTGCTTGGAGGCATGTAGACTGGCCACGGATGCTTTTGCGCAAAAGCACTTTTTGCACAAAAGCATCTGGGCCAATCTAGACGCGCTTTTTCAGAAGAACTTTTAACAGAAAATCATTTCCATTCAAAGTATTCCCGCAAAATCGTGCTAATCTAGACGCAGCCCACCAGTGTGAATGAGCAGGGGTCTCCAGGTGCTGATAGCAGTGAGGACCTGGTGTTCTCCCTGATGTGTGTTTCCTGCTGTTCCCTTTCATGGCTTCTCACAAGAGGAGGTGTAGACATAATTGACACCAGGAGCACAATAAAATATCCAATTGTCAGTGGTAGCGTCATTTATCTGAATAGAAATATTTTTCCTGTGTGTGAAGAGCAACCGGTCAGCTTCACAATGAAAATAGTTTCCATCAGTGCATATTGTGCCTCACACAAATATTCTCTGTCCTTTCAGGCATTTGTACTGTGACCATTGCCCTGGTCACATTGAGGTCCACAGGGGATCATAAGTGAAATACAGTCGATTGTCATCTTCCTTCAGCATTGGACACGTTCTTCATCATTCCATGTCAGGTTCCAACACAAGCTACTTCACCAACCCCTCCACCTTCATTTTGCAGGGCATTCCTGGCCTGGAGTGGGCCCATGTCTGGATCTCCATCCCCTTCTGTGCCATGTATGTCGTAACCATCTTGGGGAACGTCACCATCCTGTTCATTGTGAAGACAGAGCCGAGCCTCCATGAGCCCATGTACTATTTCCTCTGCATGCTGACCATCACCGACCTGGTCCTGTCCACGGCTACACTACCCACAATACTGAGCAATTTCTGGTTTATTTCCAGAGAAATCGATTTCAATACCTGCCTCACCCAGTTGTATTTTGTTCATTCCTTCTCAGTGATTGAGTCTGGGATATTGGTGGCCATGGCTTTCGATCGCTACGTGGCCATCTGCCATCCCCTGAGACATTCCACTATCCTGAATAACTCTGTGGTGGCCAAAATCTGCCTGGCCGTGGTGCTGCAAGGTGCCATACTTGCACTGCCCTATCCCTTCCTGGCGAGGCAGTGGCCATATTGCAGAACCAACATCATCCCCTACACGCACTGTGAGCACATGCCTGTGGTGAAACTGGCCTGTGTCGACATCCGCATCAGTAGTTACTACGGCCTCTTTGCGCTATTCTGTAGCTTTGGTCTGTATGTGATTTTTATTGTCATTTCCTACACCCAGATCCTCAGGGCCATCTTCCGCCTCCCCACAAAGGACGCCCGGCTCAAGACTTTTGGGACCTGCACTTCGCACCTATGTCTCATCTTAGCCTTTTACACTCCAGCTCTCTTTTCATCCCTCTCAACTCGATTTGGCCTCAATATACCCCTGCATTTCCATGTTCTCTTTGCCAACATTTACCTCCTGGTGCCCCCCATGCTGAACCCCATCATCTACGGAGTGAGGACCAAACAGATCCGGGCCAGGCTGCTCCAGCTTGTTACTCTAAAAGGGACCTAAATGTTTTCTCCTGATACAATGGCTCTCCGGCATAACTCCTTGCCGAGATGGCTGGTGACAGGCTGTTGGGCCCTCTTCCCTAAATGACTCACTGGCTAGTCAAAGAGCAATTCAGTTTTTCTTGATAATTCTTTCTCGTTGTAACAAATTGGGGAATTGGTCTGTGTGTGACTTACTCATTGTAACTGGACCTACAACCTACCCCACCCTTGCCCAGAGACACCACCCCTGCTCTATGTCTCCCCTTGAGGCCCCAGGCATTACTGTGCCTTTTCTTCCAAGTTTCCTTTCCTCTTGCTTGCTCCTGTTCTCCCCCCCCCATCATTTATTGGATCATCTCCGTCATGGGTTGCCACCCCCTCCAGGGTTCCATATGGAATGGAGGTGTCGCTGGGGCCTTTATCTCCCCAGTCTGGTTCAATTCTTGCTCTGGGGTGTGACAAACTAGAAAGGCCTCAAAGTTCCCTCCCCCAACATGCACAGACAGGGCCTGCACCCAACTGTGTTCATGGAGTCTCTCATGAGCCACTGTATGAACCCACAGCAGAGATTACAGCCTATCATCCAGCTTCAAGGCAGAGAACCCAGAGCTCCACTGATTTACCCCACTCAAAACTAGGCCAGTGTGAATTTGTAACCCAGAGCACCACTGCTGCAAAGGAAAATGGGTGGTCAGCTTCTGTTCCTGAGCTGAGAATTTCAGACAATTCGCAGTATGTTGGGTAAAATACATTCATTGGCTACCAAAGGAGAGCTTCGAAAGGAGCATAACAAATGGATCTAAGTAGATTAATGATGAAAAATAAAAAAAACCAAACTATTGTCTGTGCCTAATATACTAGTTGGGGTTTCAATCGAGCACTGTCCAGCTGAGTTTGCTAGCACAAGCAGGTGAGTTTTTTCAGGCAGGCTTTTTGTTTCCTGCCTAGGACCAGAACTTCCCCCTAGTTCAGTCTTTTTGCTCTGGTACTTTCAGGTGTGTTGTTGTATGGAGAGTGAGGAACCATTGTCATGTTATTGCCCTTTGATAACTTAAGTGCTGGAGGAACCAACCAGGGACCGAGGCTCACCTTGACCTCCTGCTCATAAAGAGGGAGGAACTAGTAGGTGAATCAGAGGTGGGTGACAACCTGGGCAGCAGTGATCATGAGATGGTCGAGTTCAGGATCCTGACCCAAGGAAGTAAGGAGAGCAGCAAACCACATCCCCTAGACTGCAGAAAAGCTGCGTTTGACTCCCTCAGAGAACTGATGGGAAGTATTCCCTGGGACGCTAACATGAAGGGCAGAGGAGTCTACGCAAGTTGCCTGTATTTAAAAGAAGCCTTCTTGAAGGACCAGGAACAAACCATCCTGATGTTTGCAGTTAGGATAGCAAATATGGCAGGTGACCAGCTTAACGGTGGAATCCTTGGTGACTTTAAATGCAAAAAGGAAGCTGACAAGTGTGGAAACTTGGATAGATGACAAGGGAGGAGTATAAATATACTGCTCAAGAATGCAGAGGAGTTATCAGGAAGGAGAAACCACAATTGGAATTGCAGCTGGCAAGGGATGTGAAGGGCAGCAAGAAAGGTTTCTCCAGGCATGTTAGCAATAAGAGGGCGATCACAGAGGCTTTGGGGCCCTTACTGGATGAGGGAGGTGACCTAGTGACAGATGATGTGGGGAAAGCTGAAGTACTCAATGCTTTCTTTGCATCTGTCTTCACAGACAAGGTCAGCTCCCACTATGGGAAGGAAGTAGGCACTGCATGGGCCCCGATTTAAATCAACCGAGGGTTCTGAGGGAATCGGGAAATGTCATTGCGGAGCCTTTGGCCGTTATCTTTGAAAACTTGTGGAGATCGGGAGAGATCCCAGATAACTGGAAAAAGACAAATGTAGGGCCCATCTTTAAACAAGGGAAGAAGGACAATCCAGGGAACTACAGACCCGTCAGCCTCACCTCAGTCCCCGGAAAAATCATGGAGGGGATCCTCAGGGAATCCATTTTGAATCATTTGGAAGAGGGGACGGTGATCAGGAATAGTCAACATGGATTCACGAAGGGCAAGTCGTGCCTGACCAATCTCATTATCTTCTGTGATGAGATAACTGGCTGTGTGGACATGGGGAAGTCAGTGGATGTGACACACCTTGACTTTAGCAAAGCGTTTGATACAGTCTTCCACAATATTCTTGCCAACAAGTTAAGGGAGAATGGATTAGATAAATGGACTGTAAGATGGATAGAAAGCTGGCTAGACAGTCGAACCCAAGGGGTAGTGATCAACAATGTCTGGTTTTCTTGACATTGTGTTCCCAGAAGGAGGGAACACAACAGGTAATACTCACGTGGTCCCTCCCCCGTCAGCTACCTCCAGAAAAACAGAGGCTAGGGACACCATTCCTACCCATCCCGGCTAATAGCCATTGATGGACCTAACCTTCATGAATCTATCTAGCTCTTTTTTGAAACCTGTTAAAGTCCTGGCCTTCACCTCTGGCAAGGAGTTCCACAGGAGTTCTCCTGAGTGAAGAAAAACTTGCTTTTTTTGTTTTAAAGCTGCTGCCTATTAATTTCATTTGGTGACCCCTAGTTCTTTTATTGTGGGAATAAGTAAATAACTTTTCCTTATTCACATTTCCACACCAGTCATGATTTCAGAGATTTCTGTCATATCCCCCCCGTCTCCTCTTTTCTAATCTGAAAAGTCCCAGTCTTTTTAATTTCTCTTCCATACCAAACCCCTAATCATTTTTGTTGGACTTTTTCAAATCTTTGTCAATGCCAATTTATCTTTTTGAGATGAGGAGTCCACCTCTGTACACAGAATTCAAGATGTGGGTGTACCATGGTTTTATATAGATGCGATAAGATATTCTCTGTCTTATGCGTTATTCTATTTAAATTTCTCCTAACGTTCTGTTTGCATTTCTCACTGCTGCTGCACATTGAGTGGATGTTATCGGAGAACTATCCACAATGACTCCAAGATCTTTCTCTTGAGTAGTTGTAGCTAAGTTAGCCCCCATCATATTAAACATAAAGTTGAGGTTATTTTTTCCAATGTACACTTCCCTTTAGAGAAACCATATTGACTCCCCCCCCCCCAAAAAATTATGTTTATCTGTGTGCCTGATAATTTCGTTCTTCAATATAGTTTCTAATACTTTGCCTGGTACTGAGGTTAGAGTTAGCGGTCTGTATTTGCCGGGATCACCTCTAGAGCCCTTTTTAAATATTGGTGTCACATAGCTATTTTCCAGTTATTAGGTACAAGTAGCTGTTTTAAAGGATAGGTTTCAAACCACAGTTAATTTGTCCTGAATTTTCCCATTTGAGTTCCTTCAGAACCCATGGGTGAATGCCATCTGATCCCAGTGACTTGTTACTATTAAGTTGATCGATTTTTCCTAAAGCCTCCTCTAATGACACCTCAATCTGGGACAATTCCTCAGATTTGTCACCTAAAAAAATGACTCAGATTTGGGTATCTCCCCTATCTCCTCAGTTGTGAAGACTGAAGCAAAGAATTCATGTAGCTTCTCCACTAGGACATTATCATCCTTGAGAGCTCCTTTAGCTTCTCAGTCGTCCAAGCGCTCTTTAGCATCGGTGAGTGTTCCTTTAGGGTATGTCTAGACGACAGGGTTTTGTTGACAGAAGTTTTGTCGACAGATACTGTCGACAAAACTTCTGTCGACAAAGAGCGTCTAGACGACATCCAGTTCTGTCGACAAAGCAAGCTGCTTTGTCGACATAACAGTGTGGACGCAAAGGACAGTGTAGATGCAATAATGCCTTCTATCGACAGAACTCTGTCAACAAAAGGCGTTATTCCTCGTAGAATGAGGTTTACATACGTCGACCAAACTGCTGAGTTTTGTCGATGTTATGTCGATATAACTCAAAGGCAGTGTGGACTCAGGTATAGTTTTGTCGACAAAACCCTGTAGTCTAGACACACCCTTAGTGTCAAGCAGAGACCAACCAGAGTAGATTTGGGGCTGGAGCACATGACCTGGGAGGAGAGGCTGAGGGGTTTGGGGTTATTTAGTCTGCAGAAGAGAAGAGTGAGGGGGGATCTGAGAGCAGCCTGCAACTCCCTGAAGGGGGGTTCCAAAGAGGCTGGCGAGAGGCTGTTCTCAGTGGTGACGTGTGGCTCATTCCCTAGCCTACGTTGCCCCTCTCTCTTGTAGGACATCGGCCTCAGACTTTGATTGTGTTTGCGGTGGGTGACTCAGGGCTCTGGCTGTGACTGTCACTCTCTCCACGAGCACGGACAGGCCACCTCTCCCTGTGGCTCCGTGTCTCGCACCACACGAGGGTGTGTTGGGAGGCACTTCCCTGTGCTAGGCGCTTCCACGGCCCTGCAGGAAAGGGGCTGCCCAGTGTGAGGAGAGTGACCGAGGAGAGTCGCTGCGCTCTGGCCCCTGTGTGACAGCCCCGTGGGCCTGCAGAAAGTGCCCGGGCCTGCCCGTAGCCACCTTCTCCCTGTGGCTCTGTCTCCTGCCCACCCCCCACCCTGGGCGCTCACAGGTGCCACATTCTGTGCAGACCTAGGCCTGGTGCCGAACTTTCTCACTAACCAAATATCATTTTAAAGTAAACACGGAGCAGCCAGTTCGTCTGTGGCTCAGCCCACAGCCCAGAGTTCTCCTCTCCCTGGGGAAGGTCCAATAATTGCTGTTTGTGCCTGAAGTTGGATGAATAATCCAGTCTTTGGGCTGGTTACATCCAGATGCTGCTTCTCCCCTAGGGGCTGAGCAAACTCCCCCGGGATTTCTCAGAGCTGGGTTATAAACAGTTCACACACAGTGCTGGCTCTTGGCATGGAACGCTGCCGCACACACTGGGCTGAGAGAGGTGCGGGACGCGGCTGCCTGAGGGGGAGTCCCAGGGAAGTCTCTTTGGTCTCCGAATTCACAGGTACCGTCTCCTGCAGATAATCTCAGCTGCTCAATATCCCCTGAGCTATGTCGACATGCTGAGAGAGGGGGTAAATCTGGGGTCTTTTCAGCTCTGCACGGCCATTAAACATCCCCGGACCCTTGCGACAGAGGATGAGTTTGCTTCACTATCGCTGGCCAAAACATCCCTCTTTTCTGTGCAACCGCACCCCTCCCCAATGATGTGCTCCAGCCCAGAGGTGGCTGCGTAGCAGTGGCACTGGGGTCTTTCAGGAGGAAAGGCTTTAACAAATGTATCATACAAGGGCCAGTCCTGAGACTGTGGCCAGCTTTTGGTGCAGGCCTCACTGAAGCAAAAGCCCCCTAGAAATCAGAGGTGAGAGAAGATCTGAGGAGCCAGCTGTGTGTGTCTGCACAGATGCTGTCCTCTGGTATGTCAGGGCTCCGGCTGGTCGTGGGGGCTCTTTCCTGCTGTTAGCCTGCTGGGAAGCCTGTAGGTGCCAGGGCTCCACACTGCAACCATTGAACTCACTTTTCAGCATAGAAAGGCCAAGATTCCCAGTGGAGCTGTAAGGCTGTGACTCTGTAACACTTTAAGTGCTCACAGGCCCTCAAGCCAATGCCCAGAACAGCCCCGAGCCCGGCTCTGCCAGCCCTGGGAGTTGGAGAATCCTCACAGTCTCTCCGAAGGGTGAATCACGCTCAGGGCTCCGCATTTAGCCCAGATTTCCACCTGGAATTTTATGCAGCCTCCCTTCATCTTGGCAGCTCTTTTCCTCCCCCACTCCCAGTTTGGATCCCGCGATCTCACCCAGGCGCTTTCACTGATGTCGTGTGCAACTGGGAAACGCTGCCCCTGCTCCAGCTCACAGCTCTGCTGTTCATGCGACCAAGTATCCCAGCATCCATTGGCCACAGCCCGGCACTGGGAGCTCCCCACGAGGTGGTCATCCAGTTACCCCGAATCCTTTCCAGGCTCCCTTTACTCCAGGACAAGGGACCCTCATCTTGGCTACCATGGAAACATGGAAACACAGAATCCAAGGCCTGGCAGGGACCGTGGGAGGCCCTTGAGCCCGTCCCCTGCCCTCACACAGGGCTGAGTATTTCCAGACCAGAGCTGGGCAATCTGTAGCCCCCGGCAACACACAGTTGCTGAGGAGAATGGGACCGTGGCTGGGAGACATTTTGCTGACACCGACCATCCCCAGGCACCGCTCCCACAGCTCTGCGTGGCTCTGTCCCCTGTGCCCAGCCCAGGAGAGCGATGGGGAGGGCGGCCCCCTCGCCTGCAGACCCTGCTCCCCACAGCTCTTTCCTACCTTGTCCCCCAGCGTGGTGCTCCACTCCACACCCTGTCCAGTCTGCCCGCAGCTTTCCCAAAATGTGGTGCCCAGAACTGGACAGAATGTAATAGCTGGGGATAATTGAGTGCAGAGCAGAAAAGAAGAGCTCGTCTGTCTTGCTCACAACACCCCTGTTATAGAGTTCCAGAAAGAAATTTGCTTTTTGTTTTTCAACTGTGTGACACTGTTGACTCACAGCTTGTCGTCCACTAGGACCCCTCGATCCCTTTGAACAGGGCTCCTTTCTTGAGAGTCCCTTCCCTTTTTCCCTGTGTGTGTGAACACTGTACCCCACTCTGGCAGAACAAATGTAGAAATAGGGGTCCACAAGAGTGCCCCAAAACCTTGTCTCTACAGGCTTTGGTACAAAAACTTCCTCCATAATCCTAATAGATGGATCTGGGGAAATCCGCTGCCACCACGTCTATGCTGTGACACCTCACGTCTATGCTGTGACACCTCACCTCTATGCTGTGCTCTATCCTGGAGAAGCAATAAAGCCTCTCTTTTCTACTGGCTGCCGGAGCCTGCTCTTGACTGTTCTCCCTGACTCACTGTCACACCCACACCCATGATTTCCATTTTCCCCTAACCTTTCTTTGTTCAAACTTTGCCTTTACTTTTAGTCGTTTATGTTTAAAAGAAAATTGTCCCATATTTGCCTTTCTTATTGTTTGTTTTTGGCTCTGCTCATTCCCAAAGGAGCACCTCAGGTTCTGAATGAGGTGTGTGGTTGATCGTTCACTTTGAAACTGTAAGGTATGTCTACACTACAAAGATTTTTTGGAAAAAGAACTATTTTTCTGAAAAAAACTACAGTTACGTCCACACTGCAATTGCATTCTTCCAAAAGAAGAGGTTTCTTTTCAACACAGCGGATATGTTTATTGGGCAAAGGGAAATGAAGCGGTGATTTAAATACTCGCCGCTTCATTTAAATTTAAATGGCTGCCGTGCTGAACCAACAAACAGCTGATTAGCTGTTTGTCGGCTCAGCGCAGCAGCCATTTAAATTTAAATGAAGCGGCGAGTATTTAAATTGCCACTTCATTTCCCTTTGCCTACAACCCTAATCTACATGGCTCCGTCGATGGAGCCGTGTAGCCTAGGCACAGCCATGTAGTCCTCAATTTACGAGGAAGAAGACTTTTTCGAAAAGAGCTCTTTTGGAAAAAGGCGTGTGTGGACGGGGAAGAGGAAGTTCTTTCGGAAGAAGAGGACAAAGCAGAGTTTCCCTGGTGGCCACCCCGTCCATAGCAATCGCAGGTTACATGTGAGATAGAGTCCATTTCGATGCATTTGGCAGTGTGGACATGATCTTTCGGAAGAAGTTATTCCGAAAGATTTCTTCTGGAAAAGCTTCTTCTGAAAGAAGCCTGTAATCTAGACATAGCCTCTGATGCTCCCATCTTGAAGGTGCCACTGTATATGGGGTTTAACACTCTCCCTCACTGCAAATATATGCAAATAGCTTCTTTCACACTGATGGGTATGAATACAAAGATCAAGGCAAGA
This sequence comes from Pelodiscus sinensis, assembly GCF_052426305.1. NCBI lineage: Eukaryota > Metazoa > Chordata > Testudines > Trionychidae > Pelodiscus > Pelodiscus sinensis. The sequence goes on along the minus strand of NC_143052.1, from coordinate 359,841,189 downwards.
CTGCAGAACACACAGGCCCCATTTCAGTCAGTTCTGCTGATATTAATAAACTGCAATAGTTACCCAATTTCCACTCATATGACAGCACTTTGAATGAGGAATGACAGTCCAGGAATTTAACTACTAAAACGCATCTCAACAGACAACCATGATATTGACGACTAATTTGTTTTGGCTCCCACCCGCAGGCCATGAAGTGAGCCCTGCATAGACCCAAACCACACCATGGGCTACATGCTGAGTCCGGCCACGAGGGCAGGGAACTAGACTTGATGACTTCTCGAGGGCCCTTTCAGTTTCAGTGTTCCACGGTTCTAAGATTCTGGCTCAGTTTGGTTCAGCTTCATTCAACATTCACCGCGTTCTGTCACTTTGCACGACTGTCCATTATTTGGTGATTCCTTCTGTTTGGCTTTATGAGCAGCAGTCCCATTCCAGGCACACCTGTTTTCCTGGCACAACCGAAGTCTTACGTTGTTTTAAGCACTTTCTGGACTGTGGAACTGTGACTATTTACATGCTTACTAAATGCATGTTAAAGAACATCCAATTTCCATTCTCATTTTTTGACTAACATTTCCCCCCATCTCGGTTGTGCTGATGTACGGATACTATGGGTTGGGAACTCTTCTCTCTTTGCCCATTGGAATGCAATCAGTTCTGTTGTTCACTTTCCTCTCCTCCATCATCCTCCCATTCTGCTTTCTTCACAGACTCTCAAATCTGCCCGCTCATGGCAGGCTCCCCATTCCCATGGTTTGTCTCGGAACGCGCCATTCTACCAGTTCTATGCTTTGTTTTCCTCTCCTCCATCATCTTCCCCTTCTTGTTTCTTCACAGACTCTTCAATCTGCCCGTACAGCAGCTTGCCCCATTCCCATGGTTTGCCTCGGAACGCCCCTGTCTATCTGCTGTATCCTCTACAGAGACGAGGTCACCACAGCTGAGCACACGTCTGGCCGGGTAATTCTCCATCCCATTTGTCTGGTATGGGCTCTTGTTCCTCCACCAGTGTGAATGAGTGTGGGTTTTCTTGGTGCTGATAGCTGTGAGAACCTGGTGTTCTCCCTGAGTTGTTGCTGCTGTTCCCTTTTAGGGTTTCTCACAGCAAGACTGTAGACACTATTGATATTGGAAGCACCATAAAATATGCAATTGCCAGTGGTAGCATCATTTCTTTATAATTCATTTCTCTGAATAATGATCATTTTCAGTGTGTGAATAGCAACCGATCCACTTCACCACGAAAATAGTCTCCATCAGTGCGTATTGTGCCTCATACAAACATTCTCTGTCCTTTCAGGCATTTGCACTGTGACCATTGCCATTGGTCCTGGTCACGTACAGGTCAGCAGGGGGTCATAAGATACCTACAGTGAACAGTATTTTGCCTCAGCTTTGGACACGTTCGCCCCCCCCTCCATGTCAGATTCCAACACAACCGACTTCACCAACCCCTCCACCTTCATCCTGCTGGGCATTCCTGGCCTGGAGTCAGCCCATGTCTGGATCTCCATCCCCTTCTGTGCCATGTACGCCATAACCATCTTGGGGAACTTCACCATCCTGTTCATCGTGAAGACGGAGCCGAGCCTCCATGAGCCCATGTACTATTTCCTCTGCATGCTGGCCGTCACTGATCTGGTCCTGTCCACATCTACTCTACCCACAATACTGAGCAATTTCTGGTTCAATTCCAGAGAGATTGATTTCAATGCCTGCCTCACCCAGTTGTACTTTGTTCATTCCTTCTCGGTGATTGAATCTGGGATATTGGTGGCCATGGCTTTCGATCGCTACGTGGCCATCTGCCATCCCCTGAGACATTCCACCATCCTGAATAACCCCGTGGTGGCCAAGATGGGCCTGGCTGTGGTGCTGCAAGGTGCCATACTTGCACTGCCCTTTCCTGTCCTGGCGAGTCAGTGGCCATATTGTAGAACCAATATTATCCCCTACACGCACTGTGAGCACATGCCTGTCGTGAAGCTAGCCTGTGTCGACATCCGCGTCAGTAGTTACTACGGCCTCTTTGCGCTATTCTGTAGCTGTGGTCTGTATGTGATTTTTATTGTCATTTCCTACACCCAGATCCTTAGGGCCATCTTCCGCCTCCCCACAAAGGACGCCCGGCTCAAGACTTTTGGGACCTGCACTTCTCACCTGTGTGTCATCTTAACATTTTACACTCCAAATCTCTTCTCCTCTCTCATGACCCGGTTTGGCCTCAAAATACCTCTGCATTTGCATATTCTCTTTGCCAACATGTACCTTTTGGTGCCCCCCATGCTGAACCCCATCATCTACGGAGTGAGGATCAAACAAATCCGGGCCAGGCTGTTCCAGTTTGTTACTCTGAAAGGAACCTAAATGTTTTCTCCTGGTGCCCTTGCTCTTGGGGAGAGCTCCATGCTGAGATGGCTGGTGACAGGCTGCCTGGCCTTCTTCACTAAATGACTCACTGGCTAGTCAAAGAGCAATTCAATCCTTTCCTGATATTTCTTTCTCATTTAAGAAATTGGGGAATTGGTCTGTGTGCGACTTATTCATTGTTCCTGGACACCCAAGGACCTACCACCTACCCCACCCTTGCCCAGAGACCCCACTCCTAATCTACATCTTCCCTGGGGGCCCCAGGCATTACTGCGCCCTTTCTTGTGTTCTTCCTGCTTGCTCCTCTCCCCCTGCCCTGTTATTTATTGGATCATTCTCATGTTGGGGTGCTGTTGCCTTTCAGAGTTCCACATGGAAAGGAGGTGGAGCTGGGGCCTCTGACTCCACAGCCTGGCTCTCCTCTTGCTCTGGGATGTGACAAGCTAGAATGTCTTCAAAGCTCCCTCAATGTCCACAGACAGGGCCTGCACCCAGTGTGTTCATGGAGTCTCTGGCCAGCCACTGCATGAACCCACAGCAGACATTACAGCCTGCCCTCCAGCTTCCCAGCAGAGGACCCCAGGGCTGCTGGCAAGGCTGTTCCCCATCTTGGCACAACAAATGTAGAAGTGGGGGCCCACAAAAGCAATGCAAAACCTTACCTCCACAGGCTTTGGTACAAAAAACTCCCTCCAAAATCCTAATGCCCAGAATTTGGGGAATATCTGCTGCCACCACCTTTGTAATTCCAAGAAAACCAGGGAAGAGATCTCTTGGGAAACCTCCTCCCTAAAACCTCAGTGGTATTTCATGCTCTTTTCCCAAATAGTGCTTGTAAAAGAGAAAAGAGAAAAACAAGCTGCAGTCTGTAATACCTGACCGCGCAGTCAGTCAGACAGACTTTCCAGCACACAAAATGAACCAATACCAGTTAATTAGAAAAAACAACTTTTATTATCAAAACAAAACTACAGTTACAGGCATAATAACATGGCAAGATGAAAAAGAGCTGCCCATTGATTTAGATACTCAGATGAAAAGTCCATGGGTTAGAACGTTTCCATTACAGAAGAGAGAGAAATAGAAAAACACTTTTAACAGCTCAGACATCAGTTCCAAATTCCCACACCAGAAAAGAGCAAAGCCTGATGAACTATCTAAACTTTGCCCTACTTTAACACTGGGAGAAGTTTTTTCTTGGAGAGAGACGGGCCTCCCATCTCCCTGTTACTTGGAAGAAAATGCCCTGACTCAAACAAAGGAGGGAAAGATAAAGATTCTTTTGTCCCAGTTTGAAATTCCTACCTGCACTGTTACTAGGTGACCAAATACCTGGCAAGGGACAGAGATACCTCCTTCGTCACCAGGTGCTGGTCAGCACTCCTGATTATGACAGCCACACTGGTTTGTCCCACTGAAAACTAGGCTAGTGTGAATTTACCCAGGGCACCACTACTACAGAGGAAAATGGGTGTTCAGCTCTTGTTCCTGAACTGAAAATTTCCCCTTTACCAAACATACTCTGATTTGTCTGAAGTGCAATGTGTAAAATACATTCTTTGGCCACCAAAAGATCTAAGTAGATTAACAATGAGAAATAAAAAGAAAACTATTGTCGGTACCTAATGTACGAATTGGGGTTTCAATCAAGCCCTGTCCAACTGAATTAGCTAGAACAAGCACATGAATTTTTTCAAGCAGGCTTTTTGTTTCTTGCCTCGGATCACAACTTCCCCCTAGTTCACTCATTTCGCTCTGGTACTTTTAGATGTGTTGTTGTAGGGAGAATGAGGAACCATCATAATGTTATTGTCCCTTTATACCTTAAGAGCTGAAGGAACCAGTCAGGGACCCACCCTCACCTTGCCCTGCTGCTCACAAACAGAGAGGAACTAGTAAGGGAAGTAGAGGTGGGTGACCACCATCTCTTGATCACTGCTGCCCAGGTTAAGTTGAGTATCCTGACCCAAGGAAGAAAGGAGAGCAGCAAAATGCTCACCCTGGATTGCAGAAAAGCAGCCTCTGATACCATCAGAGAACTGATGGGCAGGATCCTTTGGGATGGAACAAGAAGGCAAAAGAAATCCAGGAGAGCTGGATATATTTTCAAGAAGCCTTGTTGAAGGCCAAGGAACAAACCATCCCGATGCACAATAAGAAAAGCAAATATGGCAGGTGACCAGATTGGCTTACAGGGGACATCCTTGGTGAGCTTAAACAGAAAAAGGAAGCTGACAAGAGTGGAAACTTGGACAGATGACTAGGAAGGAGTATAAATATATTGCTTGAGAATGCAGGGGAGTTATTAGAAAGGTGAAAGTGCAATTGGAACTGCAGCTGGCGAGGGATGTGAAGGGGAACAAGAATGGTTTCTACAGGCATGTTAGCAATAAGAGGGTGATCAGAGAGCGTGTGGGGCCCTTACTGGATGAGGGAGGTAACCTAGTGACAGATGATGTGGAAAAAGCTAAATGACTCAATGCTTTCTTTGCCTCTGTTTTCACAGACAAGGTCAGCTCCCAGAATACTGCACTAGGCAACGCAGTATGGGAAGGAGGTGGACAGCCCCAGGTGGAGAAAGAACAGGTTACAAACTATTTAGAAAAGCTAGACATGGGTCCGGATTTAACGCATCCAAGGGTACTGAGGGAATTGATAAATGTCATTGCGGAGCCTTTGGCCATTATCTTTGAAAATTGGTGTTGATCAAGAGAAGTGGAGGAAAAGCTGGAAATTAGTCAACAGGGAGCCCTTGTAGCCAAGAAGGCTGATGGCATATTAGGAGGATAATTGCCAGCAGATCTAGGGAAAGGATTACTCCCATTTTTTGGCAGTGGTGAGGCTACATCTGAAGTATCACAACCGGTTTTGGGTCCCCATTGCAGAAAGGACATGATCTAAGTACATAAGAACATAAGAACTGCCAGACTGGGTCAGTCCACGCAGCCCAGGATCCTGTCTGCTGACAGTGACCAATAGCGGATTCCCCAGAGGGAGGGAACAGGTAATGCTCACATGACCCCTCCCTTGTCATCCATTTTCAGGGAAACAGAGGCCGGGGACACCATTCCTACCATCCTGGTGTGAAAGTTGAATGAGTTAAAAACGATGGTTTTTGTTCCTTTGCAGGAAGGGGAATGTTAAGATAATGTTGTTTGTGTGTAAGCAGAGAGAAGGATGTTAAGACAGTAGACAATGATTCCACTTCAGATGATAGTGGGACATTCAGAGGAGATTGGTGAGAGTTAATAAGGAAATGAGATACGTGACTAGCCCCAGGTAATCTTGTAACCTTGTTTGAGTTTGCGCCCTTTTATCTGTATAAATAAAGAGGCTTGGGCTTTGTTAAAGGAACTCATTTTCCTGTCTATATTGGCAAAGCGCTTTGCTAATAAATAGAGTGGTCTGCTAAATTGTGAGTACTGAGTCTAACTTTGACACTCGCTAATAGCCATTGAAGAACCCAACCTCTATGAATCTATCTAGTTTATTTTGTAACCCTGTTAAAGTTCCAGCCTTCACTGCATCCTCTGGCAAAGAGTTCCAGAGGCTGATTATGTGCAGAGTGAAGAAAAACATCCTTTGTTTGTTTTAAAGCTGCTGCTTATTCATTTCATTTGGTGACCCCTAATTCTTATATTGTGGGAATAAATAAATAACTTTTTTGTAGTCACATTTTCCACACCAGTCGTGATTTTATAGGCCTCTATCATATCCCCATTAGTTTCCCCTTTCTAAGCTGAAAAGTCAAAGTCTATTTAATCTCCCTTCATATGGGACACATTCCAAAACCCTCATCGTTTTTGTAGCCCTCCTGGGATGAGGTATGCCTGGGATGAGGCATACCTGGGTGGTTGACAAATACCTTTGATGTCAGCAGGGGAGCGTCCAGACTATCGCGCTGAGCCGACAAACAGCTGATCAGCTGTTTGTCGGCTCAGCGCGGCAGCCATATAAATTTAAATGAAGCGGCGATTATTTAAATCGCCGCTTCATTTTACTGTGTCGGGTAGCCTAATCTACATGCCTCTGTCACCAGAGGCATGTAGTCTAGACGAACCCTTAGTCTCTATCCCTTTTTTAATGATTCCTAATATTCTATTTGCTTTTTTGGCTGCTGCTGCCAAAATCTGTCCCTGTAGCTAAATCTGTCCCTGTCGTATTGGGGCATAGGGTATAGGTAAATGAAAAACATGGTGACCTGGGAGATGGGTTAGAAATGGAAATGGGAGGAAGAAAAAGGAGGGCAAGGCAGAACTGGGAAGCAAGATCAAATCAGTATCTTAGACGCCTGTATACAAGTACAAGCACTATGGGTAATAATCAGGAAATCTTGAAGTACTAATAAATAAACACAACTATGGGTATGTCTACACTACAGTGTTATTTTGAAATATCTTATTTCAAAATAATGTGTCCACACACAAAAATGAATTTTGAAATAGCATTTTGCTATTTCAAAATAACACGTCCACACTGAGTGGATGCTGTATTGCATTTAAGGCTGGCCAGAACCCGGTCCAGCAGGGCATCAGGTCAGGGGTAAATTTGTTTGGCTGCTGCCTGAGGCTATCTGAGACCTGTGCTTAAAGGGACCCCCCCGCCCGGACAACCAGTTCTCATCTTTCTCTGTTTGTCTCGATGAGGGACATCAAAGCATTTTGTCTCTGTGTGTTCTGGTTGCCCTCCCTCGGAACACCACAGCACTCGGCAACATGGAGCCAGAGCTGCCCCTGGGCTCTCTGGTGCTTCTCTTGGATGCATTGCTGTGAGCCTGGCTGCACTTTCTGCAGGCTGCCATCCAGGAGGTCCATCGGGGGGCTGTCAGTATCCAGGAGGCCCTGCAGGAGAGCTTCCACCCTGAGGAGCAATAAGAGCCTCCCTGGGGTGCCCCACTGGGGGCTTGTGCCTCATTCCTCCCTCACATCCTTCAGCTTACCCCTCCCTAACCCCCCTTCCTGATGTCAAATAAAAGACATGTATTTTCATGAACACAAACTCTCCTTATTTAACAAAACTGGGGGGAAATGAAACTCTGGTGAGATTGGGGAAAGGAGGTGGGAGAGGGAAGAAGAGAGGGTGGGAAAAGGGAGGGGGAAACTGGGAGGAGGGAGCTGGAAGGTGGAAGCAAGGGGAAGAAGGGGGAGGGGAATCTCAGAGCTCAGGGTTGGGCATCTCGACAGACCAACTTGATTTTCATGTGAACCTGCTCCTGGGTTTGCATGTGGCCTTTGGTGGTCACGCTGGCAACTATCCTGCCATAGACGTCCACATTCCCCCAGCTAGGGCTGAGCTCATGGACTTGGGGGGCATCCCCTCCAAGCCTGAATAAGGTCCATGATCTCCACCCTGGGCCAGGAAGGCGCCCACCTTCTCCAGGTCCTAGCAGGCTCTATGGAGCTGGCATAGTGCTCCTGGGGAGCAGTGGAGGGCTGGCTGCCAGTGACTTGCTGGTTCATGTTCTGGGGCCACTGGATCAGGGGCAGTGACTGTGGCCAGAGTCAACCCCTTTAAGGGCTCCGGGGAGGGGAAAGGGAGAGGAGTGTTCTTGGCTGAGGCTGGAGTGGCCATGAGGGCACCCTGGGAAAGCTGGAGACCCCTATTTCGAAATAAGTGTCTACACAGCACTTATTTAGAAATAACTAGTTGGAATTCGGCGTTATTCCTCGTAGAATGAGGTTTACCAAATTTGAAAGAAGTATTCCGCTATTTCGAATGAATTTCAAAATAGCAGTTTGGCTGTGTAGATGCTAAGAAAGTTTTTTTGAAATAAGGGCTGTTATTTCGAAATAACTTTGCTGTGTAGACATGCCCTCTGCGATTGTTGGTATCACAGAGACTTGGTGGGATAATGCACATGATTTGAATGTTGCTATAGAAGGGGACAGGTTACTCAGAAAGAGTAGGCGGGGAAAAAAGAGAGGAGGTGTTGCCTTGTATATTACAAATATACACACTTGCATTGAGGTAGAGATGGACGTAGGAGATGGAAGTGTTGAGAGTCTCCGGGTTAGGTTAAAAGGGATAAAAACAAGGGTGATGTCATGCTAGGGGTCTACTACAGGCCACCTACCCAGGTGGAAGAAGTGGATGAGGCTTTTTTTAAACTAACAAAACCATCCAAAGCACAGAATTTGGTGGTAATGGGGGACTTCAACTATCCAGACATCTATTGGGAAACTAACAAAGCAGGGCACAAACTATCCAATAAGTTCTTAGACTGCATTGAAGACAATTTTTTATTTCAGAAGGTCAAAAAAGCTACTGGAGGGAAGATGTTCTAGATTTGATTTTACCAAATAGGGAGGAACTGGTTGAGAATTTGAAAGTGGAAGGCAGCTTGGGTGGAAGTGGCCATGAAATCACAGAATTAATGATGATAAGGAATGGTAGATGGGAGCACAGCAAAATAGAGGCAATGGATTTCAGGAAGGCAGATTTTGGTAAGCTCAGAGAGCTGGTAGGTAAGGTCCCATGTGTAGCAAGACTAACGGGGAAAAAGCTGAAGAGAGTTGGCAGGTTTTCAAAGGGACATTATTAAGGGCCCAAAAGCAAGATATTCTGCTGTGTAAGAAAGATAGAAAATATGGCAAAAGACTGTCTTGGCTTACCCAGGAGATCTTGCATGATCCAATAATAATAAAGAAATCATATAGAAAGTGGAAACTAGGAGAAATTATGAAGGATGAATATAGGCAAACAATACAGGCATGCAGGGGCAAGGTTAGAAAGGCAAAGGCACAAAACAAGCTCAAAGCAGCTACAGACAGAAAGGAACTTTCTATGGGTAGGCCCAGTGCTCAGTGAGGAGGGAGAAGCAGTAACAGGAAACCTGGAAATGGCAGAGGTCCTTAATGACTTCTTTGTTTCGGTCTTCACCGAGAAGTCTGAAGGAATGCCTAATATAGTGAATGCTAGTGGGAAGGGGGTAGGTTTCGAAGATAAAATAAAAATAGAACAAGTTAAAAATCACTTAAAAAAGTTAGATGTCTGCAAGTCATCAGGGCCTGATGAAATGCATCCTAGAATACTCAAGGAGCTGACAGAGGAGGTATCTGAGCCTCTAGCTATCATCTTTGGAAAATCATGCAAGTCAAGAGAGATTTGAGATGTCAGGAAAAGGGCAAATCTAGTGCCCATATATAAAAAGGGAAATAAGAACAACCCAGGAAACTACAGACCAGTCAGTTTAACTTCTGTTCCAGGAAAGGTAATGAAGCAAGTAATTAAAGAATTAATCTGCAAACACCTAGAAGATAATAAAGTGATAGGTAACAGCCAGCATGGATTTGTAAAGCACAAATCATATCAAACCAATCTGATAGCTTTCATTTTAGGATAACAAATCTTGTAGATAAGGGAGAAACAGTGGATGTGCGATACTGAGACTTTAGTATCACATTTGATATGGTCTTGCATGATCTTCTTATCAATAAGCTAGGACAATACAACCTAGATGGGGCAATTATAAGTTGGGTGCATAACTGACTGGATAACGGTTCTCAGAGAGAAAAGTATAAGAAGTGGGGTTCCGCCGGGGTCTGTTTTCGGGCCAGTTCTGTCCAATATCTTCATCAACGATTTAGATATTGGCATAGTGTGTTTGCTTATTGAGTTTACAAATGATATGAAGCTGGGAGGGGTTACAAGTGGTTTGGAGGTTGGGTCATAATCCAAAATGATGTGGATAAACTGGAGAAATGGTCTGAGATAAATAGGATGAAGTGTAATAAGGTCAAATGCATAGTGTTTCATGTAGGAAGAGACAATCCGTTCCAGATATACAGAATGGAAAGCAACTGCCTCAAAAGGAGACCTACAGAAATGGCTCTTGGGGTCATAGTGGACCACAAGATACATGTGAGTCAACAGTGTGCCGCTGTTGCAACAAAAACAAGCATAATTCTGGGCTACATTAACAGGACTGTTTTGAGGAAGAAACGAGGAGTCATTCTTCTCCTCTACTCTGTTCTGTTTAGGCCTCAGTTGGGGTGTTGTGTCCAGTTCTGAGCACCACAATTAAAGAAAGCAGTGGAGAAATTGGAGCAGGTCCAGAGAAGAGCAACAAGCATCCTTTAAGGTCTAGAGAACATGAGCTAGGAGGGAAGACCGAAAGTGTTGGGCTTGTTTAGTCTGGAAAGGAGATGACAGAGAGGGGATATAGAATCATAGATCTGAAAGAGACCTCAGGAGCTCATTGATACCCTTTTTCAGGTATCTCAAAGGGTGTCACAAGGAGGAGGGAGAAAAATTGTTCTCCTTGGCCTCTGCAGATAGAACAAGAAGCAATGGGCTTAAACTGCAGCAAGGTAAGTTTACGTTGGACATTAGGAGAAACTTCCTACCTGTCAGGGTGGTCAAACACTGGAATAAGTTTTCCAGGGAGGTTGTGGAATCTCCGTTACTGGGGATATTTAAGAGCAGGTTGGACGGACACATGTCAGGGATGGTCTAGAATATGGTGCTTGGTCTTGCCATGAGGACAGGGGACTGGACTCGATGACCTCTCATGGTCCCTTCCACTTTTAGTATTCTATGAAACGCTGTGTCACTATGTTTGGCCTCTCCCAGCAGCCACCTTCACCTGCCACTTGGAAGTACAGGCAGTCCCGGGGTTACATGGATCCGACTTACATCGGATCCCTACTTACAAATGGGGTGAGACAACCCCACACTAGCTGCTTCCCCCCAGTAGACCAGGGAGACGCAAAGCTAGCGCCCCCCCCCCCCCCCCAGCAGACCAGGGAGACGTGGAGCGGCTTTTCTCAGCAGACACCTCAGCTTGAGAATAAAGGACTGAGGGAAGTGAGGTGTGGGAGAATAAAACTGAGCTCTGGAGAAATGTTTGGCTAGAGTTTCCCCTACAATATGTACCAGTTCCGACTTACATACAAATTCAAATTAAGAACAAACCTACAGTCCCTATCTTGTACGTAACCCGGGGACTGCCTGTATTGCAAATATACCCTGGTGTTTGCCTTGTCAATGACAACCTCTGTATCCAACTCCTGGCTTTAACCGTCGTTCCCCATGGGGGCCCACTTGGCACTGGACCCACAAGAGGGTACCTGGCACAGCAGACATAGAATTTTGACAAAAGTAGCACAGCTTCCATAACCCACCTACATCAGAAAAAATGCAGGTTGTGTGTTAGGAGGGGAAGAAAATGGGGACGGATTTGGGGAACAGCGTAGCCTGGGGCTGCATCGTGAATATGTTCGAGTGCAGGATTTTCCCAGCCCCTGGAAAGAGAGGACCCAGCCTTATACATTTTGGACACCATGGCCTTTCAAAGGCTTCTCTGTGCCTTGGGGCTGCTGAGAGAGCAGTGAGACATATTCGGCACGTCTGTCGGATAATCCAGGCCTGTCACGAATCTTTGGGCAGGGTTTTCAGAAACAGCTGACAGGGAATGGGCAGTGTGTGGAAGTGGCAGACACCTGCCAGGTATTGTATGGACAGTGCATGGTCCTGCCATGAGTATAAGAACCTAGACAAGATCACCTCTTCAGTTTCCTACCCGTGCTATGATTGTAGGGTACAGGGCAGAAACCTGCAGATGCCCCAGGGGGTTCTCTGTGCAGCCTGCAAGACGGGTTGTTTACTGTTGCCCCACAAAAAGAGGCCAGATGTTGTGATTTTTCATTAGGTTATTCTCCTACTATTATTACAAAACTGACACACACTTAAAGGAAGGGCATTTGGAGTGCGAGATGTTTGCACCCGACTGTGCAAGAGCCGTGCGCTCACTCTGTATCCAATGCAAGCACTGCTGCAGCTGCATCGGCAAACCCCTCTTGTTCTACATGCACAAGCGCAGCCAGCAAGATACCCCATCCCATGAGGGTAAGGAGGGTCACTCCTGTGGCTGCGCGCTAGCCTAGGCTGCCCCTCACTATTCCATGGAATCAGGCTGAGGCTTTGCTGATGTTCATTTCCTAGGGCGCTCTGCTCACGCACGGGTGAGTTGCTGGGGAGGGAATGTTTGCGGCGGGTCACTCGGGGCTCTGGCTGTGACTGTCTCTCTCTCCACGAGCACGGACAGGCCACCTCTCCCTGTGGCTCCGTGTGTCACACCACACGAGGGTGTATTGGGAGGCACTTCCCTGTGCTAGGCGCTTCCACGGCCCTGCAGGAAAGGGGCTGCCCAGCGTGAGGAGAGTGAGTGAGGAGAGTCGCTGCGCTCCGGCCCCTGAGTGACAGCCCTGTGGGCCTACAGAAGGTGCCCGGGCCTGCCTGTAGCCACCTTCTTTACCTGGCTCTGTCTTGACCTGCCTACCCTGGGCGCTCACAGGAGCCACATTCTGTGCAGACCTAGGCCTTGTTACCAGTTTTCTTACTAACAAATATCATTTTAAAATATACACGGCACAACCAGTTCCTGTGTGATGCAGCCCAGCCCCTCTCCCTGTGGAAGGTCCTTTCATTACTGCTTGTGCCTAAAGCTGGGTAAATAGCCCAGTGGCCAGGCTGGTTACATCCAGATGCTGCTTCTCCCTCAGAGACTGAGCACACCCTCTCATCCCCCCGGGACTGCCCAGAGCTGGGTTATAAATGGTTCACATGCTGTGTCAGCTCTCAGCTGCAGACGCTGGGCTGAGAGAGGTGCAGGACGCGGCTGCCTGAGGGGGAGACCCAGGGAAGACTCTTTGGTCTCTGAATTCACAGGTACCATCTCTTGTGGATAATCTCAGCCTCTCAATAGCCCCTGAGCTATGTAGACATGCTGAGAGAGAGGGTGAATCTGGGGTCTTGTCAGCTCTGCACGGCCATTAAGCATCCCCAGACCCTGGTTACATCCCCGGAACCTCTTTTCCGTGCACCCACACCCCTCCCCAATGATGTGCTGCAGCCCAGAGGTGGCTGCATTTCAGTGCCCCAGGGCTTTAACAAATGTATAACAAATGTATAACACAGAGCAAAGGTTTTAACAAATGTATAACACAAGGCTCAGTCCTGAGGCTGTGGTCAGCATTTGGCTCAGGCCTCACAGAAGCAAAACTCCCCTTGAAATCAGAAGTGAGAAAAGAGCTGAGGAGGCAGCTGCACGTCCCTGCACAGACGCTGTCCCCTCCCCCTCCGGCATGTCAGGGCTCTGGCTGGTCGTGGGGGCTCTTTCCTGCTGTTAGCCTGCTGGGAAGCGAGGAGGTGCCAGGGCTCCACACTGTACCCACTGAACCCACTTTTCAGCAGAAAGAAGACCAGTGTTCTCAGTGCAGCTGTAAGGCTGTGAGGCTCTAATGCTTTGAGTGCTCACAAGCCCTCAGCCAATGCCCAGAACAGCCCCCAGCCCGGCTCTGCCAGCACTGGGAACTGGAGAATCCAGCCCTTCCCCTTCTAGTTTCTCCAAAGGGTGAATCATGCTCAGGGCTCAGCCGTTAGCCCGGATTTCCAGCTGGAATTTGTCCGGCTTCAGCCTCCAGCCTCTGGGCCTGGCGCTTCTCATCTCGGTGAGATCCCAGCGCCCGACATTCCCGGTGGTTCCGCCCCAGCCCAGTCTCTGCCTGAGCCTAGTTTGATACGATAATGAGATGAGGGTTTGGGTCTCTCTCTGGATGGGATTTTATGCAGCCTCCCCCCATCTGTGCGGCTCTTTTCCTCCCCCGCTCCCTGTTTGGGTCCCGCAATCTCACCCAGGTGCTTTCACCGATGCCGTGTGCAAGGGGGAAACCCTGCCCCTGCGCCAGCTCACAGCTCTGCTGTGCACACGACCAGGAATCCCAGCGTCCCTTGGCCACAGCCCGGCACTGGGAGCTCCCCACGAGGCAGTTGTCTACTCCAGGCTCCATCTGCTGAAGGACACGGGGCTCTCATCCCTTTTACCATAGAAACATGGAACAACATAGAATCCCAGGACTTGCAGGGACCATGGGAGGCCCTCGAGCTCCATCTCCTGCCCCCACACAGGGCTGCGTATTTCTAGGCTGGTGCTGGGCAGTCTGCAGTCCCCAGCCACGCAGGGCTGCTGAGGAGAATGGGACCGTGGGCTGGGAGACATTTTGCTGACACCGACCATCTACAGGCACCGCTCCCACAGCTCTGCGTGGCTCTGTCCCCCTGTGCCCAGCCCAGGAGAGCGGTGGGGAGGGCGGCCCCCTCGCCTGCAGACCCTGCTCCCCACAGCTCTTTCTTCACCTTGTACCCAGAATGGTTCTCCACTCCGCAACCTGGCCAGTCTGTCTGCTGCTTTCCTGAAATGTGGTGTCCAGAACTGGACAGAGTATTATACCTGGGAACAACTGAGTGCAGAGCAGAGAAGAACTTTTCTGTCTTTCTCACAACATCCCGTTACAGAGTTCCAGAAAGATATTTGCTTTTTGTTTTTCTCTGTGTGACATTGTTGACTCATGTTTAGCTTGTGGTCTACTAGGACCCCTCGATCCCTTTCAACAGGGCTCCTTTCTAGACAGTCGCTTCCCTTTTTGTGTGTATGTGTCAAATCTGTTCCGCACTCTGGCACGACAAATGCAGAAGTAGGGGTCAGCAAGAGCACCCCAAAAGCTTGTCTCTACAGGCTTTAGTACAAATCTTCCCCCAAAATCCTAGCATCCGGATTTTGGGAAATACACTCAGGTAATTTCAAGAAAACTAGGGAAGGGATCACTTGGGAAACTTCCTCTCTCAGGTCCAACTCTCCCCTGCTCCAACTCTCCCCTGCTCCAAATTTTGCTTGGAATTTGAAAAAACAGAGGTGACCCACAGACAGATCATCCAGGACACAACAATCAACCAGTGTGTGTTAATTTAAAAAAAAAGAAAATAAACTTTTATTATCAAAACAAAACTACAGTTGGAAGTATAGTAAAGTAGCTAGATGGGAAGAGCCACCAATTGATAACGATTCTCAGGGAATCCCCTGGGTTAAAACTGAGTTACAAAGAAAGACCAATACGTCACCAGCTCAGACATTAGTTCTAAATTCCCAAACCAGGAAAAACTACAGATCCTGAGAGACTAGCTAAACTTTGCCCTACTTACACAGCATAAGAAGTCTGTTCTTGGAGAGAGACAGGCTTCCCATCTCCTTCAGTCTTGGAAGTAATCATTCTGCTTTTCAGACAAAGGAGGGTAAGATAAAGATAAAGATTCCTTTGTCCCAGTTTGAAATTCCTACCTGCATTATTATTGGCTGACCAGATAACCAGCTAGGGACAGAGTTAACCTCTCAGTCACCAGGTGCTGGTGAGCACTCCTGATTATGACAGTGTGCAATTGATTTTTCATTTATAAGATTTATTTTTGAATTAATTCCATACCCAGGTTTTCCATTTTTCTCCTAAGATTTCTTTGTTCAAACTTTGCCTTTACTTTTAGTAGTTTATGTTTAAAAGAAAATTGCCCCATATTTGTCTTTTTTATTGTTTGTTATTGGCTCTACTAATGCCCAAAGGAGCACTTTTGGTAATGAATAAGATGTGTGGTTGATCGTTCACTTTGGAACTACACTACAGAGATTTTTCAGAAAAATGGCCATTTTGCCGAAAACACTTCAATTACATCTACACTACAATTGTGTTCTTCCGAAGAACAGAGGGTTTTTTCCAACATTGGTAATTCTCATTCTACAAGGAAGAAGCCTTTTTGCCAAAGAGCTCTTTCAGAAAATGGTGGTTGTGTACGGGGAAAGAGGGAGTTTTTTTGAAAGAAGGAAAGGATAAAAAAGCTCAGTTCCCCGGTGGCCACTCCATCCATATTAATCACGACTTACATGAGAGTTAGTGTCCATTCAGTGTGGACGCTATATTTTGAAAAAGGAGATTGCTTTTTCGATGCCCTTTGGCAGTGCATTTACCTATTCCAAAACAGAGCTCTACATTGAATTTCTCCATTTTATCCCTTCTATGAAAGGCCTATTGAGAAGCAATCCTATTGCAGATTAATCCTATTTTAAGGAATGGGATTAAAAGGCAGCAAGGAAGGTTTAGATTGGACATGAGGAAAAACTTGCTACCTGTCAGAGTGGTTAACACTGAAATAGGATGTCTAGGGAGATAGTGGAATCCACATCACTGGTGATATTCAAGAGCATGTTAAACAAACATCAGTCAGGGTTGATCTAGATCAGGGCTACACAACTTTGGAAGCTCTGGGGGCCACAATGATAATCACAGCACTTGCAAAGGGCTGCAACTGAAGTGTGGTTGTATATACATGCAAATATATATGCAAATATATGCAAATAGCTTCATTCACACTAAGGGGCACAAATACAAAGATTAATGCAAGACTACACAACACGTTGGCCCCTTTTAAGTCGGCTCTGCTGATATTAATAAAAGGCAATACTTACATGATTTCCACCCAACTGACAGCACTTTCAATGAGCAATGACAGTCCAGGAACTGAACTGCTAAAACGCATATCAACCAAAGACCATTATTTTGACTACTTTTTTTATTTTGTTTTATTTGGCTCCCACTCGCGGGCCATGAGTTGAGTCCCACATTAACCCCATCTGCACTGCAGGACATAAACAGATGGACCATGGGTCCTGTGTTGAGTAGCCCTGATCTACACAGCGCTTGGTCATGCCATGAGGGCAGGGAACAAGACTTGATTATCTCTCAAGGTCCCTTTCAGTTCCACTGTTCCATGGATCCATGATTCGGCCTCAACTTGGTTCAGCCTCGTTCAACATTCACTGAGTTCTGTCAGTTTGGATGCCTGTACTTGATTTGGTGATTCTTTTTGTTTGATTTATGAGCAGCAGTCCCATTCCAGGCACACCTGTTTTCCTGGCACAACCAACCCCTTATGTTGTTTCAAGCGCTTTCTGGACTGTGGCACTGTGACTATATACATGCCATTTAAACGTATGGTAAAGAACATCCAATTTCCATGCTCATTTTTCCAGCTAACATTTCCCCCCACTCCGTTGTGCTGATGTATGGATATTACGGGTTGGGATTTCTTCTCTCTTTGCCCATTGGAATGCAACCAGTTCTATTCTTTACCTTCCTCTCCTCCATCATCTTCCCCTTCTTGTTTCTTCAATCTGCTCACTCATGGCAGGCTCCCTATTCCCAAGCTTTGTCTTGGAATGCCTCATTCTATCTGCCGTATCCTCCACAGAGGAGAGGTCACCACAGTTGAGCACACATCCGACTGGGTAATTTTCCTCTGGCTTCCATTCCTCTGGCATCCAAACATGAGCTTTCCTTCTGCCACCAGTGAGAATGAGCGGGGGTTTCCATGGTGCTGAGACCAGTGGACCTGGTGTTTTCTCTAACGTGTGTTTAAGCTGTTCCCTTTTAGGGTTTCCCACAACAAGAGGTACAGACATTATTGACATCAGGAGCATAATAAAACATGGAATGGCCAGTAGTGGGGTCATTTCTTCATAATTCATTTCTCTGAATAATTAATTTTTTTTCAGGGTGTGAAAAGCAACCGATCCGCTTCACCGTGAAAATAATCTCCATCCGTGCATACGATGCCATCTGCTAATGTTCTCTGTCCTTTCAGGCATTTGTACTGTGACCCTTACCATTGATCCTGGTCCCATATAGCTCTGCAGGGGATCATAAGATACATACAGTGGACAGTCTTCTGCCGTGTCATTGGACACGTCCTCCCCTGCTCCATGTCAGATTCCAACACAACCGACTTCACCAACCCCTCCACCTTCATCCTGCTGGGCATCCCTGGCCTGGAGTCAGCCCATGTCTGGATCTCCATCCCCTTCTGCACCATGTACATCATAACCATCTTGGGGAACTTCACCATCCTGTTCATCGTGAAGACAGAGCCGAGCCTCCATGAGCCCATGTACTATTTCCTCTGCATGCTGGCCATCACCGACCTGGTCCTGTCCACGTCTACACTACCCACAATACTGAGCAATTTCTGGCTTATTTCCAGAGAGATCGAATTCAATGCCTGCCTCACCCAGCTGTACTTCATTCATTCCTTCTCTGTGATTGAGTCTGGGGTCTTCGTGGCCATGGCTTTGGATCGCTACGTGGCCATCTGCCATCCCTTGAGACATTCCACTATCCTGAATAACACTGTGGTGGCCAAGATCGGCCTGGCTGTGGTGCTGCGAGGTGCCATACTTGCCCTGCCCTACCCCTTCCTGGCGAGGCAGTGGCCATATTGTAGAACCAACATCATCCCCTACACGCACTGTGAGCACATGCCTGTGGTGAAGCTGGCCTGTGCGGACATCCGCATCAGTAGCTACTATGGCCTCTTTGCACTAATCTCTAGGATTGGTCTCGATGTGCTTTTTATTGCTCTGTCCTACACCCAGATCCTCAGGGCCATCTTGAGACTCCCCACAAAGGAAGCCCGGGTCAAGACTTTTGGTACCTGCACTTCCCACCTCTGTGTCATCTTAGCCTTTTACACTCCAACTCTCTTCTCTTCTCTCTCAACCCGGTTTGGCCTCAATATACCCCTGCATTTCCATGTTCTCTTTGCCAACATTTACCTCCTGGTGCCCCCCATGCTAAACCCCATCATCTATGGAGTGAGGACCAGACAGATCCGGGACAGTCTGCTCCGGCTTGTTACTCTGAAAGGGACCTAAATGAGGAGGGACTTCAGGTAATTAAGTCTGCAGAAGAGAAGAGTGAGGGGGGATGTGAAATCAGCCTGCAACTCCCTGAAGGGGGGTTCCAAAGAGGCTGGAGAGAGGCTGTTCTCAGTGGTGACGTGCGGCTCATTCCCTAGCCTAGGTTGCCCCTCTCTCTTGTTGGGCATCGGCCTTAGACTTTGATTATGTTTGCGGCGGGTCACTCGGGGCTCTGGCTGTGACTGTCACTCTCTCCACGAGCACGGACAGGCCACCTCTCCCTGTGGCTCCGTGTGTCGCACCACACGAGAGTGTGTTGGGAGGGACTTCCCTGTGCTAGGCGCTTCCATGGCCCTGCAGGAAAGGGGCTGCCCAGTGTGAGGAGAGTGACTGAGGAGAGTTGCTGCCCTCCGGCCCCTGAGTGACAGCTCCGTGGGCCTGCAGAAAGTGCCTGTGCCTGCCCGTAGCCATCTTCTCCCTGTGGCTCTGTCTCCCGCCAACACACCCACCCTGGGCGCTCCGAGATGCCATATTCTGTGCAGACCTGGGCATCGTGCTTCGTTTTCTCACTAATCAAATATCATATTAAAATATACACGGAGCAGCCAAATCTTCTGTGACTCAGTCCAGAGCTCAGAGTTCTCCTCTCCCTGCGGGAAGGTCCTTTAATTGCTGTTTATGCCTAAAGCTGGATAAATAGCCCGGTCTCCAGGCTGGTTACATCCAGATGCCGCTTCTCCCCTAGGGGCTGAGTAAAACCCCCTGGGATGGCCCAGAGCTATATGCACAGTGCACAGCCAAGTGCTGGCTCTCAGCATGGGACACTGGGCTGAGAGGTGCGGGATGTGGCTGCTCTAGGGGGATTCCCTCGGAAGACTCTCTGATCTCTGAATTCACAGATCCCATCTCTGATGAGCTCCCCTGCTTCACACACCCAGACCTACATAGGCATGATCAATTCAGAGTAAACCGTGTGCTCTGCAGAGCCATTAAACACCCCTGGGTCATAACCACACAGGGTATGTCTACACTACCACCCTAGTTGGAACTAGGATGGTAATGTAGGCAACCGGAGTTGCAAATGAAGCCCGGGATTTGAATTTCCCGGGCTTCATTTGCATAAAGCTGGGTGCCGCCATTTTTAAATGTCCGCTAGTGCAGACTCCGTGCCGCCCGGCTACACGTGGCATGGACTAGGTAGTTTGGACTAGTGGACATTTAAAAATGGTGGCGCCCGGCTTTATGCAAATGAAGCCCGGGAAATTCAAATCCCGGGCTTCATTTGCAACTCCGGTTGCCTACATTACCATCCTAGTTCGAACTAGGGTGGTAGTGTAGACATACCCAGAGGTAAGTTTGCTCCTGTATCTCTGGCCAAAACACCGCTCTCTTCTGTGCATGTTCACCCCTCCATAGACTCATACAGTCCTACCAGGCAGCATTGTCAGCTCCAAACACTGTTCAAATCCGGACAAGCCCCAACTAAATTGCAGCCACTCGAGGGATCCCATTCCGGTGCTTCATCACTCTCCGAGGGAAATTGTTTTTCCTAATGTCCCTCCTAGACCTCCCCCAAGTGATGTGCACCAGCCCGGAGGTGGGTGCATTTCAGTGCCTCAGAAGTCCTTCAGTAGGAAAGTTTCTAACAAATGTACAATACAAGGCCCAGTCCTGAGGCTGGGGCCTCACAGAAGCAAAGCTCCCCTTGGAATCAGAAGTGATGAAAGAGCTGAGAAGCCAACTGTGTGTCCCTGCACAGACGCTGTCCCCTACTACCGCGGCATATCAGGGTTCTGGCTGGTCGTGGGGGCTCTTTCCTGCCCTTAGCCTGCCAGGAAGCCTGGAGGCATCAGGGCTCCGCACTGCAACCATTAAACCCACTTTTCAGCAGAGTTAAGACCTGGGTTCCCAGAGTCTCCGGTGAAGCACCACGGCCAAGCTTCTGTGTCACTTTCAGTCCTGACAAGCCCACAGGCCAAAGCCCAGAACAGCCCCTTCCCCTCGCAGTCTCTCCAAAGGGTGAATCACGCTCAGGGCTCAGCCTTTTGCCCGTATTTCCAGCTGGAATTTGTCTGGCTCCAGAATGCAGGGGAGTAAGCAGGAAGGTGAAAGCAAATATGGCAGGTGACCATCTTAGCTTACCAGGGAAATCCCTGGTGAGCTTAAACACAAAAAAGAAGTTTATAAGAAGTGCAAACTTGCACAGATGACTAGGGAGGAGTCATTGCTCGAGAATGCGGGGAAGTAATCAGCAAGGTGAAAGCACAATTAGAACTGAAGCTAGCAAGGGATGTGAAGGGTAACAAGAAAGGTTTCTACAGGCATGTTAGCAATAAGAGGGTGATCAGAGAGGGTGTGGGGCCCTTACTAGAAGAGGGAGGTACCCTAGTGACAGATGGTGTGGGAGAAGCTGAAGTACTCAATGCTCTCTGTGCCTCAGTCTCCACACACAAGTTCAGCTCCCAGACGACTTCACTTGGCAACACGTTATGTTTAGGAGGTGGGCAGCCCTCGGTGGAGAAAGAACAGGTTAAGAACTATTTGGAAATGCTAGGCATACACAAATCCATGGGATCAGATCTAATGAATCCAAGAGTGCTGAGGGAGTTGGCTGATGTGATTGCAAAGCCATTGGCCATTATCTTTGAAAACTTGTGGTGATCAGAGGAGGTCCCGTATGACTGGAAAAATGAAAATGCAGTGCCCATCCCTAGCCCCCCTTCCTGATGTAAAAAATAAAGGACACATGTGTTCAAAAATAGAAACTGTCTTTATTTAACAAAACGGGGGGGGGGGGGATTAACCTCTGGGGAGACTGGGAAAAGGAGGTTGGAGAGGGGAAGAGAGAAGGTGGAAGAGGGGAGGTGGAAACCTGGGAGGAGGGAGCTGGAAGAAGGAGGAGGGGAAGTATAAAACTATGGTAGGCCATATCTTCAGTGCTGTGTACAGATGTGGTCTCCTCGCCTCAAAAAAGATGTTTTGGACTTGGAAAGGGTTCAGAAAAGGGCAACTAAAATGATCAGGGATTTGGAACAGGTCCCATACGAGGAGAGGCTAAAGAGACTGGGACTTTTCAGCTTAGAAAAGAGGAGACTGAGGGGGGATATGATAGAGGTCTCTAAAAGAATGAGTGGTGTGGAGAGGGTGCATAAAGGAAAGTTCTTTATTAGTTCCCATAATATAAGGACTAGAGGACACCAAATAAAATAATGGGTAGCAGGCTTCAAACTAATAAAAGAAAGTTCTTCTTCACAAAGCAAATAGTCTAGCTGTGGAACTCCTTCCCACAGGAGGCTGTGAAGGCTAGAACTATTAGGGTATGTCTACACTACCACCCTAGTTCGAACTAGGGTGGTTAATGTGGGCAACCGAAGTTGCAAATGAAGCCCGGGATTTAAATATCCCGGGCTTCATTTGTATCTTGCCGGGCGCCACCATTTTTAAAGCCCCGGTAGTTCGGACTCCGTGCCCGTGAGTAGGTAGTTCGGATTAGGCTCTCTAATCCGAACTACCGGTACACCTTGTTCCATGAGGGGTAACGGTAGTTCGGATTAGAGAGCCTAATCCGAACTACCTACTCGGTGCCGCCTGTAGCCGCGGGCACAGAGTCCGAACTACCGGGGCTTTAAAAATGGCGGCGCCCGCTAAGATGCAAATGAAGCCCGGGATATTTAAATCCTGGGCTTCATTTGCAACTTCGGTTGCCTACATTAACCACCCTAGTTCGAACTAGGGTGGTAGTGTAGACATACCCTAACAGAGTTTAAAGAGAAGTTAGAGAAAGTCATGGAGGTTGGGTCCATGGAGTGCTATTAGCCAGGGGGTAAGGAATGGTGACCCTGGCCTCTGTTTGTGGAAGGCTGGAGATGGATGGCACGAGACAAATGGCTTGGTCATTGTCTTCGGTCCATCCCCTCCAGGGTACCTGGTGCTGGCAGCTGGCAGCAGACAGGCTACTGGGCTAGATGGACCTTTGGTCTGACCCAGTACGGCCGTTCTTATGTTCTAAGCTCAGGGCTCAGGATCAGGGGTCCCACTGGACCAACTTGATTTTCATGCAAACCTGCTCCTGGGTTCGCATGTGGCCTTTGGTGTCCAGGCTGGCAGTTATCCTGCCCTAGACGGCTCCTTTCCTGTGCCTAGTGTGGAGGTCGTGGACGTTGGTGGCCTCCCCTCAAACCTGGATGAGGACCACGATCTCTGCACTAGACCAGGTGGGCGCCCGCCTCTTGCCTCCTGGGAGCCGTCAGCCTGGTCCTGGGAAGAGGCAGAGGGCTGGGTGGCAGCGGGTGGCTGGCTCATGCCGTGCCAGGTGCAGGGTCTGCTGGCTGGGTGCTGGCAGGCTTGCACCTGGCACGGGCACTGTAGCCAGACCGTGGCCCTTTAAGGGCTCCAGGCCAGGAGGGGGGCAGAAGAGTTTCCCTGGTGTTGGCCAGAGTGGCCACCAGGGCAACCTGGGAAGGGCTAGCCTCCCACTAGTTCGAATTAAGTGTCTACATAGCCCTTAATTCGAACTATTTAATTCGAACTAGGCGTTAGTACTAGTTAGTAGAATGAGGTTTACCTAGTTCGAATTAAGCGCTCCGCTAGTTCGAATTAAGTTCGAACTAGTGGTTTGCATGTGTAGTGCCTATGAAAGTTAATTCGAACTAACAGCTGTTAGTTCGAATTAACTTTGTAGTGCAGACATACCCTAACTCTGTGGGCATGAAGTATATGTGATCTACCCTGACATTAGCAAAGCTTTTGATACGGTCTCCCACAATATTCTTGCCAGCCAGTTAAGGGAATATGCATGGGATAAATGGACTGTAAGGTGGATAGAAACTTGACTAGATTGTCAGGCCCAATGGGTAGTGATCAACGGTTCGATGTCAGGTTGGTGGTCACTTTCAAGTGGAGTACCCTAAGGATTGGTTCTAGGGCTGGTTTTGTTCAACATCTTTATTAATGATGTAAGCAGGGGCTGAACTACTGCTTGTTATCAGACAGCTAAAAGGAGAGAGCTGCCCTGGGCATGGGTATACTCACTCCAAGGCTGCGTCTAGACTGGCATGATTTTGCACAAAAGTGGCCGCTTTTGCGCAAAATCTTGCCGCCTGTCTACACTGGCCGCGAGTATTTGCGCAAGAACACTGACTTAGTAATGTACAAAATCAGTGGTTCTTACGCAAATACTCCGACACTCCCGCTCAGGGATAAGTCCTCTTGCGCACGTATTCTTGCGCAAGAGGGCCAATGTCGACAGCAATGTTAATTTCTTGTGCAAGAAAGCCCGATGGCTAAAATGGCCATCAACGCTTTCTTGCACAACAGAGCGTCTACACTGGCACATGCCAGTATAGACGTGCTCTTACACAAATACTTTTAATGGAAAAACTTTTCCGTTAAAAGTATTTGCGCAAAATCATGCCAGTCTAGATGCAGCCCAATTGTTTAGCCCTGCAAGACGATTAACTGTTAACTGTTAATATGTAAATACAGCTCAGGCTAGGAGGGGGAAGGAATCCGAGGTGTAGCTATGTAAGTCCAGTTCAACCAGGGCTGATGGAAGATCAGTGTTGGAATGGAATGTGGTGTATTTTAACTAATTTGGGGCTGTTGTGGGGGTTACAAATCAAGCTTCCCCTAAACGTGGGAACTGTAAAACATGACACCAGTGCTTGCAGGAGAGACACCATCATTGTAAGAAGTCTCCAAGGAACAAGCTTCCCCCGTTCCAGAGTTGAGTGAACTGAGCTGGGGGGAAGGGCTAAAGGGCTTGAGTCAGCCTGTGTCACACCTATCAGGTGTGAGCTGTAAGACTGGCCTAACCTACCCCTTTTCACCTTGGCTACATCTAGATTGCATCCCTTTTACGAAAAAGGGATGCAAATTAGATGTATCGCAATTGCTAATGAAGCGGGAATTTAAATCTCCCCTGCTTCATTAGCATAAAAATGGCTGCTGCTTTTTTTTGGCATGTAGCTTTGCCGAAGTAAAGTGCCAGTCTAGACGAGGATCTTTCGGAAGATAAAGCCTTTTCTGAAAGATCCCTTATTTTACGAAAAAAGGATGTAATCTAGACGTAGCCCCTTTGTTTTAAGGACAGATCTAAAGCAGACTCTATGAGGAGTCTTTTTGCTAGTTCAGTGGGAATGACTGGCAGGCGGCCAGCGGTGCGGCCGGTAGGACTTTTGAAGTGTTAGACTTTGGGACTTCGGGTGATTCTTGGCTGGGGGCGGGGGGCTCAGCTCGTGGTTTGGGCTATGAACTCTGTGGTATTTCCCCAAGTTATAATGCCATATGACTTCTCTCTCTGTTTCATTAAATGTTTCTTTCCTACACTCAGACTCTGTGCTTACGAGTGGGGAAGCATTGCCTCTCAGAGGTTCCCAGGGGCGTGTGAATTTCCCAGATTACTGGGTGGGGGCTCGAGCCGGTTCTGTGTGAGATGGACCCCTATATATTGAGATGGAACCCCTACCCGGCAGAAGGGTTACAATGACTTGGCTGAGGGGATGGATTGCACCCTTGGCAAGTTTGCAGATAATGCTAAACTAGGGGGAGAGGTAGATACGCTGGAGGGCAGGGATAGGGAACAGAGTGACTTAGACAAATTGGAGGACTGGGCCAAAAGAAATCTGATAAGGTTCAACCATGGGTTGGAAGAATCCCAAGCATCGTTACAGGCTGGGGACCGACTGGCTGAGTAGCAGTTCTGAAGAAAAGGACCTGGGGATCATAGTGGATGAGAACACAAGAACATAAGAACGGCTATAATGGGTCAGACCAAATGTCTATCTAGCCCAGTGTCCTGGCTGTCGACAGTGGCCAATGCGAGATGACCCAGAGGGAGTGAACTGAACAGGGAATGATCATGTGATCCCTCTCCTGTCACCCAATCCCAGCCTCTGACACAGAAGTTAGAAATATGGATGAGTCAATAGGGTGCCCTTGTAGACAATAACAACATATTGGGGTGAATTATTAGGAGAATTGCCAGAAGATCTAGAGAAGTGATTATTCCCCTGTATTTGGCAGTGGTGAGGCCACCTTTAGGGTATTGTGTTCAGTTCTGCCGCCCCCCCCCCCCCAATATAGCAAGGAAGTGGACACATTGGAGAGAATCCAGAGGAGGGCGACCAAAATGATGAGGGGGCTGGAGCACATGACCTACGAGGAGAGGCTGAGGGAGTTGGGTTTGTTTAGTCTGCAGAACAGAAGAGTGAGGGGGGATTTGAGAGCAGCCTTCAACTTCCTGAAGGGGGGTGAAAAGAGGATGGAGAAAGGCTTTCACAGAAGTGATGGATGGAAGAACAAAGAACAATGGCCTCAAGTTGTGGTGGGAGAGGTCCAAGTTGGATATTACAAAAAACGATTTCCCTAGGACTATGTCTAGACTGCAAGCCTCTTTCGAAAGAGAGTGTCTAGACTGCAAGCGGAACTTTCAAAAAAGCAAGCCACTTTTTTGAAAGAGAGCACCCAGGCAGTCTGGATGCTCTCTTTCTAAAAAGCCCTGTTTGCTTTCAAGAATGCCTTTTTTCGAAAGAGCACTTTTGAAAAAAGGCGTTCTTCCTCATGAAATTAGGTTTACCGCCGTCGAAAGAAAAGCCGCGTTCTTTCGATTTCATTTCGAAAGAACGCGGCTGCAGTCTAGACGCAGGTGAAGTTTTTTCAAAAAAAACCCTGAGTCTGGACACAGCCTAGGAGGGTGGTGAAGCACTGGGCTGGGTTACCTAGGGGAGTAGTGGAGTCTCCATCCCTAGAGGTTTTTAAGCCTCGGCTTGACAAAGCCCTGGCCGGGTTGATTTAGTTGGGTTGGTCCTGCCTAGAGCAGGGGGCTGGACTTGAGCTTCTGAGGCCTCTTCCAGCTCTATGATTCTATGTTTCTGTGCTACAGAGTACCCCTGGGAGCAAACAAACCAGACTCCCTTTGAGTCTTTGTGCGCCCCCCATTCGGTCCCAGTGTGCTGGAGTGCACACGCCAACTGCCCCGTGCCTGGTGCCTTTGTCTGCAACACCAGCCGGGCTGCTTTTAGGCTGAACTTGAGTGTGTGACGGGGGCTTGGAACGTGTGCAGCCTCTGGTGCCACCCTCACCGGCCTGAGCACTGAAGGGTTCTGTGATGCGCCCACCAGTGAAAGTTGGTCCCATTGGGAGCAGCTCTCTGGGAGGGGGCTGCTGGCCCCTCGCTCAAACCTAGGGAGGATTTCTGCTTGGCCACCTCTGTGGCGTTAAAGATTTTTGATGTGAACCTGGAGAACACATCAGTTGTGTGTTTGCCCCAAATTCTGTACAAAGCGGGCCGAGGGAGCTGTCTGTTGAAAGCAGATGCTTTGCTGGTTCTGTCTTTACGGCTCATATGCATGGAACCAAGGAGCCTTGCTTGAAAAAGCTACCCTGTTGTGCAATAAAACTCGGTGAGACACTGCTCCATTCATAGCCCCACTAGGATCTTAGGCTTGCATCAAGGTTTTCTTTCATTTCTTAGGAGTTATTATACTTTCTCCTGGTTGCTGTCACTGCTGCTCCCTGGAAATCACTCTTTCTTGAGCTCAGAAATCTATTAAATACGTCACCTTACACACTGTCTGTTCATATCAGTGCAAAGGGGTCAGTCTCATCTCAGGAACCTTAGTTGGTGAACACGCACTTTCCTTCCTGGCACTAGGACGCTGGGCATCACATCCATACTGGATGGGACAAGGGCAGGGCATCTCCGGGGGCATCAGCTGGGAATCTGGGGGTGTTTGGGCTGTAGCCTCTCACTGGGGGCTCAAACAATGGCTGGCTGAGCATCCATGAACACCGCTCAGTGCGGGGCCTGCCTGCGGATGTGGGGGTGAGGCAAACTGGGGGGCTTTGCCACTTGGAATTCACAAGACAGGAGGGAACCCAGCCATGGGAGGCAGAGGACTCAGCTCTGTCTCAACTCTAACTGCCACCCTGGGTGGCAGGAGGAAACCGTCACAGAGGTGACCCAATGAGTGAGGGGAGGGGAGATGAGCAAACAGGAGGAAAGGACACTTAGAAGAGGCACAAACCTGCCCCGAGCCCAAAGGAAGGTGCGGGGCACCGGTGTGGCTTTTGGGAAAGAGGTGGGGTCATTGCCAGGGCCTTGGGTGTCCAGTTACAACAGAGAAACCCTACAATTTAATGAGTCACACAGAGATCAATTCCCCAATATGTTACATTTAGAAAGAAATATCAGGAAAGGTTTAAATTGCTCTTTGACTAGTCAGTGAGTCATTCAGGCAGGCAAGCCCAGCACCAGCCTTCACAGCAATGAGCTTGATCTGAGAGCCAGGAGAAAACATTTAGGTCCCTTTCAGCGTAACAAGCCGGAGTAGCCTGTCCCGGATCTGTCTGGTCCTCACCCCATAGATGATGGGATTTATCATGGGTGGCACCAGGAGGTAAATGTTAGCAAAGAGAACATAGACATGCAGGGGTATATTGAGGCCAAAGCGGGTCGTGAGGGAGCCAAAGAGACTTGGAGTGTAAAAGGCTAAGATCACACACACGTGGGAAGTGCAGGTCCCAAAAGTCTTGAGCCGGGCGTCCTTTGTGGGGAGTTTGTAGACGGCCCTGAGGATCAGAATATAGGACACAGCGATAAGAAACATATCCAGAGTATCCCCACACAGCAGCACAAAGAGGCCGTAGTTACGACTGACATGGATGTCGGTACAGGCCAGATTCACCACGTCCATGTGCTCACAGTGCGTGTAGGGGATGATGTTGGTTCTGCAATACAGCCACTGCCTTGCCAGGATGGGAAAGGGCAATATAAGTATGGCACCTCGCAGCACCATGGCCAGGCCGATCTTGGCCACCAGAGCGTTATCGAGGATGGTGGAATGTCTCAGGGGATGGCAAATGGCCACATAGCGATCCAAAGCCATGGCCACCAAAATCCCAGACTCAATCAGTGCTACGGAATGAACGAAGTACAGCTGGGCGAGGCAGGCACTGAAATCGATCTCCTTGGAATTGAACCAGAAATTGCTCAGTATTGTGGGTAGCGTAGATGTGGACAGAACCAGGTCAGTGACAGCCAGCATGCAGAGGAAATAGTACATGGGCTCATGGAGGCTCGGCTCCGTCTTCACAATGAAGAGGATGGTGAAGTTCCCCAAGATGGTTATGACGTACATGGTGCAGAAGGGGATGGCGATCCAGACATGGGCCCACTCCAGGCCAGGGATGCCCAGCAGGATGAAGGTGGAGGGGTTAGTGAACTGGCTTGTGTTGGAATCTGCCATGGAGCAGGGAGGAAGGTGTTCCACTCTGAGGCAGAACCGGGTGTACTGCATGTGCCATACGTTCCCCTGACGTCCTGTGTGGGCCCAAGATCTACAGC
Organism: Pelodiscus sinensis; assembly: GCF_052426305.1. Lineage (NCBI taxonomy): Eukaryota > Metazoa > Chordata > Testudines > Trionychidae > Pelodiscus > Pelodiscus sinensis. Next base: position 359,811,955 of record NC_143052.1, on the reverse strand, counting down.
AATGCTCGCAGTACTAGCCTCTGAAAGGACAGAGAATGTTTGTATGAGAAAGACTATTCCCACTGAGGGGGACTATTTTCATGGGGAAACAGATCGGTTGCTCTTCACACCCCGAGAAATAACATTTTCATTATTCAGATAAATGAATTGTAAACAAATGACCCAACTACTGGCAGTTCCATAGTTTCTGGTGCTCCCCGTGTCAATCATGTACTGAACAGTTCTCAATGGGAATAGCGTGTCCAGTTCTGGGCACCACATTTTGGGAAAGCTGCGGGCAGACTGGACTGAGTGTGGAGTGGAGCACAATGCTGGGGACAAGGTAGGAAAAAGCTGAGGGGAGCAGGGTCTGCAGGCGAGGGGGCCACCCTCCCCACCGCTCTCCTGTGCTAGGGAAAGGGGGACAGAGCCACGCAGAGCTGTGGGAGCGGTGCCTGCGGATGGTCAGTGTCAGCAAAATGTCTCCCAGCCACGGTCCCATTCTCCTCAGCAGCTGTGTGTGGCCGGGGGCTGCAGGTTGCTCAGCACCGGCCTGGAACTGCTCAGCCCTGGGTGAGGAAAGGGGACGGGACTCATGGGCCTCCCACATCCCTGCCAGGCCTAGGACTCTATGTTTCTGTGTTTCTATGTTTCTATGGTAACACAATAGAACACGGTCCCTGCCAGTCCTGGGATTCTGTGTCTTACTATGTTTCTATGGTAACAAAATAGTTTGATGTACTTGAATGCGGAGCTGTCCAATGGGAACGCAGGGCTCTGTGGTGGGCACGAAAGTGTGTTGAGTGCCGGCCTGAGCCCTAGATAAGGGCACCGTGAAATGGATCAATGGGACCCTGGACGGGATTCAGAGTTTAGCCGGGTTCACCTGGAGCTCCCAGTGCCGGGCTGTGGCCAAGGGACGCTGGGATTCCTGGTCGTGTGAACAGGAGAGCTGAGAGCTGGCGCAGGGGCAGGTTTTCCCCCTTGCACACGGCATCGGTGAAAGCAACTGGGTGAGATCGTGGGACCCAAACTGGGAGCTCGTGAGCAAAAGAGCCGCACAGATGGAGGGAGGCTGCGTCAAATCCCATCCAGAGAGAGACCCAAACCCTCATCTCATTATCGTATCAAACTAGGCTCAGGCAGAGACTGAGCTGGGGCAAAACCACCGGGAATGTCGGGCGCTGGGATCTCACCGAGATGAGAAGCGCCAGGCCCAGAGGCTGGAGGCTGAAGCCAGATGAATTCCAGCCGGAATTCCGGGCTCAGCCCTGAGCATGATTCACCCTTCAGAGAAACTAGGAGGGCAGGGGTGATTCTCCAACTTCCCATGCTGACAGAGCCAGCCTGGAGGCTGTTCTGGGCATTGGCTTTGGGCTCATGAGCAGTTCATGCTTTAAAACATCTCAGCCTTACAGCTGCACTGGGAACCCTGGTCTTTCTATGCAGAAAAGTAGGTTCAGTGGTTACAGTGCCCAGCTCGCTACAGGCAGGAAAGGGCCCCCACGACCAGCCAGAGCCCTGACATGCCGGAGTGACATTTCCTCTCTTTTGAGTCCAAGGAGTGTTTTGTGTCAGTGAGGCCTGAGCCAGAAGCTGGGCAGAGCCTCAGGACTGGGCCTTGTGTTCTACATTTGTTAGAACTTTTCCTCCTGAAGGACCCCAGTGCCACTGGTACACAGCCACCTCTGGGCTGGTGCACATCATCCTCTGTGGCCGGAGTCCGGGCATGTTCAAAGGCCGTGCAGAGCTGACAAGACCCCAGATTCACCCTCTCTCTCAGCATGCCTACATAGCTCAGGGGCTATTGAGCAGCGGAGATTATCCACAAGAGATGGTACCTGTGAATTCGGAGACCAAAGAGTCTTCCCTGGGTCTCCCCCTCAGGAAGCCGCATCCTGCACCTCTCTCAGCCCAGCGTCTGCAGCAGCGTCCTGAACCCAGAGCCGGCACAGGGCTGGGCACTGTTCATATAGCTCTGGGCCATCCCGGGTGGTTCGCTCAGCCCCTAGGGGAGAAGCAGCATCTGGACGTAACCAGCCTGGACACTGCGTTATTTATCCAGCTTGCAGCACAAACAGCAATTAAAGGACCTTCCCACGGGGAGAGGAGAACTCTGGGCTCTGGGCTGAGCCACAGAGGAATTGGCTGCTCCGTGTTTTCTTTAAAATGCTATTCGGTTAGTGAGAAAGTTAGTCACCAGGCCTAGGTCTACAGAGAATGTGGCAGCTCTGAGCACGCAGGGTGTGGGGGAATGGGCAGGAGACAGAGCCACGTGGAGAAGGTGGCTATGGGCAGGCATGGGCACTTTCTGCAGGCCCACGGGGCTGTCACGCAGGGGCGGGAGCGCAGCGACTCTCCTTGGTCACTCTCCTCACACTGGGCAGCCCCTTTCTGCAGGGCTGTGGAAGCGCCTAGCACAGGGAAGTCCCTCCCAACACACCCTCGTGTGGCGCGACACACGGAGCCACAGGGAGAGGTGGCCTGTCAGCGCTTGTGGAGAGAGTGACAGTCACAGCCAGAGCCCTGAGGGAACAGTCGCAAACACTCCCTCCCCGGCAACCCACCGCTGTGAGAGCAGAGCAGCCTAAGAAATGAACATCAGCAAAGCCTCAGGCCAACTCCCTGGTAGGGTGAGGGGAAGCCTAGGCTGGAGAGCAGGCCGCAGGAGTGAACCTCCTTTCCCTTGTTTGCTGCACGATTGTAGTGCTCAGGACAGTCTACTGGGATGGGGTAACCTTGCCAGCTGTGCTTGTGTATGCCAGGTTTGCCGATGGAGCTGTATCAGTGCTTTGATTGGATGCAGAGTGAGCGCCCGGCTTTTGCACAGTTGTGTGCAAACATCTCGCACTCCAAATGCTCTTGATTTAAGTGCATCACTTTTGTAATAATAGTAGGAGAATAACCTAATGAAATATCACAACATCTGGCCACTTTTTGTGGGGCACCAGTAAACAAACTGTCTTGCGGGCCACACAGAGAATCCCTCTGGGGCATCTGCAGTTTTCTCCCCAGTACCCTACAATCATAGCGTGGGAAGAAACCTGAAGAGGTGATTTAGTCTAGGCCCCTACACTCATGCCAGGACTGCGCACCCTACGATATCCGGCAGGTGTCTCCACTTCCACGCACTGCCCCATGCCTCTCAGCGGTTTCTGCAAACTCTTCCCGAAGATTCGTGACATACCTGGATTATCCGACAGACGTGCCGAATAATGTCCCACTGCTCTCTCAGCAGCCCCACGGCACAGAGAAGCCTTTGAAAGGCCATGGTCTCCAAAACGTATGAGGCTGGGCCCTCTCTTTCCATGGGCTGGGAAAATCCTGCACTCGAACATATTCACGATGCAGCCCCAGACTACACTGTTCCCCAAATCTGTCTCCATTTTCTTCCCATAACAGACACAACCAGCATTGTTTCTAACGTAGGTGGGTTATGGAAGCTGTGCTAATTTTGCTAGAATTCTATCTCTGCCGTGCCAGGTACCCTCTTGTGGGCTCAGCGCCAAGTTGGCTTGTTGGCTCCCATGGGGAATGACAGTAAAAGCCAGGAGTTGGATACAGAAGTTGTCACTGAAGGGGCAAACAGCAGCACTGGGTATATTTGCAATACTTGCAAATGTAAGTTGCCGGTGGAGGTGTCTGCCACTAGGAACCAGCAATGAGGGCCCGAGGGCAAAAAGGAATTCATCTGAAAACACCTGGAAGATAATAAAGTGATAGGAAACAACCAGCATGGATTTGTAAAGAACAAACCATGTCAAACCCATCTGATAGCTTTCTTTTTAGCATAACAAATCTTGTGGATAAGGGAGAAGTGGTGGATGTGGGATACCTAGACTTTAGTAAGGCTTTTGATATGGTCTTGCATGATGTTCTTATTAATAAGTCAAAAAGGAGACAAACGTACACGAACATCCCATAAATGAAAAGAGAAAAAAATATCAAGAAAACCACAGTGGGTAAACCAGCTGGGTCTTCTCCTTTCCAAACTAAAGAATCCCAGTTCTTTCAGTTTTCCCTCATAGTTCATGTTCTCTAGACCTTTAAAGATTCCTGTTTCTCTTATCTGAACCTGCTGCAATTTCTCCACATCTTTCTTGAAATGTGGTGCCCAGAACTGAATGCAATACTCCAACAGAGGCCTAATCAGCACAGAGCAGAGCGGAAGAATGACTGCTCATGTCTTTCTCACAACACTCCTGTTAATGTAGACCAGAATTATGTTTGCTTTTTTTCCAGTAGCGTCACACTGTTGACTCCTATTTAGCTTGTGGTCCACTCTGACCCCTAGATCCCCTTCTGCCAGACTCCTTCCTAGATAGTCGCTTCCCATTCTGTATGTGTGAAGACCAAAACGAAGAAGTCATTAAGCATCTCCGCCATTTCTAAGTTTCCTGTTACTGCTTCTCCCTCCTCACTGAGCAACGGGCCTGCCCTGTCCTTGGTCTTCGTCTTCCTTCTAATGTATTTATAGAAAGTCTTCTTGTTTCCCTTTACGTCTGTAGCTAGTTTGAGCTTGTTTTGTGCCTTTGCTTTTCTAATTTTGCCCCTGCATAGCTGTATTGTTTGCTCATATTCATCCTTTGTAATTTTTCTTAGTTTCCACTTTTTAAATGATTTCTTTATTATTTAAGATCATGCAAGATCCCCTGGTTAAGCCAAAGCGGCCTATTGCCATACTTTCTATTTTTCCTACATAGCGGAATATCTTGCTTTTGGGCCCTTAATAACGTCCCTTTGAAAAACTGCCAACTCTCTTCAGTTGTTTTTCCCCTTAGTCTTTCTACCAATGGGACCTTACCCACTAGCTCTTTTAACTTACCAAAATCTGCCTTCCTGAAATCCATTGACTCTTTTTTGCTGTTTTCCCTTCTACTACTTCTTAAAATCACAAACTCTATGATTTCATGGTCATTTCCACTCAAGCTGCCTTCCACTTTCAAATCCTCTGCCAATTCCTCCCTATTTGTTAATATTAAATCTAGGACAGCTTCCCCCCAGTAGTATTTCTGACCTTCTGAAATAAAAAATTGTGTTCAATGCAGTCCAAGGACTTATTGGATAGTTTGTGCTCCACTGTGTTTGTTTCCCAACATATGTCTGGATAGTTGAAGTCTCCGAAGACCACCAAATCCTGCACTTTGGATGATTTTGGTGGTTGTTTAAAAAAAGCCTCGTCCACCTCTTCAACCTGGGTAGGGGTCTGTGGTAGACCCCTAGCATGACATCACCCCATTTTTTATCCTTTTAAACCTAACCTAGAGACTCTCAACACGTCTGTCTCCTACGTCCATCTCCACCTCAGTCCAAATGTGTACATTCTTAATATATAGAGCAAAACCTCCTCCCTTTCCCCCCGCCTACCCTTCTTGAGTAAGCTGTACCCTTCTATAGCAATATTCAAATCATGTGTATTATCCCACCAAGTCTCTGTGATACCAACAATCTCATAGTTGTGTTTATTTATTAGCACTTTGTTTTTCTGGTTATTATCCATACTCCTTGCATTTTTATATAGGCATGTAAGATACTCATTTGATCTTCTCTTCCAGTTCTGCGTTCCCCCTCTTTTTTCTCTCTCCTATTTCCAACCCATCTCCCAGGTCTCCATGTTCTTCACTTACCTATAACCTATGCCCCAATATGACGGGGATTGATTTAGCTACAGCTAGTCAAGAAAGAGACCTTGGAGTCATTGTGGATAATTCTCTGAAAACATCCACTCAGAGTACAGTGGCAGCCAAAAAAGCAAACAGAATGTTAGGAATCATTTAAAAAGGGATAAAGAATAAGACAGAGAATATCTTATTGCCTTTGTATAAATCTATGGGACGCCCACATCTTCAGTATTGCGTACAGATGTGGTTGCCTCATTTCAAAAAAGATATATGGGCATTGGAAAAGGTTCAGAAAAGGGCAACAAAAATGATGAGGGGTTTGTAAACGGGAGATTACATAGACTTGAATTTCTCATCTTAGACAAGAGAAGGTTAAGGGGGATATGGTAGAGGTCTAAAAAATCATGAGTGGTGTGGAAAAGTGATTAAGGAAAAGTTATTTATTTATTCCCACACTATAAGAACTAGGGGTCACCAAATGAAATGAATCCGCAGCAGGTTTAAAACAAACAAAGGACGTTTTTCTTCACTCAGCGCACAGTCAATCTGTGGAACTCCTTGCCAGAGGATGCAGTGAAGGCTAGAACTTTAACAGGGTCCAAAGTAAACTGGATAGATTCATGGAGGTTGGGTCCTTCAATGGCTATTAGCCAGGATGGGTAGGAATGGAGTCTGGCCTCTGTTTGTCTGGAAATGGGTGACAGGGGAGGAATCACATGAGGATTTCCTGTTGTGTTCCATCCCTCTGGGGCATCCAGTATTAGCCACTGGGCTGGATGGACTGACCACGTATGGCCGTTCTTATGTACTTAGGTTCTCTCTAATCCATTCATGTCATAGAATCATAGAGCTGGAAGAGACCTCAAAAGGCCTCGAGTTCAGCCCTCTGCCCAAGGCAGGATCAATCCCAACTAAATGAACCCAGCCAGGGCTTTGTCAAGCTGAGTCTTAAAACCCGCTAGGGATGGTGACTCCACTACCCTAGGGAGCCCATCCCAGTGGTTTACCATTCTCCTAGGGAAATAGTTTTCCCTACCATCCAACCTGGACCTCTCCCACCGCAACTTGAACCCATTGCTCCTTGTTCTGCCATCTGTCACTACTGAGACCAGCCTCTCTCCATCCTCTCTGGAACCCCCTTCAGGAGGTTTCTTTCTGCAATGGGGCCCACAACTGGTTGTGATACTTCAGCTGTAGCCTCACCAGTGCCAAAACCCGGGAATAATCCTTTCCCTAGATCAGCTGGCAATTATCCTCCTAATGCACCACAATGTGCCATTAGCCTTCTTGGCTACAAGGGCATCCTGCTGATTGATTTCCAGCTTCTCCTCCACTTCTCTTGATCAACACGAGTTTTCAAAGATAATGGCCAAAGGCTCTGCAATGACATTTGCCAACTCCCTCAGTATCCTCGGATGCATTAAATCCGGGCCCATGGATTTGTGTATGTTTAGCTTTTCTAAATAGTTCTTAACCTGTTCTTTCGCCACCAAGGGCTGTCCACCTCCTTCCCATACTGTGTTGCCTAGTGCAGTAGTCTGGGAGTTGACCTTGTCTGTGAAGACAAAGGCAAAGAAAGCATTGAGTCATTCCGCTTATCCCACATCATCTGTCACTGGGGTACCTCCCTCTTATTGCTAACATGCCTGGAGAAACCTTTCTTGTTCCCTTTCACCCTTGCTAGCTGTAATTCCAACTGAACTTTTGCCTGGCTGATTGCTCCCCTGTGTTCTCGAGCAATATATTTATATTCCTCCCTAGTCATCTGTCCAAGTTTCCACTCCTGTCAGCTTCCATTTTATGTTTAAGCTCACCATGGGTTTCCCTCATAAGCCGATCTGGTCACCTTATTGTGCATCGGGATGGTTTCTTCCTGTGCTTTTAATAAGCCTTCTTTAAAATACGGCCAGCTCGCCTGGACTCCTTTCCCCTTCATGTTACATCCCAGGGATTCTCCCCATCAGGTTTCTGAGGGAGTCAAAGTCTAATTTTCTCCAGTCCAGGGTGTGTATTTTGCTGCTCTCCTTTTTTCCTTTGGTCAGGATCCTGAACTCGACCATCTCATGATCACTGCTGCCCAGGTTGTCACTCACCTCTACTTCCCCTACTAGTTTCTCTCTGTTTGTGAGCAGCAGGTCAAGGTGAGCCTAGGTCCCTGGTCGGTTCCTTCAGCACTTAGCTTATAAAGGGGCAATAACATGACACGATTTCCTCAGCTTCCCTACAACAACACACCTAAAAGAGGGGTGAAGTTCTGACCCAAGGCAGGAAAAAAAAAGCCTGCCTGAAAAAACTCACCTACTTGTGCTAGCAAACTCAGCTGGACAGTGCTTGATTGAAATCCCGACTAGTACATTAGGCTGTCATCTCTGCTGTGGGTTCTTGCAGTAGCTAGCCAGTGCATCCATGAACACACCTGGGTGCAGGCCCTGTCTGTGGATGATGGGTGAAGCAGCGTGGAGGGCTTTGAAGCTTGTCACATCTCAGAGCAAGAGGGGAGCCAGACTGGAGAGACCGAGGTCCCATCTCCATCTCCAATCCACATGGGACCCTGGGGGGGCAGCAACCCAACATGAAGATGATCCAATAAGTGATGAGGGAGGAGAGGAGCATGCAAGAGGAAGGGAAACTTGGAAGAAAAGGCACAGTGATGCCTGGTTCTCAAGGGAAGGCGAGGGGTAGGGTCAAGGGTGGGCTAGGTGGCAGGTCCAGTTACAATGAGTAAGTCGCAAACAGAGATAGAAATGTAGCCGTGTTAGTCTGGGGTAGTTGAAGCAAAATGCAGGACAATGTAGCACTTTAAAGACTAACAAGATGGTTTATTAGATGATGAGCTTTCGTGGGCCAGACCGTCGCAAACAGACCGATTCCCAAACTTGTTACAATCTGAAAGAAATATCCGGAAAGGACTGAATTGCTCTTTGACTAGCCAGTGAGTCATTTAGGGAAGAGGGACCTGCACACTCTTATGGAGCACTGCCCGAGAGCCAGAGAACCAGGAGAAAACATTTAGGTCCCTTTCAGAGTAACAAGCCGGAGCAGCCTGGCCCGGATCTGTCTGGTCCTCACCCCGTAGATGATGGGGTTCAGCATGGGGGGCACCAGGAGGTAAATGTTGGCAAAGAGAATGTGGAGATGCAGGGGCATTTTGAGGCCAAAGCGGGTCATGAGAGAGGAGTAGAGATTTGGAGTGTAAAATGTTAAGATCACACAGAGGTGGGAGATACAGGTCCCAAAAGTCTTGAGCCGGGCGTCCTTTGTGGGGAGGCGGAAGATGGCCCTGAGGATCTGGGTGTAGGAAATGACAATACAAATCACATACAGACCACAGCTACAGAATAGCACAAAGAGGCCGTAGTAACTACTGACACGGATGTCGGCACAGGCCAACTTCACCACAGGCATGTGCTCACAGTGCGTGTAGGGGATGATGTTGGTACTACAATATGGCCACTGCCTGGCCAGGACAGGAAGGGGCAGTGCAAATATGACACCTTGCAGCACCACAGCCAGGCAGATCTTGGCCACCACGGAGTTATTCAGGATAGTGGAATGTCTCAGGGGATGGCAGATGGCCACGTAGCGATCCAACGCCATGGCCACCAGTATCCCAGACTCAATCAGCAAGCAGGAATGAACGAAGTACAACTGGGTGAGGCAGGCACTGAAATCGATCTCTCTGGAATTGAACCAGAAATTGCTCAGTATCGTGGGTAGTGTAGACGTGGACAGGACCAAGTCGGTGACGGCCAGCATGCAGAGGAAATAGTACATGGGCTCATGGAGGCTCGGGTCTGTCTTCACAATGAACAGGATGGTGAGGTTCCCCAAGATGGTTATGACGTACATGGCACAGAAGGGGATGGCGATCCAGACATGGGCTGACTCCAGGCCAGGAATGCCCAACAGGATGAAGTTGGAAGGGTTGGTGAAGGAGGTTGTGTTGGAATCTGACATGGAATGACGGAGAATGTGTCCAACACTGGGGCAGACTGTATGTACCTTATGATCCGCTGCTGAACTGCATGTGTCCAGGATCAATGGAGAGTCAGTGGTCACAGTACAAATGCCTGAAAGGACAGAGAATGTTACTATATGGCACGGTACGCACTCATGGAGACTATTTTCATGGTGAAGCAGATTGGTTGCTCCTCACACACTGAACCCCCCACCAAAAGTTCATTGTTCAGAGACATGAATTATGAACAAGTGACCCTAGCAGTGGCAATACCATATCTGATGGTGCTCCTAATGTCAGTCATGTCTATACCTCTTGCTGCGGTTAAGCCTAAAAGGGAACAGCTGGAAACACACCTCAGGGAGAGCACCAGGTCCTCACTGCTATCAGCACCATGGAAACCCAGCACTGGCGGAAGGAAAGCCCATGTTTGGATGCCGGAGGAATGGGAAGGAGAATCACCCAGTTGGACATGTGCTCAGCGGTGGTGACCTCATCTCTGTGGTGGATACAGCAGATAGAAAGGGGCATTCCAAGAAAAACCATACTGCTGTATATGGGGAGATTGAAAAGTCTGTGAGGAAACAAGAAGGGGAAGATGATGGAGGAGAGAAAAGTAAAGAATAGAACTGGTGCATTCCAATGTGCAAAGAGAGAAGAGTTCCCAACCCATAATATCCATACATCAGCACAACTGAGTGGGGGGGAAAGTTATCTGGAAAAAGTAGAATGGAAATCAGATGTTCTTTAGCATGAATTTGGTAGATATGTAAATAGCCCCAGTTCCACAGTCCAGAAAGCGCTTAAAAAACATAAAGTTTTGGTTGTGCCAGGAAAATGGGTGTGCCTGGAATGGGACTGGTGCTCATAAAGCCAAACAGAAGGGCTCACCAAATCAAGTACAGTCATGCAAAGTGAAAGAACTCAGTGAATGTTGAACGAGGCTGAACCAAGTTCAGGCAGAATGATAGAACCATGGAACAGTGGAATTGAAAGGGACTTCGAGAGGTCATGAAGTCCAGTTCTCTGCCCTCATGGCACTGTGTAGATCTGGGCTACTCAACACGCGGTCCAGTTTGGGTTTATGCAGGGCTTGACACGCAGCCCGCGAGTGGGAGCCAAATGAAAAAAGGAGTCAGTATAATTGTCTTCTGTTGAGATGCGTTTTAGTATTTAAATTCCTGGACTGTCATTGCTCACTCAAAGTGCTGTCACTTTGAGTGTAACTATTTCATTTTATTAATATCAGCAGAACTGCTAAAAAGGGAAGGGACTCTTAAGATAGTGGCCAGTTGAAAGGGATCGAGGGCTCCTAGTGGCCCACAAGCTAAATAAGAGTCAACAGTGTCACAAAGCGGGAAAAAAAATCTCATTCTGAGTGTCTGAAACAGGGATGATGAACGCAGCACAGAAGAGCAATTCTTCTTCTCTGCTCTGCACTCAGTTCTCCCCAGCTACAATATTCTGTTCAGTTCTGGGCACCTCGTTTTGGGAAAGCTGCGGGCAGACTGGACAGGGTGTGGAGTGAAGCACAACGCTGGGTACAAGGTGAATGAAGAGCTGTGGGGAGCAGGGTCTGCAGGCGAGGGGGCCGCCCTCCCCACCGCTCTCCTGGGCAGGGCACAGGGACAGAGCCACGCAGAGCTGTGGGAGCGGTGCCTGGGGATGGTCGCTGTCAGCAAAATGTCTCCCAGCCACGGTCCCATTCTCCTCAGCAGCTGTGTGTGGCCGGGAGCTGCAGGTTGCCCAGCACCGGCCTGGAACTGCTCAGCCCTGGGTGAGGAAAGGGGACGGGACTCATGGGCCTCCCACATCCCTGCCAGGCCTAGGACTCTATGTTTCTGTGTTTCTATGTTTCTATGGTAGCACAATAGAACACGGTCCCATTCTCCTCAGCAGCTGTGTGTGGCCGGGGGCTGCAGCTTGCCCAGCACCAGCCTAGGACTGACCAGCCCTGTGTGAGGAAAGGGGCTGGGGCTTGAGGGCCTCCCATGGTCCCTGCCAGGCCTGGGATTGTATGTCTCTCTATGTTCCTAAGATAAAGGAGATGAGAGCCCCATGTCCTGGAACAAACAGAGCCTGGAATAGACAACCGCCTCGTGGGGAGCTCCCAGTGCCGGGCTGTGGCCAAGGGACGCTGGGATTCCTGGTCGTGTGCACAGCAGAGCTGTGAGCTGGCGCAGGGGCAGGGTTTCCCCCTTGCACACGGCATCGATGAAAGCGCCTGGGTGAGATCGCGGGACCTGAACTGGGAGCGGGGGAGGAAAAGAGCCACACAGATGGGGGGAGGCTGCGTCAAATCCCATCCAGAGAGAGACCCAAACCCTCATCTCATTATCGTATCAAACTAGGCTCAGGCAGAGACTGGGCTGGGGCGAAACCACAGGGAATGTCGGGCGCTGGGATCTCACCGAGATGAGAAGCGCCAGGCCCAGAGGCTGGAGGCTGAAGCCAGACGAATTCCAGCTGGAAATCCAGGCTAACGGCTGAGCCCTGAGCGTGATTCACCCTGCGGAGAGACTGCGAGGGGAAGGGCTGGATTCTCCAACTCCCTGGCAGACTCGGTCCAGAGGCTGTTCTGGGCATTGGATTGAGGGCTCTTGAGCACTCAAAGCATTAAAGCATCACAGCCTCATAGCTGCATTGGCAAGACTGGTCTGGCCTCTGCTGAAAAGTAGGTTCAGTTGTTGCAGTGTGGAGCCCTGCACCTCCACACTTTCTGGCAGGTTAACGGCAGGAAACATCCCCCACGACCAGCCAGAGTCCTGATATGCCAGAGGAGGAGGGGACACACAGCTGCCTCCTCAGCTCTTTCCTGCCCTCTTATTCCAAGGGGAGTTTTGATTGAGTGAGGACTGAGCCAAAAACTGGGCACAGCCTCAGGACTGGTCCTTGTGTTATACATTTGTTATAACCTTTCCTCCTGAAGGATCCCAGTACCATGGAAATGCAACCACCTCATGGATGGAGCACATCATTGGGAAGGGGTGTTGGTGCACAGAAAAGAGGGGTGTTTTGGCCTGGGATAATGGAGCAAACTCATCCTCTGTGGTCAGAGTCAGAAGATGTTTAATGGCCGCGCAGAGCTGAAAATTCCCCAGATTTACCCTCTATCTCAGCACGTCTACATCGCTCAGGGGTTATTGATCATCTGAGATTATCCACCAGAGATAGTACCTGTGAATTCAGAGATGGTACCAGTGACTTCCCCAAGGCAGCCGTGTTCTGCACCGCGCTCAGCCCAGCACCTGCAGCAGTGTCCCACGCCGAGAGCCGGCACAGGGCCGTGCACTGGTTATAACACAGCTCTGCACAATCCCAGGGGGATTTACTTAACCGCTTGGGGAGAAATGGCATCTGGATGTAACCAGCCTGGAGACTGGGCTATTCATCCAGCTTCATGCATGAACAGCAATTCTTGGACCTTCCCACAGGGAGATGAGAACTCTGGGCCCTTGGCTGAGCCACAGAGCAATTGGCTGCTCCATGTTTACTTCAAAATGTTATTTGGTTAGTGAGAAAGTTTGGCACCAGGCCTACGTCTGCACAGAATGTGGCACCTGTGAGCGCCCAGGGAGGAGAGGGGGGGGGTGGGCAGGAGACAGAGCCACGTGGAGAAGGTTGCTACGGGCAGGCCCGGGCACTTTCTGCAGGCCCACGGGGCTGTCACGCAGGGGCCGGAGCGCAGCAACTCTCCTCGGTCACTCTCCTTACACTGGGCAGCCCCTTTCCTGCAGGGCCATGGAAGCGCCTAGCACAGGGAAGTCCCTCCCAACACACCCTCGTGTGGTGCGACACACGGAGCCACAGGGAGAGGTGGCCTGTCCGTGCTCGTGGAGAGAGTGACAGTCACAGCCAGAGCCCTGAGTGACCCACCGCAAACATAATCAAAGTCTAAGGCCGATGCCCTACAAGAGAGAGGGGCAACCTAGGCTAGGGAATGAGCCACGTCACCACTGAGAACAGCCTCTCGCCATCCTCTTTGGAACCCCCTTGAGGTAGTTGCAGGCTGCTCTCAGATCCCCCCTCACACTTCTTTTCAGGAGACTAAATAACCCAAAGTCCCTGAGCCTCTTCTCGTAGGCCATGTGCTCCAGCCCCAAATCACTTTGCTTTCTCTCTGCTAGGCCCTAAAGGTGAACTCAGGTATGATAAGGTCATTGTGGGGACAATCAATTCTGTGCTTCAGTCTTCAGAACTGAGGATATTGGGGACATTCCCAAACCTGGGCCATTCCATGAGGTGTAACAGTTAAGTCGAACTAAGGACTTAGTTTGAGTTAACGTTTAACAGTCGCGTGTAGCCGCGGGCAGTTCGTTCGGACTAGGGGGATTTAAAAATGGCACCCGGATGGGAAGATGCAAATAAAACCTGGGATATTTAAATCCCGGGCTTCATTTGCAACTTTGAATGATTACATGAGCCTCCCTAGTTTGAACGAGGGGGCTAGTATAGACATACCCTGAGGGAGTCAAAGTCTGCTCTTCTTAAGTCCAGGGTATGTATTTTGCTGCTCCCCTTTCTTCCTTGGATCAGGATCCTGAACTCAAGCATCTCATGATCACTGCTGCCCAGGTTGTCACCCACTTCTATTTCCCCTTCTAGTTCCTCCCTGTTTGTGAGCAGCAGGTCAAGATGAGGGCGGGTTCCTGGTCAGTTCCTTCAGCACTTAAGTTATAAAGGGGAAATAACACGATGATGGTTCCTCACTCTCCCTACAACAACGCACCTAGAAGTACCAGAGGGAAAGGAGTGAACCAGGGGTGAAGTTCTGTTCCTACGCAGGAAACAAAAAGACCTCCTGAAAACACTCACCTGCTACTGCTAGCAAACACAGTTGGACAATGATTGTTTGAAAGCCCAATTAGTACATTTGGTACAGACAATAGGGTTTTTTTTTTTTTTTGTATTTCATCATTAATCTACTTAGATCAGTTTCCTATCATCTATGCACCTTTCAAAGGTGTCTTTTGGTAGCCAGTGAATGAATTTTTCATATTACCCAATGAAACATGAATTGTTTGAAGCACAAAGGGGAAATTCTCCACTTAGGAACAAGAGCTGAACACTCATTTTCATTGTAGCAGTGGTGGCCTGGGTAACAAATTTTTACTGGCCTAGTTTTGAGTGGGGCAGACCAGTGCAGATCTGGGGTCTCTGCTGGGAAGCTGGATGACAGGGTGCAATCTAGGTTGTGGGTTCATGCAGTGGCTCACCAGAGCCTCCATGAACACTCCTGGGGGCAGGCCCTGTCTGTGCATACTGGTGGAGGGTTCTTTGAGGGCTTTCTAGCATGTTACACCCCAGAGCAAGAGAGGAACGAGACTGGGGAGAGAGAGGCCACAGCTCTACCTCTGTTCCACGTGGAACCCTGGAAGGGGTGGCAACCCATGATGGAGATGATCCAATAAATGATGGGAGGGGAGAGGAGCAAGCAAGAGGAAAAGAAACTTGGAAGAAAAGGCACAGTAATGCTTGGGGCCTCTAGGGAAGATGTAGATCGGGGTGGGGTCTCTGGGCAAGGATGGGGTAGATGGCAGGTCCAGGTACAATGAATAAGTCTCACACAGAACAATTCACCAAATTCAGACTATGAGAAAGAAATATCAGTAAAGGAGTGAATCACTTTTTGACTAGCCAGTGAGTCTTTTAGGGAAGAGGGCCCAGCACCCTGTCACCAGGCATGTTGGCATGGAGGTCTGGCCGAGAGCCAGGGCACCAGGAAAAAACATTTAGGTCTCTTTTGGAGTAACAAGCTGGAGCAGCCTGTCCTGGATCTCTTTGGTCCTCACTCCGTAGATGATGGGGTTTAGCATGGGGGGCACCAGGAGATAAATGCTGGCAAAGAGAACGTGGAAATGCAGGGGTATATTGAGGCCAAACAGGATTAAGAGAGAGGAGAACACATCTGGAGTGTAAAAGGCTAAGATGACACAGAGATGGGAAGTGCAGGTCCCAAAGGTTTTGAGCCGGGCATCCTTTGTGGGGAGGCGGAAGATGGCCCTAAGGATCTGGGTGTAGGAAATGACAATAAAAATCACATACAGACCAAAACTACAGACTAGCTCAAAGAGGCCGTAGTAGCTACTGACACGGATGTCGACACAGGCCTGCTACACAACAGACATGTGCTCACAGTGCGTGTAGGGGATGATGTTGGTTCTGCAATATGGCCAGTGCCTTGCCAGAAAGGGATAGGGCAGTGCAAGTATGGCACCTCGTAGCACCACAACCAGGCTGATATTGGTCATCACGGGGTTATTCAGAATGGTGGAATGTCTCAGGGGATGGCAGATGGCCACGTAGCGATCCAAAGCCATGGACACCAATATCCCAGACTCAATCCCCGAGAAGGAATGAACAAAGTACAACTGGGTGAGGCAGGCACTGAAATCGATCTCTCTGGAAATGAACCAGAAATTGCTCAGTATTGTGGGTAGTGTAGATGTGGACAGGACCAGGTCGGTGATGCTCAGCATGCAGAGGAAATAGTACATGGGCTCATGGAGGCTTGGGTCCATCTTCACGATGAACAGGATGGTGAGGTTCCCCAAGATAGTGATAACGTACATGGTGCAGAAGGGGATGGAGATCCAGACATGGGCTGACTCCAGGCCAGGGATGCCCAGCAGGATGAAGGTGGAGGGGCTGTCGAAGTGGGTTGTGTTGCAATCTGACATGGCATAATGGAAAACGTGTCCAACACTGATGCAGAAGGCTGTCTTCTGTATATACCTTATGATCCCTGGTTAACCTGCATAATACCAGGACCAATGATCACAGTACAAATGCCTGAAATGACAGAGAAAGATAGTATATGGCACGGCACGGTATGCACTGATGGGGACTATTTTCATGGTGAAGTGGATTGGTTGCTGTTCACACACTGGAAAGCATTTTCATTATTCGGAGAAATGAATTATGAAGCAATGACCCTACTACTGGCAATTCCACAGTTTATT
This sequence comes from Pelodiscus sinensis, assembly GCF_052426305.1. Classification (NCBI taxonomy): domain Eukaryota; kingdom Metazoa; phylum Chordata; order Testudines; family Trionychidae; genus Pelodiscus; species Pelodiscus sinensis. Next base: position 359,795,435 of record NC_143052.1, on the reverse strand, counting down.
CTGTTCCCTGTGTCACTAATGTCTACAGCTCTTGCTGTGAGAAACCTTGAAAGGGAACAGCAGGAAACACACCTCTGGGAGAACACAAGGTCCTCACTGCTATCAGCACCCCCGCTCATTCATACTGGTGGTGGAAGGAAAGCTCATGTCTGGCTTTATGAGCAGCAGTCCCATTTCAGGCACACACGTCTGAGTAAGTCTGCATCCCATTCCTCCAGCATCCAAACAGAAGGACTCTCAAAATCAAGCACAGTCATCCAAACTGACAAAACTCAGTGAATGTTGAACGAGGCTGAACCAATTTGAGCCAGAATCATGGATCCATGGAACAGTGGAACTGAAAGGGACCTTGAGAGATCATCAAATCCAGTTACCTGACCTCATGGCAGGACCAAGCTCTGTGTAGATCAGGGCTACTCAACACGCGGCCCATGGGTTTATGCTGGGCTCAACTCATGGCCCAAGGGTTGGCGCTAAAACAAAAAAATAGTCAATATCTCTGTTGAGATGCATTTTAGCAGTTAAATTCCTGGACTGTCATTGCTTATTCAAAGTGCTGTCATGGGGTGGATATTGGGAACTATTGCATTTTATTAATATCAGCAGAACTGACTTGAATGCGGTCTGTGTGTGGTGTAGTCTTGCCTTAGTCTTTGTATTCATTCCCGTCGGTGTGAAAGAAGCTATTTGCATATATTTGCATGTACATCCAACCACACTTAAGCTGTAGCCCTCAAATAGGCACCACATTTCAGGAAAGATGTGGAGAAATTGGAGAGGGTCCAGAGAAGAGCAACGAGAATGATGAAAGGTCTAGAGAACATGACCTATGAGGGAAGGCTGAAGGAATTGGGTTTGTTTAGTTTAGAAAAGAGAAGATTCCCATCTAGCCACTTTGCTATGCTTGCATCTGTAGTTTTGTTTTGATAATAAAAGTTTATTTTCTTTTATTTACTTAATTAACCAGTACTGGCTGATTGCTGTGTCCTGAAAGGTTGGTCTGTGGGATGCCTCTGTTTTTCCCAACTCCAAATAAAACAGAGGTTGGGGCAGGGGAGAGGTTTACCTCAGGGAGGTGATGATCTCAAGTGATCTCTTCCATTGTTTTCTTTGAATTACTTGGGTGGTGGCCACGGATTTCCCCAAACCCGGGTATTAGGATTTTGGGGGTAGTTTCTGTACCAAAGCCTGCAGAGACAAGATTTTGGGATGCTCTGGCGGGCCCTTACTTCTGCATTTGTTGTGCCAGCATGGGGTACAGCCTTCAAACAATGGGACGTAACTGTCTAGAAAGGAGCCCTGTTGAAAGGGAGACCGACTGCAGCATCTTCCATTTTCTCTGTAGTGTCGACATGGCCTTACGGATGCACAGAATCATATGAAATATCAGGAGGCTTTGAGGGCAAAACCCCTCTTCTTCAGAGGAGCACGTGGGTTGTGCCCAGGAAAGCTCAGGACACTCTGGATGGTTTGGTTAGTCTCTAAGGCAGGGCTCTCCAGCCTTTGTAAGCACGAGATCGCTTTTTGAATGTAAGTGCAATCCAGGATCTACCTCACCCCCAAACACCCCTGCCCCCCCTCCTTCCCACCCCTTCTCTGAGGCCCTGCCCCTGCTCACTAAGTCCCCCCCCGTCCTCCCTCTCTTTCACCAGGCAGGGGCAGAGGGGTGGGGCGCAGGCTCTGGTCTTGGGCTAAGGGATTGGGAGTGTGGGAGAGGCTCTGAGCTGAGCCTGAGGCAGGGAGTTGGGGAGCAGGAAGAGGTTCAGGGTACAGGCTCCATAAGGGTTTGGGTCCAGGGGGCTGAGGGCTAGGGCAGGGGGTTGGGGTGTAGGAGGGGGTTCATGCCTGAAACAGGGGTTCAGAGCTGGCTTCAGCTGGGCACTGCTTACATTGGTGGCTCCTGGGTGGTGGGTCGGGGGGCTACAGCAGGCTCACCTCTGTCCTGGCCCCTCACCTCTCTCCGAAGCAGCCAGCAAACTCCCTCCATCCCAAGCCCTGTTGTGTGCCCTGCCCCCGTTTGGTGGAGATAGGATACGGGTGGGAGAGAGGCACCCTGAGATCAGCACCCTCCTCCCCCTCCCCTGCCCTGCACAGCAAGTGGGAGGTTCCCGGGGATGCGGGTGGGGGGCAGTGCCAAGGCAAAGGGCAGGAGCAGTGTGGGGAGAAGCAGCGGAAGAGCTGGCACTTGACAGCCTCTTGGCCAAACCAGTGAGAATCCCCTGCCAGAGGCGCCAAGATCCACCAGTAGATCCCGATCGCCTGGGGGTGACCACTGCTCGATGCCCAGAGGGCAGCGTTACATGTCTGTAACGTCGCCATTTGATCCTTACTGGGGGTGACCACTGCTCTAAGGTGCCATGGGACAGTCATTTTTCTGTAGCGAACGCATCTCTTATATCTGTGTCACCTCGCACACTGTGTGTTGGTCGCAGTGCAAAGGGGTCAGTCTCAGCTCAGGAACACGAGTGGGTGAACAGGCACTTTCCTTCCAAGCAGTGGGGCACTGGGCATCACAGCCATACTGGATGGGACCAGGGCAGGGCAGCTGCAGGGGAGTTGGCTGAGGAGCTGGGGGTGTTTTGGCTACAGCACCTCCCTTGGGGGCTCAGGCAGTGGCTAGCTGAACATGCATGAACACCGCTGGGCACGGGGCCTGTCTGCGGATGTCGGGCTGAGGCAGCCTGGGGGCTTTGCTGCTTTTCACTGCACAGTGCACGAGGGGATCCATACTGGGGAGACCGAGGGATCAGCTCTGCCTCTGTTGCACGTGGAGCCTGGAGGGGGAACTCGTCACAGAGGGGACCCAGCGAGAGATGGGGGAGGAGAGGAGCAAACGGGAGGGAAGGACGCCTAGAGGAAAAGGCAGAGAACTGCCAGGGCCGGAGGGTAGAGGCAGGGCAGGAGCAGCTCCTGTGGGAAAGAGGCAGGGCAGAAGGAGGGTTCTTGGGTGCCCAGGTACACTGCGATGCGCAGTTCATACGCTGGCAGCCGTAGGAGGGGACGAGTTGCACCCCGACCGACTGCCCAGCACGTTCCAATGAGACATAGAGACCAGGAACGGATCTGATCTCGCCTGGGCTTCCAGTCAGCAGGGCCAACCCTAGGGGGGCTGGAGCCCCATGCAGCCCAGCACCGGGGGCAGGAGGAGCTGTGGGGTGAGGGGCTCCCACTGGGCTGGACCAGACAGTCTGGACGCCATTTCCTGCAATGGAGCCTGGTCCAGAGGAGTGGGAAAGCAGGAGCGGGGCTGGAAGGGGGCGCGGGCTGGCCAGGTGGCTGCACAGCCGGCTAGAGAGAAGTGATGCTTTTCAGGGGAATGTGACCCCCCCCCCATGCTTTATGAAAGGGACGTATGGACACGAATGTACGTAACTCAACGGTGCTTTGAGAGAATCATTGTGTGTAACCCGTCCATCGGCATGTCATGACCCGCTGGGTCTGTTGCTCTTACTTCGATGTCGGCATCCATGTGGTGTGTAAAATTAGACACATGGGCTACGTCTAGACTGGCATGATTTTCCGGAAATGCTTTTAACGGAAAAGTTTTCCATTAAAAGCATTTTCGGAAAAGAGCATCTAGATTGGCACGGACGCTTTTCTGCAAATGTGCTTTTTGCGGAAAAGCATCCCTGGCCAATCTAGACGCGCTTTTCCGCAAAAAAGCCCCGATCGCCATTTTTGCGATCGGGGCTTTTTTGCGCAAAACAAATCTGAGCTGTCTACACTGGCCTTTTTGCGCAAAAGTTTTGCGCAAAAGGGACTTTTACCCGAACGGGAGCAGCATAGGATTTCCGCAAAAAGCACTGATTTCTTACAGTAGGACGTCAGTGCTTTTGCGGAAATTCAAGCGGTCAGTGTAGACAGCTGGCAAGTTTTTCCAGAAAAGCTGCTGATTTTCCAGAAAAACTGGCCAGTCTAGACACAGCCATGGAGTGGGGAATACGCTGTGGGTTTAAACATGTGAACGAGAGACATGGAGTCTTGATGAGGAGCTCTTAAACGATCCCTTTTGTCCTTAGGGCTGAGCAGTGGGTGCTCAGGAGGGCCCCAATCCCTTAACAAAGGAATAGGAAAGCAGCGGCCTGGGTCTTTTGGCTGGGCGCACCTGAAGAACGGAGCTGAAGACCCTGGGTGTAGGGGGAGAGGCCTGGTTTGGGGGGGCGGCTGGGGAAGAGGTTGGAGGGTGAGTGTGAGGAGTTTGCTCTGAGGTGTCAGTGTCGAATTAGCCAAGCGGTTTTGTTTCTTCTGATTTGTTACCGACTCTGCTCGGCCTGTTCTCACTTATCACCATGTCAACCCCACTGCTGGTATTTAATACAGTCACTCGTGTTTCCTACCAAGCCCAGTGTAAATGATTGTTACCTGGGAGGGGGGGTGGGAACCAGTGGGCACATTCCCCCGTTCACTGCTAGAGGGGGCTGACCCAAGTCATTCGTTGGGGTTTGATCCTGTCTGGGGATCTGCCCTCTCCTTGGACATGAAGAGGT